>NW_028317816.1:2857500-3161875 GCF_062004578.1 Staurois parvus | reverse complement strand
CCTTTTTTCTAACATGTTGGTGTTATATCTTTCACTTGGATGTTCTTAGTATGAGATGTACGGTCAAGCAGATATTCTAACAGAAAGCTTCAATGAACTACCACGGTGCTCCACAGTGCCGTGGTTGTTCATTGAAAACTACAAGCCCACAGCTGCTAAGGCTGTTGAGACTTGCAGTTCAGTCATTCACAGAAGTCCGTGAATGAATGATGCGGATGTGTGTGCGGAGCCCCGTGGCTCATGTAACATGTTCCCAAAGGTGAACTTACCCTTTAAGAGAGAGAAAATATGTACATAGAGTAAAAACTTTATCCTTAAACAAAATTATAAAACAATCATGTCGAATGTGCAGTGCTTTACAAAAGTAGATAGTTTAGCTCTACTTTAAAGTATATCCCAACCCAAAATAAAAAATGTATAATATTGAGGTTACTAGTTTTTGTTGTGGCTCCTGCTGCTGTCAATCACAGCCAGTGAGGAGAGAGTGGGGGGGTGGGGCCGAGCCATGCTCTCTATGCTTTATGGATATACAGGACCTGCTCGGGAGCAAGCACGAGCAAGTGCCCCCAGAGCAAGCAGCTTGCTGTGGGGACACCTGGCAGGGGGGAGGGGCTAGGAGTGTCTGCCGGGGATCGGGCCTGCTCTCTGCAATGGTTTTGTAAGTGAGTGTAACTTGTTTGTTATTTTAATTTAAAAAAAACTAAAAAAAAAAACAAAGCTTTACAGCCACTTTAAAAATAGTCAATGTTGATTGAGAGGGTAAAGTTCCACTTAAGGATCATCATCATTTCCTGTAAAATAATTTTGAAATTTGAATCTAAATGGGGGCTTTGAATTAAAGGGGGAAGTATGGTGTTCTGCACTCCTGTGATCCCTTTTCAGCTGACAGCGAGCTAAAGTCTCCTGTCAGCTAACATCATTGAGGCAGTCCAGGCTCTGGAGAGATTCACCCAGATGCTTGGAATGGCAGCTGGCTTAGACTCTCAGCATGCTGCTAAGGGCCTGAGCCAACTCCTCCCACCCTCTCCACAGCCCAGTGCTCCAGTGAGTGCTGGAGGGCAGAGAGCAGGTGACTGACCCCACTCTCTGCTCACTGAAGACGGAGAACCAAGCAATCAGTGGTCTTTGGTCACTCAGTTCTTGATCTTAGAGTCGGTGGGGGTCAGATGCAGCATCAGACCATTTTACATTCTCAAACTTCTCTTTTAATAGCATTTCTTCATAATCAAACACTTAAACCTGACTTTCTAACTTAAGTAATAGTAATTAATTTACATAAATTTGCAGTTTTTGTGTATAGCTAACTAAATTTGCTACTACACATGCTGGCTAATATAGCACTTTTTCTGACAAGACATGGGGCATATTTTTGAAGCAATGAATGTGACTTTCACCAAACATTGACTGATAGTCAATTATATCTGTCATTTAAAACATACACACATGCAAGTTTCACATCCAGAAAATGTTTGGTGAATGTCAGATTCACTGCTTTCACCTCGTATTTGCATATTTGTAGTACTTAGCATCCTAGTTGCTCTTCTTCACATAGACAAAAGCAGGTTTCAATTTCAAGACATTAAACAAGTGTATTATTTGAACTTGAAACTAGCCGCAGTCTGAATTAAAGTACTTGGCAGCTATGTATCGGTAGCTTTTCCTCTGATTAAGTGCTTGGAAGAAATAATAAAATTGGCTAGTTGGAAAGAAGCCTAAAAGCATTTTGAAAATTGAAATTGAAATACCCGTCGTGACCAATCAGTGTCAACTCTAGCTAAGTGTATTAAGCCATTTAACAGACCTCAGTTTGTTCAGTATGAAGTAAGAATGTCAGTGTTCACAAAACCAAATGTGCTGAACATTGTACCGACATATAACACCTGTTTATGCTTTCATAGGACACTAAAATATTTACTCTAAAATCACTTCTCAAGTTCTGGGTTGTACTTAAAGTGTATGTTCAGCAACAAGTATGGACACAAAGTGACCTCTGTCTGGTTTTTGCTGCTATCCACAGCTCCAGTAGAGAGATTTCTTTAAAGGATATTTTCATCTTTTCTTGAAAAATGAAAAGTCAAACTAACCCTAAAAAGCCAGTCTACCCCTCTGGACATAGCGTCAGTGATACCCTGTGCTGCCTATGTAGAGATCTGTGCAAAGCTATACACAGCCACGGAAAAGGTATCCATCATATTCCTGGCAATGGCAAGTGCTCACTTGTCAGCACAGCTGTGTAACCATGCTGACCTATGAGAAGCACATGTGACGCCTATTCTTCTGGTAAGGTGTTCCAGAAGAAAGAAGCCCTTCTCATTGGTCAGCACAGTCATGCAACCTTGACTTCTCTTTTTCATGGACACATTATTGAACAAAGAATCCTCAGATGTGCTTCTCATTGGTCAGTGAGGTCACATGGCTGTGCTGAGCCATATGTGCTTGCCATTGTGAGCTACTGTCAGCCAAACAGAAAGTGAAGGAAAATATGTCTAGCACAGCCCCAAATAGCAGTAAAAGTCAACAGGGGTTTTAATTCTTCCCAATTCTATTCATACCTAGAAAAAAAAGTGTTTGGCTCGACATTCAGTACATTTCAATGTGGAACTATAGTCAAAGGTCACCAAGTAATAAAACCGAACATATAACAGCCAACTTATGTCTGCATTGCAACCAGGTCCTGTGAATTTAACACATGCTTTACCGCTGCTTTAACCTAAAGAGCAAGTCTACATTTCTTGAATTTTCAGTCATGTCTCTGTGAGGCCTCAGTCCCATTGACACGCGTCTTGATTTTATGTACTGCAAGAACACCGCCTATCCCCAATCCATGGCCTAAAACATAAGATGTACAAACACAAAATCAACACAAAATCAAAAGAGGATTTGTTATAGCTAGAGCAGAGAAAGGCAAATTGAAACTCTCGGATTAATTGTGATTTCTCTATTTAATGACACAGAGAGTCTCCACCTCCCACAGTTTTCTCTTAGCAGCTCCTGCCATTGTTACTTCCATCCTTCAGGAGTTTGAAGACTCATCATTAGATACAGTAGTTCTCAGAATCAAAAACTCTCTGTACAGCTGCACCCCTCCATTGTATGTCACCACCAATTAAAGATAATGAATCAGTAGTGATCTTGTCTTCTGAAATATGGATTGTTTAAAATGTGATTCAAGAAAGCCTTTTAGAGAAGCTTCAAAAAGAGAATATGTATTGTTTTCACCATGTACAAGTACAGAGGCTGTCCTTTTTTTTTTTTTTTTTTTTTTCCTTTTTTTTTTAGTGTTATGTAACATAATTTCAGGTTGTCCCTGTGATTTATAATAGACTCGTATCATCAAATTTGAAATCTCATTTCCTTTCCCCTCAATTACAGGCTCTTGAGATCTGTCTTCAGAGAAATTTTGTTGAAGAGACGGTGTTTTTGTTAAGTAAGTACATTCACGTGTTTGGCTTAATATGAACAAGATTTATAAGAATAAAGTATGTGAGGAGTTTTGCATATAAGGGATTAGCAGGTATTTATTTAAACAGATTTATAGCGAAGAAGAATACTTGTGCACATAGAGCAATAAATCTTCTATGGTAATAGTGAGCAGCTAATAAAGCTGACAGTGCCTTCATATTTAACAAAATATATTCAATACATGGACAGTGCAGCTGTAAGTTAAGCTGTAAATTCCCTTAGGAATGGAAGAAAAAAAGATTACTTTTATTTGGACGGACACGTTATTCTATGATTTTGAATACTACAGAACTCATAGCTGTACACAGTTTCTCAAGTTTATATAAAGGGTAGTGAAAAATGAAGTAAATTATTTGCAAATATTTTGGGCACCCTTCTTGGCCCCCTAAGCAGCCATGACAACCCCTATCACTGGTATAGCTGTCCAAACACTGCACAACACAGTACACAACCCCAGAGTGAGTGCTTCATTAACCAATCGGTGCTTGCTGTTGCAAGCATTATGACAGACAAAGTGACAGTGATGACCAATGAGCTCTCTGGCAGTGACCCATCTCATGCCTGTGCATGAGCAAAGGATCCGGTGCATGCACAGACATGTTACGGGGGTCTCTGTTAGGCCTCGCAGACCATGAGAGACTCGCAGTGACCTATGCTACGCTAGGTTTCCATTAAAGATAGTGGTGTGAGAGAAGGGCAGTGAAGTGGGAACTTTGGCTTCATGCAAGACAACAATGAAGTTGTTCCTTTTTAAATCAAACCAGCAAGATGTATCCATAGCTTGAGGGATATGTGTAAAGTAGATAGAGGTTGCACACCTTAAATTCTGCTCCCCCCCCCTTTTTTTTTCTTTATTTCCTTTTTTTTCTATATGTTCACTAAATTTCCTGATAGCTATTGTTTCTGTGAGACCTCCCCTTCCTCTAACTTTGAAGGAGGGTCATGGGGGTCCACTGAGCCATGCAGGCTGTAGCTAATCATCAGATATGACCTGCTTTGAAAGTAAGTGTGTGACTGTAACATTGCAGTTCTTGGTATCCTTAAGTCCCATATGGGACCTAGCCTTGTTATTTCATCGAATAATTGATGGTTATTCCAGATTGTTTGTTGTTTCCTGCAACCTATTTGTAACCATTATGATATGTCATGGTTTATCAAGAAATGGATGCTAAACTTGTTTGTACTTCTCTGTAAAATTTTCTTTTGACAAAACCAATAAAAATTATTGGAAAAGAAAGATGTATCCATAGACACTTCCTTTCCTAGGGTGGCAACTATTCCCTTACCTGCACACTTCTGGGTTGCACTACAAGAAGCCATGCCAATGTCCATTGCGCTGGCTCATTCTTCTGTAGTCACCCATCAAAACTGGGATGTTAAGCCACTGCTGATGTGTGCACATATTCACAGAGAGCTCAAACAAAAAGTGCACAGAATTTAAGCAGCACAGGGAGGCAACGTATGTACAAAGTCAGGAGAAATCATTATTATTATTATACAGGATTTATATAGCGCCAACAGTTTGCTCAGCGCTTTACAATATCTTTTTAATAAAAAGATAATGCTATCCTGGTTTACTCACAGTGCTCTACAAAACTTTGTATTCTTTTTTGCAAGTTTAGTTTGTGATTGCTAGAAGCCAGATATCTTTTTCAGTTTCAGCTTAGATGTTCTGTAACTCAAATGCTTTTCTTTCAGATCACATCAGATGTACCTTGGTTTTCTATTTAGCTGACTTGTGTATGACCAACTGTTGCACTTTATATAGCTATTGTGATCATTTTCACACATAAAATTTGTGTTTTATAGGCAGAATGGGGAACAGTCGCAGGGCCTTGCAGATGATTATGGAGGAACTACATGATGTGGATAAAGCTATTGAATTTGCAAAAGAACAGGATGACGCTGAGTTGTGGGAGGACCTTATTCTGTACTCTATTGATAAACCACGTAAGAGCAGCGAACAATACATGTGGCTTCCTGCAGTGTGCTCTTCCATTAGGACAGTCAAGGGCATCTCTAACTAAACATAGTCTGCAGGAATGTAATACCTAATTTGGGCCACTTCCAGCTTTACTCAGGCCAGTGAGAAGTGCTGCATTGTCATTTTACTTTAGACATGTCCTGTTAGTAATAAATAACCTGACAGTAATTTCATGAATCATTCCTATGGCTGCTTTATGCAATATTCTATGATATCATAATCACTAGGTTTCCTCACACTTTGCTGAATACATGAAATGAAGTCCAATGATATTTCAAATAGACTATATGTGTTTGTAAGAATCAAAGGTCATTTTTAGTGATGTATACACTGATTATATGAGCTTAATCACACTACAGTGCCTGTGCAGTACAGTCTGTTCCCCTGTAGAATGCATTTATCATACCCTTATTTTAAAGCCACAATATTGGAGTCGTGTATATTCTACCAAGAGCCCAGATTTCCTTTATGTCCATTCAGGTTGCTAGTGTTTGCAAATTATTAATATAAATGTTTACAAGGATACATGAAAATTGCATCTCTGCTTTTGATACCTCCCAACAGTAACATAGAGTCTTGCCATGTATTTCATCAAAATGATCAAAACAATCTTGTTCCTGTCAACAACATCATGTTCCCATTTTTTCCTTGACTGCAACAGTGCTTACCAACCAAGCCTTGCCAGACGCTGATTGCTGTAATGCTCATAATGCTGCTATGAGTTTGGTTGGGTTTAGAAATACTTACAAACTTACAAAAGAAGCATCTCTTTTGTGCTGTCCTGTTAGAGTGGAAGATAAGTCTAATGTTAACTATTCTTTAAAATATTCCCTCTCCCTTCCTTCTACTTATCCTGCATACCTTGTATATAACAATTGTGTTAACTTACCTGTTTAAACAGGTTTGGTCTGGTCACATGATCCAGCATCTTCAGCTTCCCTGATGCAAGGGAGAGGAGAGAGTGCCGACAGCAGTTGGGCCATGGGAGCCAATGGGTGACATCACAACACCGGGAAGCCAGTGTTGAGGGCTCCCTTACATAGGGGAAGTGGAGCTGTAGGATCAAGTGATCAGAACTGAAAAAAACAGGTAAGTACACAGATATTTGTTATACAGGATCGGTAGAAGGAGAGGGAGGGAACATTTTTAAGAACAGTTAGTATTAGCCTTTACTACCACTTTACGTTTGTTGCAGCAGATCAAAAAAGGTTCAGTGGATGATGTACACTACAGGGATTAAAGTGGTTGTAAAGGCTGAAGGTTTTTTTTAAATTTGTGCATTCTAAGCATAAAGGTAAAAAAGCCTTCACTATGCAGCTCTCCCCCCAGTCCCCAAATACTTACCTGAATCTGATCACGATCCAGCGATGTGCACGAGATCAGCTGCTGTCCCGGCTCTCTCATTGTCATTGGCTCCCGCTACTGTCAATCACAGCCAGTGAGAAGAGCTTGGGGGTGGGGAAAAGCCCTGCTGTCTGTGTCTATGGACACAGCCAGCAGAGATCAGGAGTGAGCCTGCATGAGTACTGCCCTAGCAAACAGCTTGCTGGGGAAGGTATTTAAAGGGGAGAGGAACCATGAGCATCAGCGGGGGACCTGAGAATATTTGCAAAACCAAAACCATTACACAGAGCAGTTAAGTAAAACATGTTTGGTTTTTTTTTTGTTTTTTTAATTGAGTCTTTATCATCATTTTAAAGGGAATGGTTGGGAGAACATTTGGGCTTTTGGTAGAATACAGCTAAAAAAAACAAAAAACTAATGTCCATGAGACAGTCTCACCACTGACATACATTCACACAAAATACCTTCTTTTGCTACAATAGCATTCATAACTGGATTACTTAATAACATCGGGACCCATGTTGATCCAATCTTACTGATTCACCGCATCAAAGAAGGAATGGAGATTCCAAATTTGAGAGACTCGCTTGTCAAAATCCTGCAAGACTACAACCTCCAGGTGAGTACCAGTATGTTCACATAATGGATCATCCAGTTCACGCAATGGAAAATGTTTTATGAGATTTAATATTATGAATTCCCTTAGAATCAGATGCTTATGAATTAAAATTACATATTATTGTTAGAGTTCGTACAGTAAATGGTGACATCACAACTTCCAACCATACAGGAAATCAATTATTACCAAATGATGCTTCCAAACTACAATTGAAGCAATTGAATTGATTTAGATGAAAAATTACTACAGTACACAGCAAGATAATAAAATACAGACCCATAACCCTTTAAACTATAAAAATGTGTTCATATTTTCAGCTAATTTTTTTTATGTTTTCAGGCCCGGCATCTAAGTGCTGGGAAGCTGAATGATATTTGACCTACCTAAAGATACCTAAGTTGCTAGTGTTTGGCTATGAGTAATTTATATCCCATCATACTGTGAGCTGATTAGGTCTAAAATGGCTTCCTCTTCTATGATAACCAGTCACATCACATACAGCACTTTCACATGCTGTATCACAGTTAGGAATATACAGTGCTCAATATAAATGAGTACACCCCTTTTGAAAAGTAAGATTTTCATCAATATCTCAATGAACACTAAGAGCAATTTCCAAAATTTTGACAAAATGGAATTTCATAGATCATTTGTTTAGCTCATTACATGAAAGTAAGGTTAATAATATAATTTAGATTACAGAATCGTCAGTTTTACTCAAATAAGTTGATGCAAAAATGAATACACCCCACAACAAAAACTACTCCATCTAGTATTTTGTATGACCTCCATGATTTGTAAGGACAGCACCAAGTCTTCTAGGCATGGAATGAACAGCTATCTTTTTCCACTTTTCAAGAATGACCACTTTTAGAGCCTGAATGCTGGATGGAGAGTGATGCTCAACTTGTCTCTTCAGAATTCCCCATAGGTGTTCGATTGGGTTCGGATCAGGAGACATACTTGGCCACTGAATCACTTTCACCCTGTTCTTCAGAAATGCAACAGTGGCCTTAGATGTGTGTTTTGGATCATTGTCATGTTGGAAAAGTGCACGACGACCAAGGGCACAGAGTGATGGAAGCATCTTCTCTTTCAATATAGAGCAGTACATCTGTGAATTCATGATACCATCAATAAAATGCAGCTCTCTGACACCAGCAGCACTCATGCCACCCAACAGAAGGAAGCTGCCACCACCAGGTTTCACTGTAGGCACCATGTATTTTTCTTTGTGACACCATGCAATTATGAAGCCATCAGTTCCAAAAATATTTATCTTGGTCTCAACACTCCAGAGTACAGAGTCCCAGTAGTTTTCTTTTTCGGCATGGGCCCTGGTGGGCTTTTTTGTGCATGGGTTTTAGGAGAGGCTTCTTTCATGGACAACACCCATGCTTGCCATTCCTATGCCGTGTACACCGTATTGGGTCCCGGGAAATAATCACCCCAGTTTGGCTTTCTACTTCTTTAGCTAACTGCTGTAAACTTGCATGGCGATTTGCTTCAACCCTTCTCATCAGGAGACTGATGAATCAAGTCTATGTGAAATGATTGCAGTTCCATCTTTGTTACATTTTTGTATCACTTTTGCTACAGTATTCTGACTGATAAGTAAAGCTTTGCTGATCTTTTTGTAGCCTTCACCTTTTTTGTGTAAAGAAATGATTTTCTCTCCCAGGTCTCAGGCCTTGATTTTCCTATTTCTCAGGCCTTGTGACATTTCTCTTCCATGTGGTACCATTGCTGACAGCATGATATGGGAAGGGGTTTTCTTTGATAAGTAACGCCCTTTTACAGTCAACTGTCTGCTGGACACCTGTTTAATGAATAATCAGATTCACCTGTAGTTGAATTCTTGTTAATAGGATTCTGTTGTCTAACATTTAGCTTTGCTCCTAAGACTTTCTTTGGGGTGTATTCATTTTTGCAACACGGTCTTGAATGAATTTGTTAGGAAAAATACTTTTTTTTTCTGTGTGCAAATTAACATATCTTGTTTGCAATCAATGGCCCTCATTTGTAGGAGTATTTTGTAATATAGTGTCCCATAGAAAATGTTGATTCTGAAAGGAAAGTACAGGTTTCTGACAAATCTGTTGGGGTGTACTCATTTATGCTGAGCACTGTATTAACAGACAAGTAACTCACACACTTTCAGAGAGGTACACACTACTTTTACATTCCTCTTCAATTTTTGAACTAGACTACCTTAAAAAATGAGAAAGATAACTGGAGCGTATTTTCTCCTCACATCAAACACGCAAAATCCTCCAACTGTCTCACACATCTTCCATTAGTACCCAAGAATCTTGCTTTAAATCAATGACCCAATGGTTTAGACTCCCCACAGAATTATAAAAGATCTACTCATTTACATCAAATATTTGAGAGGTTGCAGCCAAAAGGGTAGTTGGATATTTGGTGGGAATGTCTCACACTTGCCCAGATATGGACTGATGTAAAAAAATATGTATCTCAAATCCTGGAAAATTCCTTTCCTAATGACTCTTCATACTTAATGACATATCCCGGTCCATGAAATTCTATAAAGTATAATACCACATGTATTATTATGGGACCAGCATATATACAAGGACTGCTATATTGTTTTTTTTTATATACTACGTTTTTTTATATTATACTCATATATTTTACCTATACACTGCATTTTAGCTTTGTACATAGAAAATTTTTTCCATGTAGCTACAATTTTTTTGCAGTATATATCATCTACGGAGCCATCTCTTTTCATTCTATAGGTACCAGTAGGACGTACCTATTGCCTTTGCACCACAACAAAATAGCAAAGGTCACATGGTATTTCATCATACCCCTTGCTACAATAATATGGCGATGGTCACATGTTTTTCTTTATTTTTTATTATCTGCCTGTTTTTTTAACAAACACGCACTTTTAGCATTGATTTTATATTCATGGCATTTATTCTTATCCATCCGAACATTTCATATCTGGTTACCATTTGCTTCGGCATGTCAGTCCTCGTCTATGTTGCTGTTCCTCCGGTCTTCTTCAAAATGGTGCCCGGCTGCTTGCACGCTCAGGGCTATATAAATACCTGTCAATGGCGTCAGTGAGTAGGTGGATCCCTTTGAAAATGTGCATGCGCACAAAACGCATCAGGGAGGAGCTTGCGTACTGACGTCATGCCGCCGTGTCCGTATGATGGTCCGGCGGCCATCTTTGTGAGTGGTTTTATTCTGATTACTCCACGTGGATATTTTAACTCTTACAGTAAAGTACTACACTATCAGCCGTTCTTTCTCTGGGCTCTTTTTATGAGCTGGCTCTTCAGGATCCCTGCTTGTTCCACCTTGATGATTGAGTGCTGTGCTGAGGATACCCCTTCATTCTGGTACATCTTAGCTTCCATGGTTCTGTGTGTGATGGAGACATAGCCTGACCTACGTGTGAAGGAGTGTGCCATTTTGCTGTAAATGCGCATTTTATATGCGCTTCTGGTGAGTGCATATAAAGGAGTCACTCTCACAGATTCACATATCACTGGAAGTCACCAATTTCTTACGGATTTATTCAGTATTGGATTTTATCATATATTGTTTTTTATGTACTCATTTCACTACAGTCACCAATTTTATCATCACTATTTCACTGAATTTTTAGTGTCACACTGTATTTACTTTATTGCATTATAGCACCATAGCGTGACTGTTGTGTGTGTGTGTGTATGTATATGTGTATATATATATATATATATATATATATATATATATATATATATATATATATATATATATATACATACATACATATGACCAGAGCGCCTCACTGTGATTATATTAAGTATTGCTGCCTATTTCATTTTTCATGTTATTCAGATATATGTTCACTATATGCATTTCCATTTAAGTTTGATAATTTTACGTGCTAGCTCATACTATAAGCACTGCACCTTTTTTACATTAGTTATTACTGAGGATACAAAGGGCGGTCCTCTAGTGCTAGCAGCTTACGTTTTCTCTCTTTTTCCTGAGCACTCACTGACATCTTCTAATTTTAAACGAACAAACAATGGTTTTGCACAGAGCAGCCCCAATTCTCCTCTTCTTGGGACCCCCACCAGAGCTGCTTAGTGCCCTGATAGCAAACCGCTTGCTATGGGGACACTCATGCTCTCCCAAGTCAGCTATGTTTGTCCATAAGACACATGGAGCACAGCATGATACCCCCTCTCCCTCCTTACAGGCTGCGATTGTGTTTGAGGGAGAGAGCTGGATTGGGATCAGGCTCGGGTGAGTATAAAGGGGTTGGGGCTGCACTCAGAAAGTTTTTTGGGTTTTTTTTTACTTTAACCAATTCTAGTGCGGACACTTTTACCCCCTTCTAGTCCAGGCCAATTTTCATCTTTCAGCACTATCACAATTTGAGTGACAATTACTTCTCAATTACTTGACCTTTCTTGTGGTGGTATTTGGTCACCACTGGGTTTTTTTTTTCTATATAAATGGAAAAAATACCACAAATTAAAAAAAAATTATTTTCTTGCTTTGTTTTTGTTATAAAATTTTGTAAATAGATAATTGTTTTCAGAAATTTAGGTCAAAATGTATTCTGCTATATTTTTGGGGTAAAAATAACCCAAAGCAGTGTATTATTTAGTCTGTGTGAAAGCTATAGAGTCTATAAACTATGGGATATATATATATGAATATTGATCAGTTAAGATCCTAAAATGCCGGATGCTGGTATGGGTACGACGATGATCAGGACATTAGCAGGAGGTATGGCGGTGATCAGGACGCTAGTATGGCAGTAGCCAGGATGCTGTTATGGGGTATGAGGGTGATCAGGATGCTGGTTTGGGGTATGGCTGTGATCAGGATGCTGGTTTGGGGTATGGTGGTGATCAAAACGCTGGTAAGGGTTATGGCAGTGATCAGAACGCTGGTATGGTGGTGATCAGGGTGATAGTATGTGGTATGGCGGCAATCAGGGCACTGGTATGGGGTATGACGGCAATCAGGGCACTAAAATGGGGTATGGCAGTGATCAGGATGCTGTTATGGGGTAAGGTGGTGGTCAGGACGCTGGTATGGGGCATGGCGGTGATCAGGATACTGGTATGGGGTAGGGCGGTAATCATGATGCTGGTATGGGGTATGGTGGTGATCAGGATGCTGGTATGGCAGTGATCAGGATGAGATGATGGTATGGTGTATGGCGGTAATCAGGGAGCTGGTATGGGGTATGGTGATCAGGATGCTGGTTTGGGGTATGGTGATGATCAGGATGCTGGTTTGGGGTATGGTGATGATCAGGATGCTGGTATGGTGTATGGCGGTGATCAGGGCGCTGGTATGGTGTGTGGAGGTGATCAGGGCACTGGTATGGTGTATGGAGGTTATCAGGGTGCTAGTCTGGCATATGGCAGAGATCAGGGTCTTCGTTTGGGGTATCACCGTGATCTGGAAACTGGTATGGCAGTGATCAGGACATTGGTATGGTGTATGGGGGTGTTTTGTGTGCACTGGGACAGGTGACGGGCTGGCTTCAATATTAGACTCTAGCTCTCATCAGACATTAGCTAATAAAACTTTTCTAATGGTTTTTTGTTTGCCTTATCTGTAAAAGGCAAGCAGAGAAGCATATCAAAAAGATGAATAGCAGCTGCAGAAAAAATAAAATACCGTTGGGGCACACAAAGCCATTTGTAAAATATAATGCACATATTTAGAGTGATAGCCTGGGCACAGGCCTCTAAGGACTCCAGACCTCCTTCATTGAAATTCACTTATTCAAGGAGGACCTTGATGCATGGTATCATGAGATCTAGGCAAATCGTTTTTAATATATTCCAGTAAAATGTTGTAGATTCTTGAAGTTTTGAAGTATGTTACAAAGAGGCTGCTCTGCTCAGACTGGAGAAAGCAACTGTATGAGTGCCTATAGCAACCACATTAATTAAAGCTATTCTCCAGCTAGACATTAGTATTTGCAGTTATGTTCTCTTCTGGTATTTATCTTCTGCTGGTGGCTGTCCCACCTAATAAATACCTATGCTATCCCTGTGAATGGCCCCAAACTGAGCCAGGAAAATTCAGCCTAGTGAGTTCCCTGGTTAAGAGCAGCTGCTCTGTAGTTCTCAGAGTGGGAGGTTGCACAACACATCATGTGACAAAAGATTGCACTGCCACCCAGTAGAACTGTATGTTTTAGGAAACATAAGCAGTCTCTCTCTTCTTCTATGAGGTTCCTTCTGTGACTAAGTCCACTGCTAACAAAATGCTTCAGAGTTTCCTGTAAGCATCCGTTTTTTTTTTGTTTTTTTTCCCTAGAATACAGTTTTGAAGTTTCAGCTTAGAGCGTTCTCCATTCTGTAACAAAACATTAAAAGTCAGTAGCTACAAATCTTGTAGAGGCTGACGTTTAATAAGGACACTTTCCTGTCCATGTCCTCACTTGGGCTAGTCTTTTGGTCCCAACGCCAGCATCTTAACCACTTCAAGTCCGGACACTTTTACCCCCTTCCTGTTTAGGCCAATTTTCAGCTTTCAGCACTGTCACACTTTGACAATTTTCCAGTCAGTGATCACATGATTGGGACCAGACACAGAGCGGGTACCTGATCCAAGGGAGCACGCACAGTCCAAAATGGCGGGCACCGTTTATGAATGGCAACCCGCTCCTGCACGTCTCCTGTCAGGCCGTTTTATATACATGGGCCGGATGGGAAGTGGTTAAAGTGACACTAAAGCTTTGGTTTTTTTTTAAACCACTTCAATACTGGGCACTTTTACCCCCTTTCTGCCCAGGCCAATTTTCAGCTTTCATCGCTGTCACACTTTGAATGACAATTGCACAGTCATGCAACATTGTAGCCAAACTAAGGTTTTAACATTTTGTTCACACAACTAGACTTTTCTTTTAGTGGTATTTAATCACCACTGGGGTTTCTGGTATAACGTTTTGCAAATAATTGTTCATAAATTTAAGCCAAGATGTATTCTGCTACATTTCTTTGGTGAAAGTATTTATTATTTAGCCTGTGGGAATTATAGAGATCACAAACTATGGTATCCTGTATATCTGAAAATTGATCTATCCTGAAGTACTGATGGCCAATCTAATTTCTTGAGACCCAAAGATGTCAGGACAGTACAGATATCCTCCAAATGACCCCTTTTTGCAAAGTAGACAGTCCAAGTTATTTAGAAAGAGGCACGGCAAGTTTTTTGAAGTTGTAATTTTTTTGTCATGATTTTTTGGAAAATAAAGAAATTAAAAAAACAAACAATTTTCACTATTTTTTTTAACATACTGTCACCAGTGCAGTACAGCGTCATCCTATAACTTGTGTGGCGGTGATCAGGGACACTAACTGTTGACAGTAGGAAAAAAATAATATATATATATTTTTTTTTTTTCTATTTTTTATTACATTTTTTTCTTTTGTTTTTTTTGGGTTTTTTTTTTAAGATTTTTTTCACAATACACTGTGAGTAGTATAATGTTACCCCAGTAACGTTGTACTGCTTTGGGGAAGTGATCAGTATTTTTTTTTTTTTTACACATTATGATTGCTTACAGCAAATCATTTATTTGCTATAAGCAAGCATATAACTGAATGAAATCGATTCATTTAGTTTTTTTTGTTGTGATTAGCTGTGATTGGCCACGGCTAATGTGATTGGCCCAGTCTGTACATGTGACCACTGTGACCAATCACTGCTAGTGACTCAATTGTACACAACGGATATCATGAAAGGAAACCATCCATTGTTAACAATTGTCATGTGAACTGCTGTGATTGGTCACAGCAGGTCACATGGTACTGGCAACAGGCCAGTACACTGATCTGCCATCGGCTGTGTCTGAGGTTCACAGCCGATAACAGATCTTACCACATTACGGCCCCGTAACAACGTCATATGACACCCACCCAGATCGGAGAGGGCTCAGGTAATCTTTTTTGCTCCTTCAAAGCAAAGTATAAGAAAAAATCCCTGATCACCCCTCCCCTCCCCCCCCCCCCCCCCCCCAGAGTAGTAGAACATGATAACATTGTACTTCTCTGATAAAAGTATTTATTAAAAAAAAAATACAAAAATGTTTTTAAAAAAATAAACTAAAAAATACAGTATTTTAAGGGGTCTTTTTTTTTAACTACATTGCTCAAAAAAATTAAAGGAACACGTTTTAATCAGAGTATAGTATCAAGTCAATTAAACTCCTGGGATATTAATCTGGTCAGTTAGGTAGCAGAGGGGGTTGTTAATAAGTTTCAGCTGCTTTGGTGTTTATGAAATTAACAAAAGATGCACTAGATGGGCAACAATGAGATGACTCCCAAAACAGAAATGCTTTAACAGGTGGAGGCCACTGACATTTTTTTTCCCTACTCCCCGGCCTCATGGTGACAGCATGCAGGCAGTTCCTGGAGGATGAAGGAATTGGCCGCCACACTCGCCTGACCTAAATCCAATAGAATACCTCTGGGATATCATGTTTCGGCCCATCTGACACCGCCAGGTTGCACCACAGACTGTCCAGGAGCTCAGTGATGCCCTGATCCAGATCTGGGAGGAGATACCACAGGACACCATCTGTCGTCTCATTAGGAACTTGCCCCAACGTTGTCAGGCATGCATACAAGCACGTGGGGGCCACACGAACTGCTGAGTACCATTCTGAATTGCAGCAATGAAATTTCAGCAAAATGGACTAGCCTGCTGCATCATTTTTTCACTTTGATTTTCAGGGTGTCTTTGAATTCAGTCGTCTGTGGGCTGATAATTTTCATTTCCATCAAACAATGGGGCATCCTTACGTTCCTAACACATTACCCAGTTAATATCAGTATAGATATCCAGCATATTTTTCCCCATTGAGATCTTTTGTGTTTTCAAAGTGTTTCTTTAATTTTTTTTAAGCAGCGTACTTGCCAATCACCTGACCTCAATGTGTGGGCAAGCGGCAGCTCTGAGGAAAGTGATGTACCCTTGCATCGTTTTCTATTTTGGGGTGTAAACGCACCCTCGTACCCTGCTGCCCCCCCCGTCCCGTTGGTCCAGGGAGAGAAGAGAGAACACCACACTGAGTAAAAGCTCTACACTGTACACACACACACGCTAGATTAGCACATTTAACCCTTTGATCACCCCTTTTAACCCTATGATCACCCTATCATCCAGTACAGTGTCAGTATATAGAATTTTTCACTGATCACTGTATTACTGCCACTAGTGACATCAAATAGCATCAGGGTCTGTAAACTCCTCTCCTATCCAGGGTTAGCTAGCGTTAGATTGCCCGCACCCTATTGCACTCACGCTATAGGTCGCTGATCACCGCCATTACTAATATAGTTTGTATGGATCAATATAATCATGAACATAACTATACTAGTGCCTCCTTTGTATAGTGTTCCCAAAAACGCAGTGTTAGCAGGATCAGCCCCATTCACTATCAGCACTATAGCGTTTAGCCCCTTCACTTTTTTTCATGTGCCAATATATACCAATTGATTGATTGTGGGCCAAAGCAATTTATACACACAACTATATATATCCACTCACCCAAATTCAGCTCTTGCCAGACCTAGCCCTCAACATGGGCATTACAAACAAGAATGAATTGCAGTCATATTGGTCTACAGACCTGATTCATCATATGCCCATGTTCTCTGCTGTTATACATATTCCCAACAAGGACCAACAACATGCTGGTACATCACTGGTCTTTGAGTGGTTATACCGGGATGATGCCTGCAGCTACAGGCATCATCCTGGTATTGTTTTTTTTTTTTTCAGCTGGCGGTCGGCTTTCGTGTAAAAGCAATCCTAGCAGATAATTAACTGTTGGACCGCATTTACAAGCAGTGGGTGATAATAAAAATGATTAAAAAAAAGAAAGTGACAGTGTAAAAAAAATAAATAAATAAAAATAAAACAAAAATGTATTTATTTTCGTTTTTAAAACCCTGTGAAAAAAGTATATCTAAAAATACTCACCATGCTTATTATCAAATTCCTTGGGGTGTCTACTTTCCAAAAGGGGTTGTTTGTACTATCCTGGCATTTTAGGGCCTCCAAAACTGTCATAGGTAGAGAGAAAGTGATATGAGATGTACAATTTGGGGTTGCTTCCTTGTGGAGATGTGAAGTTGCTGTTCTTTTTGTCACATTCCATTGTCCTAGGATTCTTTTCATTACTATGGAAATATTCCGAGCCTTAGTATCCTGAAGAATTCTTCCATATAAGACAGTAACAGCATGCAACAAAAACCATACAGATACTATCACTATAACCCAAAGAGAAATACTACTCCAATGCAAAGAGAAAAAAAAAACAATGTACCTCTAGTAAGCACATACAATCCAGCACTAAAGGAATAAGAAAAATAATCAAAGATTTACAACCCTTCATAACAGAGGATGGAACTATGAAAGAAATATTCCAGCAACCCCCAACACTGGCTTTCAGACAACCCCCCAACCTCAGACATAAACTAATCAGTAGGAAACTTCCTTCTGAATATAATGTCACAAATAATGGAAGCAAACCCTTCAATAAAAAATGCTGCAAACTGTGCAACCAAATCAATCCATCAAAAAGTGTCAGACACTCAAAAGGAACCTTCAGTATCTCCGGTTCATACAGCTGCACCTCTAGTAATGTTGTGTACCTTATCTAGTGCAGAAAATGTAGCAAAGGAACTTATGTTGGCGAAACAGGGCAGACGTTGTGAACAAGGATGAATTTGCACAGACATACCATCAAGGAACATAAAGAAGATGAGTTCTGCACACCTGTGGGACACCATTTCTCACAACCAAACCACACAATGGGAGACCTCAATATCTTAGTTCTTAAAGGGATATTCAAAACTATTCAGGAAAGGAAAACTTTTGAACTGAGAATTATATTTCTATTTGATTAAAAAGATAATGGCCTTAATTTAGACATAGGTTTTCTCACTCATTATCCAACAGTTTTATGACCCCCTCTGTGACTGTCATCCCAACACCCCAGTGTTTGCTTTTGCTCTGTCCTATCTCTAGTTTAATCTTAGTTTTATAACCATTGCTGTGTACATTTGTTTGTGTGTGTTTTTTTTCTCCCTCACAGATTGATTCTTTTAACAGTAAAGTAGTACTGCTTGGACCTTGAAGTAAGGGACATACCCGAAAGCCTGTCCTGAAAAGTGTATGTTAGTGCAAATTTAAAAAGTATCATGGACAGTACTCAATTGTTTCTGTCACATGTGCACTAATATGGCTACAATCACCTCTGGCAAAAAAAAATAAACTCTTCCATGGACTCAACATGCTTCTCAGCAAATTATTTGGGGTGTCTACTTTCCAAAAAGTGGTAATTTGGGGGTTTCTGTACTGCCCTGGCATTTTAGCACCTCAAAAATTGTGATAGGCAGTCAGAGTGTAAAAGCTGCGTAAATTCCAGTACATATACATAGTTTGTAGACGCTATAACTTTCACACAAACCAATTAATATAGACGTACTGGGATTTTTATTTACCAAATACATGTAGCAGAGTACATTTTGGCATAAATGTATGACTAACTTTGAGTTTATTTGGATATTTTTCATAACCGAAAGTAGAAAATCTTTTTTTTTTTCTTTCAAAATTTTTGGTCTTTTTTTGTTTATATCACAGAAAAAAAAACAGTGGTGATAAAATACTACCAAAAGAAAGCTCTATTTGTGTGAAAAAAGGACATGTATTTCGTATGGGTACAGCATTGCATGACCGTGCAATTTCTAGTTCAAATAGCACAGTGCTGAATAGCAAAAAATGATCTGGTCTGGAAGGGGGGTAAATATTCCGGAGGCAAGTGGTTAATCTGCAGAGGAGATAAGTCCGTTCTCTTGTACCACCTAGCAGGGCTGTGTAAACCTCAGGAACAGATACATTAATACACATCCTTTGGCAGCTAAAACAGTTTGTGTTGATGTATGTCAACTTTTTATTTAGCTGCCTGAAATTAAGTTTTTTTTTTTTCTTTCGGTGCACGTTTACCACCAAAAAGCAGTGCCATTGCAGTAATGTAGGTATATGTATTGATTGCCCTTTCTCTATCTGCTCCAACATACCCTACATACATGTTTAGGATTTTGGTGAATTATCTTTTCAATGATAAATTTACTTTAGCAAATCTGGAACTTTTTCAGAGGTGTAAACTGCAGTAATACAATCTATGAACTTAATAACCAAAATATTACAGAAGAAGCATATAATAAGCATGCTATAGCCTGTTTACCAATTTTTCAAGATGGCATATCAACTTGGGAAGTTAGTGCAGAAAGATAATAAAAAGTATATACAAACCCAATTACTCTCTTATATAAATATTGCCATTGTATCATATTTTCAGAAATGATGCCATAAGGTTCTTGTGCAGACGCTTCCTGTTATAGAGACTACACTACACCTGTCTCCTAGCTGTTTTCCTGCATTGTCACCCTCCCACACACTCTCCATATGGAGGCTACAAGCTGCTCTTTCAACACACATAGTGCAGACATTATCCACTGTTGTCACCATTAATGTCATGCAGCCATCTCTGGAATACCTGCATGTAGAAAGAGGAGATCAGCAGCACTGAGATGCAACAAATGATAAAAAAAAAAGGTGAAAACAGTAAAGAGTTACATCTAATGTATTTACAATATGTTTTTGTTTGTTTTTTTTATAGGAAGGGGGGTAATAATTGAAGGTTATATTGAATGACATTATTATTATTTATAAACCTTATCATCTGATACTATAATAAATTAGTTTGTATAGTATAACTTCTTCTGAATTGGATTGTTACCTTTATAGTTTTGTGTTTTTTCTTTTTTTAGATACTTCTAAGGGAAGGGTGCAAAAAAATATTAGTATCAGACTCCTTATCGTTGCTAAATAAAATGCACAGGATACAGTCAAGATCTATGCTGGTTGATGGTATGTTAATTTTTTTTATTAATATTCTTAATTTTATTGTGTAGGGAGTAAAGTGCTATATGGATTGAAAAGGAATAGGAAAGTGCATTGCACGATTTATTTATTTCTTATTTGATTTATTTTTTTGTGTATATGACTGGAGGAATAATTAAGATGGTGTTTTAACTGAAGATTACAGGGATGAATGATATCTTTGCTTAGGTTCATCTCCAGCTTAGAGCTATCCTTCCTCTAAAACACCCCCTTCCCCCAAAATTAATTTTAAAACATTTTCAGGGTACATACCTAAATTCTTGGTGTGTTCAAGGCAGTCAGGTGGGTCCTTCTTCTTTTCCATCAGCATCGGTGGTGGGCCATCCTCAGTGCTGTAGAGAGCAATGCTCATTTTGAGATGTGCTAGTACTCTTCTGTGCAGTATTCTTTCATGAGCCCAGGCTGTATGAAGATGAAAACCAGGTGATGTGTCCATGGCTACTTTGATTCACAGGAATAGGGTAGAGTGACAATTTGGACATTCAACTTTGAAGAAGACTGGTAGCCAGAAGTGGAGGTGGATGTGGAGCACATACTTGCTAGTGAAAATCTTTTAAGATGGTCATGCACTGTTTGTGTAGTGCTTAACACACCAGTATGTAATATGTTTGGCACTGAGCATTCTCTCCACAGGACTTGTTGAAAATCCAGATAAGATTTCCATGCAAAAGAGGAAGAAGTTTACCTCTCCTAGGTTCTGTGTGTTCTACTGTTGCTCTCTTTTAGTGCTGCAGCCTCCACTGGGACTCTTCAGCATTCTGTACATTAAGGAATGTCGGATGCCTGTGTCCCTCGCAATGTACTTTCTAAATACAGTCTTTGCTTTACAAATAAATGTTTATTATATGACAAAGGATTCCCAAAGCACTATGGGTTAGAATTCTAAAGGCACTATGGGCCAGTTGAAGAGACATCATATCGCCTATCTGATTGAAACCTTCCAAAAAGAGATAAGTCATTCATCTGCTGACTCGTCAGGTGTGCATGAATTTCAGCTTGAACTGCTCTGGGCTCTGCATAAAGCAGACTTACAGGGTCAAAATAAAAGTAATAAAGCGCGCGCTTCTAAAATATGGTAAAAAAGCAGCTTGCATAAGGAAAACCCCTAAAATTCTCAAACATATATATATATATAATCAAGATGCAGCGCTCAAATAAATATTAAAGTGAAAAAGTGGTAATAAGCGTATCAGGTAAGCTCAGCATCAATGGGAGATCCACCTGAAGTAACTAATTGTTCTTCAACCCTACCATTGAGCCCAAGATGTTTACCCAGGAAAATTCTTTCTGTCCTGCTACACGCACCCAGCTACTTAAGGTGGATCTCCCATTGATGCTGAGCTTACCTGATGCCGGGTGTAAGTAAAACCTACGAGCAGTTCCCACTACCTGAGAGGGTCCACTGAGAGGTCCGGAGTACATTCCCTGGGTATACCAAGCGCCATCGGAGTGCCACATCCCCACCGGGTTCCAGATGACCACTAGTGCCCTTTTTACTACATTCGTAATAATATTTTACGTCTGGTGAGTGCAAGCACACCCTTTTTTCCTTATCACGGAAGTCATGAGCACCTTATTATTATGCGATGCAAGTTTAATGGGAATGATTGATATCTTCCATACTTGGGAATACTGACACACCTTTTGAATACTTCAATGGACTTTTATATATTTATATATCATTTTTATGCAATGCAATGTGTTTACATGAGACGTTATACTGTTGTCACTTTATAATTAACTACCGTCTTCATTAAGACATCACATTTATATAACTTGTTAGCGCATAATTTTGCGTGCTTATTACCGCTTTTTCACTTT
The DNA here is from genome assembly GCF_062004578.1 of Staurois parvus. Classification (NCBI taxonomy): domain Eukaryota; kingdom Metazoa; phylum Chordata; class Amphibia; order Anura; family Ranidae; genus Staurois; species Staurois parvus. Next base: position 3,139,664 of record NW_028317816.1, on the reverse strand, counting down.
AGTATTTATTTGAGCGCTGCATCTTCATTATATAGACTTACAGGGTTGATCTCCACTTGGGAACCCAAACCAGGATGCTTTCTTTTGTTATGGACAGGACATTCACTAGCTGTAGATTATTTTTGCTCTAATAACTAGGCTCTATTGCTCTATTAAGCAGTGACTCTCTAGTTTCTCCTCCCCCAATGCATCAGGTTAAAGTCCTGACACCTACTTCATTGCATTGTTCTCACTTGGTCAGGTTCCAATTATTCTCTACTAATAATCAACTGCTCCAATAATTATTTTTGCAAGACTCAAAGTGCTTGCCATATTGAAGGTAGGGATTCTCGGGGTAGGAAAGATCATACTTTTAATGTCACTAGTTAAAGCACAACTTCAGCCAATAGGGGAAGCTCCACTTGTTTGCCTCCTCTCCCCCTCCTCTTTAACAATTGGCAGGGGGTATCAGGCACCTCGTTTTGACAGGTACCCACTCCCATTTCCCCCCGATCCGAGCAGAAGTTCACCCCTTTCTTCACCCGCAACCTTATGGAACACATCACAGGTCCCAGAAGACTACAGGACCATTTACAAAGTGCAGCTCAGCGTGTGCATGCACAGTGGGAAGTTGGCTATGAAGCCATTTACCATTAGTTAGAATGCCAGTGCCTGGACCCGAAGCCCACTGATGATTGGGTGAGGACAGCGCTGAATCCCTGGACAGGTAAGTGTCCTTATATTGAAAGTCAGCAGCTCCAGAATTTGTAGCTGCTTTTAATTTTTTGGGGGGGAAACTGGAGCTCCTCTTTAACTTGTATCCCACAGACCCTTCTATGTACACTGCCACCTTGTACCGATACATTTCCCATCTTTACACAGGATCCTTTAATGGTGCTATGGAATTACAAGACAAGTCAACACATTTGGAAATGCAAACTTCGTTTCCAACATTACTTTACAGAAATGTTTTCTTTAACGGTTTCATGTCAACATGAACAGCAATCCATATCTCACATTTACAGTATTTTGCTCTTTCCATAGACATTGTTGCACACTCTCTGAATTCCATCTATAGATCACCTCAGTCAGAAACAAGTTTTTTTTATATTAGGACTGATATATATTGACCAGGGGTATACGGCGAATGGTATCCTGCTTCCACAGGAACTCCTCAAATTGGGTCTATATGGTGACACAGTACTCTTCCAGTCTGGAGCATCTAAAGTGTCTCCTTCTCACAGCCCAACACCAACTCTCCACTGTCCAGTTCAAACAGCCTCAATACACTTCCATTAACCACTTCCCATCCGCCCTGTAGCAGAAATACTGCTACAGGGTGGCACAGGTGCGCAAAATCACGTGTATATATACTTGATTTTGCATTTCAAGGTAGGGGCCTTGGCTGTCAATCACTGGGCTCCGGTCGGTAATTACTCACCGGCGCCCAGTGATTTCCGAAGATCTCCGATGGGGAGGAGGACTGTTTTGTTTACTAACAGTTCTCCTCCCTGTCAGCTCGGGCACACTGCTCTGGATGGCTGTGCAAGGTACAGCCACCCAGAGCAGTATGATTACAGTAAAGCACATGGACACAGCCCCCTAGTAAAACATTCCCAGCACACAACCCTTTGACCACCCCTCATGTTAACCCCTTTCTGCTGAGTGCCATTAGTACAGTGTCAGTGCTTTTTTTTTTGTTAGCACTGATCACTGTATTGGTGTCACTGGGGATTTCAGTGACACCAAGTCAGTTCCCCTCAGTATCAGAATGTCCGCCGTAGTCCCGCTATAAGTCGCTGATCTCCTCCATTACTAGTAAAAATAACAAATAAAAAAAAAATTCCAGTATATATACCACCATTTGTAAACACTATAACTTTCACGTAAACCAATTAATTTACACGTATTGGGATTTTTTCTTAGCAAAGACATGTCACAGAATACATTTTGGCCTACATTTATGATGAAATTTGTTTTTTTTTAAATATTTTTACTGGACATGTTTAATAGCAAAAAATCTAAATTATTGTTTTTTTTTTCTCAAGACTGTCGGTCTTTTTTTTTTTTTTCATAGCGCAAAAAATAAAAAATGCACAGGCGATCAAATACCACCAAAAGAAAGCTTAATTTGTGGGAAAAAAAGCACGTACATGTCATTTGTGTGCAGTGTTGTATGACCGCACAATTGTCAGTTAAAGTAACGCAGTGCCGTATCGCAAAAAATGGCCTGGTCAGGAAGGGGGGTAAATCCTGTAGAGGGCAAGTGGTCAAAACAGCTGTCTGTCCTGATTAGAGCAAAACATGTACTTAAAAAGAAAGCAGTTGGTGCCAAGGACTCTATCAGGAGGATAAGTATTTCCCTTAAAGGAACCCCTAATGTTCGGGGGGGGGGGGGGTTAGTCCTGACCATTAGAAATTAGGAAGGTATTTGCTATTTTATAGATGTGTTCTATTTTTTTTTTCAGAAGACAATATTTGTGAAGCTTGCCTGTCACCGATTCTGCCAACAGGTACCTTGTTTCCTGTCCTTTTACACTTAACAAATAAGAATAAGTAATAAAATCCTATCGTTTGTGCACACTTATTCCAGTTGAAAATTAGCAGTAGATTTTTCAGTTATAGGATAAACAAACCCAAGAATAAAAATGTTGTATGTTGCAGCTTACATTCCTTCGATGTGGTTTCTGCATTAGTTTTTTTACTTTTAGCCAAGAATAGTTTTAGCAAGTACAGAAAATACCTGTTGATCTTGCTTGAAATGCAGTGTCTTTGTCACTTCATGTGACGTGCACTGAAGAATATCTTCTATCCTAGCCTTGCTCTGTGACATACGAATTGCCTTGCCTCCCACGTAATGAAGATGAAGAGGCATGAACATGTTCCTAGCCCATATCAGTAGAACAGCCTAGGGTGACAACCATGGTTCCCTCCATAGATGGAAGTGACGTAGCCACTCATGAACAGGACGTGTGTTATTTGAAAAATTACCAGGTGAAAAAAAAAGGAAAAGAATGTTGGAAGAAGAAAACAAATACAGCAACCACATTAATGACTAGTAAGCTGCAATATATTACAATACATAACATTTTTGGGTTTGGTTTTATATACACTTTAAATGGTGTGTGATAAATTATCTTAACATTCCAAGCACCGTGACTGTCAGCTAATATAAGTAATACACTTGCAAGTAACCTGTCCTGATATCTGACTTGTATAGAAATAATTAATTCTCTGTGATGATCCCCGGCTTTTGTTTTTACTGGTCATGATATGGATGTCTGACAAGTGGGGATTATTCTCCTGGATAACATTTCTACAGAGTGACTTTTCTGTATTTTCTCATTGGCATTGCAGTTTGCAAGAATTAGCATTCATCATCCCATGACAAGCATGCAACACAATTGTACTTTAGATTGGGAAAAGGAATTGAGAAAGCCTTGTCTTTGGGGCTTTTTCTAGAGATAATACAAACATACTGTAAGACTGCTAAGCAGGTTGTTTATCAACCATCCTATTGGTATTCATGTTACAAACACAGTTAAAAACACTTCATCTCACACTTCTCCCTCCACATATTGATGTATCTTTTCTTCTGCAGCTACAAGTGGCAAATAAAACACGGCCATGGTCTTCTTCTTAATGTATGTTTACTTATTCCAGTGGGAAAAAAGGAAAAGTCAAGGTCATGGCTATAATTTTGTTTACTTCCTCATGTAGGAAGTTTTCATTCCCATACTTGTGAAGTGGGTTGTAATTATTACATTACCCTGTTCACAGGACCATACACTGACTTATTCATTAACCCCTTGACACCAACATTAACACATATATGCAACATCACGTAGGTAGGATTGCTTCCATGGCACTGCATATATGAGGTTGTATTTAAGCTCTATAACATGAAAAATCAAAGTGTGCAGCGCCACTATAATATTTCTGCATAAACCCATAGTGTGATAAACTAAGTTCTCAAAAATATAAGTGTTAGACACAGTCCACATAAGAAATGTAAAACAAGAAAAAGAAAGGGGCGCAGCAGTCTTGCGCATTACCTCAATACAAACTTTATTTATAAAAAGTGGCAGATATATGCTCACAAATGCCAAATAGACACAGGCATATTATACCCGACATGAGTCCATGGACTGGAATACTGCACGAGTTCCACATGCAAGAGAATGCTCGAAAATGGCTGACGTGTTTTGAGGGGGGGGGGCATTCCCTCTTCCTCAGAGCCTGATATGCCTGTGTCTATTTAGAGTTTGTGAGTCTATATCTGCCACTTTTTAGTATTGCGGTAATGCGCAAGGCTGGTGCGCCCCTTTCTTTTTCTTGTTTTATAGTGCTATCTTGGGCTATCCCAGCCCGCAGGGGGCTGCAATACTGTATTGAATGCAAAGCGTCATGAAGATTCGTCCACATATACTAAATCTGGGATTTTGTGCGCAGGAGGTTTTTTTCTTCTTTTCAGTCACATAAGAAATGTCCCACTGAAGAATCTTGTAAAATCAATCTTCCACCTTCACAAGTAAAATCCCTCCTCATACAAAGTGTTCAGAGGTCCGACACCATCTCCTTGTGAATTCAAAACTCACTAAAACAGATGGCTGCCGTTACAACAGTATATACATCAGAAATCTTCAAAGTGTATGCAGTGCTCCCCAGTATCTGTGTCCAAAAGTACCTCTCGATGGAATCGAGCTGGGATTAATAAAGCTCACCAGGAGCAAGTAAATCTCCAATAGTGTAGTATTTATTAAAATTCAGTATAAAAACACTCCATATAAAAACAAGAAATGAAGTCACTTACATGTAAAGGCTCTGCCACCCCGGGATTGTGCAGCAGCGTGACGTCAGCACTAGAAACTCCTCCCTATATTTTTTATAAAGCTCTATAGCATGCTCCCAGCAGAGAGACTGAACTGTTAGTAGGGTGTGTTTTAGAATTCATTTGGGCCTCCTCAGATTGGCGCATTTGCACAAGATTCATGTACCTGTGCCCGTCAGAGGCTGGCACTACTGTCGGAATGTCCAGTATGACTAATACTTCTGCAGTATGTGCCCCCCCCTGTCCTGCACCTATCACACATAGGGGTTTTCTACTGGGGTGGGCAGAGCCTGGAGAACTGAGAGATTAGCTCCCCTTCAGGTCTGCTTTGCATTTGCTTGCATCTACAGATTCCCCCACTGCTGTACACTGTTAATCAAAAGCAATGCAGACCTGATGACTAGTCTCTCAGTTCCCCATCAGGCCCTTCATCATTTCCCAAATAGGGACACCAGTATCCCCAACCTTTTTTGTCACATTCATCTTTCAGCCAGGGAATCACCCAGCCAACAGCAGAATAAAGCCTGGAATAATGACATTAATGACAGCTTCCCAGCTCAGACATGCCCCACTCTAGGCACCAGCTCCTCTATGTATACCAGCTAAGAGCTGATGTTAATCACTGCCAGTTTCCTAATCTGTGAATTGGCAGTAATTTTTTAGGAATCTGTCACAGCCACAGTAACAGCTTCTTGAAGCAGAATTAAACTCAGCAAGGTACTCCCCTTCCGGTGATGGGATGTTGTATCTCACCAGAGAAAGAATAAGGTAGCCCCAGAATTCATAGTGCATCAGAAAGGTCACAACAAATTTTTTAAATATAGGGGAATGCACAACCCTCCAGATCTTTATGAATACATGATAGAAGACACATATTACATTGTTGACAAGACATAAAAACATTTCTACACAGACTATTCTTCTCTGCGGAGTATATCGCCATCAAACATGATTATTTTTTAGTATACAGTCCACAGAAAATGGAACGAAGTCCCCTTAATAGTATTGAATTGGCTTGCTGCTTCACTGAAGACCCCTCAACGCATTTTGCAGGATCAATAATCTTCTTCCTCAGGAGGGCATGCAGAGAGGTCATATACTGCACTATATTGTATTGTGTAAAACATATAAGCCGGGATCACCACAACGGGCGACCAAGGGGCTCGAGATTTTCACCACCTCCAGCCCTGGGGAATGCGTCACCAGGTACCCCCCATGTGCAAACACGTGGAAATGTCCAGACAGGGACCCTACATTAAATTTATGGTTTAGTGACTCCATATTCACTTCAGAATTCAGGCCCAGCATAGGAACAAGCCTCCAAGTGAAAAATACCACAGCATAAGTCCAAGGTTAAGGAAAATCTCACTGGGTCAGGGGGTTGCCACAACAAACCCCCAAACACTGTTGTGACAAAGAAGAGTAACATCCCTCGAATCATCCCGGCATGCAGTGACATGTTACATCCCTTTCCAGTGGCTGACATCTTCTCCCTAGGCTACTTCTTAGAGTAGAAATACCATTTTGGGCCAGATTTCCTTTGATAATAGAAAACATTTTCAGGAGATATCCATTACCATTTACCAGCAAAAGAATGTCCAATTTGCCCTGAAATAGCAATATATATATTGAACCTGGATACACTAAATAGTTGCAAAGATATGTACAGTTTAACTAACACATGCCAAAGTTGCAAAACTGTGTTCAGGTATGTTAGGGTTTCTTTTGCCTTCAGGCATTAAGGGGCTAAAAAGTGCAAGGAACACAGAAAGGGTGATACCCATAGTCAATCGAGCAGAAACCATATTGTGCTGGTGTCAGGTTAGTAAAGTGAATCCTGGCTGGCTGCTCTAGGTTACTATGTTTTGCATGCTTTTGAAGATGAAGAGTCAGATTCAAAGACATTTAACAATGGTAAATAAGAATTCGGCGTATCTTTTCAGTAATGAGCCAGCACAGTTATAAACAGTGAAGACTGAATATCCAGATACCTGCATAAGCCCAATTGTATATAAAGAGTTATTTCACCTTTACCAAAAATGATCAATGTAGATAAGGGGTACCCAGGGGCGGACTGGCCATTTGGAAACTCGGGCACTGCCCGAGGGCCCGGGATCAGTAGGGGGCCCCATGAGATGCACCGGGAACCTTTTCCATAGGCTTTTTTGAGTTTGGGCAAGGACACAGGGGGCCCCCATGATCCCCTATTGCCCGGGGGCCCTATGAGTTGTCAGTCTGCCCCTGGGGGTACCTGTAGATAAAAACAAACTGTGCAGCATCGACCAAAGTTAAATAATGCCCTTGCTATAGGTGTAGGCCATTTGTTTACCTTCTGAAGCCTAAAAAACTGCCAGAGATGGCATCCCCCTGTCCTTACTTGGTTACTATAACATTGCTAAGACATTCCTGGATGTTACTGCCCGTCCCCACCATCAGAGCAAGCTCTTTCTCTGATCAACACCAAACACCCTCCCCCGCATGCGCTCGCTCTCTCACCCTTCGCAGTAGAGATAGTGGACCACACATTTTCGGTTGCCAGAGAGATCACTCCTGTGATGTGGGGGTGAACCGTAACAGCTGGAAGTGTTTTAGAAGCATGATAGCAACAAAGCAAGATGGGATGCCTTATGTTTTCAGCTAAGCTTTGGAAGGTATGTAGATGGTCTACATCACGGGTGTCAAACTGGCGGCCCTCTAGCTGTTGCCAAACTACAATTCCCATGAGGCATTACAAGATTGACAGTTACAAGCATGACTCCCAAAGGTGGAGGCATGATGGGACTTGTAGTTTTGCAGCAGCTGGAGGGCCTCCAGTTTGACACCCCTGGTCTACATCAATAGCAAGGACATTATGCAATTTTAATCTAGTCGGCATAGTTTGTTCTTATATGCAGACACCCCTTATGTGAATAAGAAGTTATTTGCTAATTATTTCACGTGCTTTTTTTAACATTATTATCAAATTTCTGTATATTTCAAATTAGTACTGTTGCCTATTGCCTATTATGCCTATTGAATAAAACATTTGTCCCAGTGTTTTAATAATGTAATATGTTTCCTTTGCTTTTCAGATACTTCTAAGCCGCTTGGTGTGGTGGTATTTCATTGCAGACACATGTTCCATAGAGAGTGTCTGCCTGTTGGTAACACAGTAAGCAGCTCTTATAATCTACTTCAAATATCTCAAATAAGCTGATATAGGCAGTGAGAGAATTGCTGTGCTTTACATGACCCCTGGGATGGCATCACAATCAGGCAGCATCTAAGAGGGGAGATTAAATGACTGCACTATTTCTATGAAGCTTTTGTGTCTGAATAGAATGTTTAGCCAGAATGGGTTAGATGTCCCTTACACATTTGTATATATTTATTTTGAGTGTATTCCACTCACAATGAAAGGGGATGCCTAGGCTTAAAAAAGAAACAGCGGTGCACAGGGCTCATTATGCAATCCAGTAAATGAGGGGAAAACATTTACTGGATTGCATAAAAAATGCACTGGATCGTGTTAACACATCAAAAACGCACTGGAACGCATCAAAAACGTGCATGCGGAAACTCATCCAGAGCGCATTTATTTTAATGCAATGTTAAATGAAGCTTGAAATAAATGCTTCAATATACTCAACCATGTGCAACTGCTTGTACTATGCACTATTCATGTTTTTTCCTATATCATATATTATTTATAGGACCAGTCTACCCAAGCAAATATTTTGGACATGGGTGGTGTCAGGCAGGGTGAATTATCTACAGGCTTTGTATTTCTCTTTTGAACTAAGAAACATCTTTCCACTGAAATTCCCAGCTCTGCCACACCCATAACGGAGGGTTGAATGTTTGGCTGCATTATGAGTAGCGTTGTAATATAAATAAATTAAAAATTCAACCAAGTGAGTGAGACTACATTCTATAAGCCATAGCTGGTAGTTAGACCAGGATAAGAGACCAGTGGGTTACCTAACCCCGGCACCTACCCAAAACTACTATACATTTTACGTGAACTACACCATTAAATAAAGCGTTTTGTGAGCAGAACACAGAGCTGCCATTGTTAATTTCTCATTCAGAGCGCTCCTGCTGGTGCTGTGGTTCTTGTCTGTCTATTGGCCGTAAAGTGTGACAGGCAGACCCTTTGCTCAGTATTTAGTATACACAAAGGACTTTCAATAACCTTTAATGATTGTGAGTGTCAAGGGGAAGGAAAATATATACATTATCTCACAGAAGTGAGTACACCCCTCATATTTTTGTAAATATTTTATTATATCTTTTCATGTGACAACACCGAAGAAATGACACTTTACTACAATGTAAAGTAGTGAGTGGACAGCTTGTATAACAGAGTAAATTTGCTGTCCCCTCAAAATAACTCAACACACAGCCATTAATGTCTAAACTGCTGGCAACAAAAGTGAGTCCACCCCTAAGTGAAAATGTCCAAATTGGGCCCAATTAGCCATTTTCCCTCCCCAGTGTCATGTGACTCATTAGTGTTACAAGGTCTCAGTTGTGAATGGGAAGCAGGTGTGTTAAATTTGGTGTTATCGTTCTCACTCTCATAGGGGTCACTCATTGCAAAGAACTCTATGAGGATCTGATAAAAATAATTTTTGCCAGACATAAAGATGGCCTAGGCTATAAGAAGATTGCCAAGACCCTGAAACTGAGCTGCAGCACAGCGGCCAAGACCATACAGTTGTTTAATAGGACAGGTTCCATGCAGAACAGGCCTCGCCATGGTTGACCAAAGAAGTTGAGTGCATGTGCTCAGTGTCATATCCAGTGGTTGTCCTTGGGAAATAGACGTATGAGTGCTGCCAACATTGCTGCAGAGGTTGAAGAGGTGGAGGGGTCAGCCTGTCGGTGCTCAGACCATACGCCACACACTGCATCAAATTGGTCTGCATGGCTGTTGTCCCAAAAGGAAGCCTCTTCTAAAGATGATGCACAAGAAAGCCCACAAACAGTTTGCTGAAGGCAAGCAGAATAAGGACATGGATTACTGGAACCATGTTCTGTGGTCTGGTGAGACCAAGATAAACTTTTTTAGTTCAGATGATGTCAAGCGTGTGTGTGGCGGTAACCAGGGGAGCAGTACAAAGAAAAGTGTGTCTTGCCTACAGTCAAGCATGGTGGTGGGAGTGTCATGGTCTGGGGCTGCATGAGTGCTGCCGGCACTGGGGAGCTACAGTTCACTGAGGGAACCATGAATGCCAACATGTACTGTGACATACTGAAGCAGAGCATGGTCCCTTCCCTTCAGAGACTGGGCCGCAGGGCAGTATTCCAACATAACAACCCCAAACACACCTCCAAGACGCCCACTGCCTTGCTAAAGAAGCTGAGGGTAAAGGTGATGGACTGGCCAAGCATGTCTCTAGACCTAAACCATATTGAGCATCTGTGGGGCATCCTCAAACAGAAGGTGGAGAAGCGCAAGGTCTTGAACATCCACCAGCTCTGTGATGTTGTCATGGAGAAGTGGAAAAGGACTCTGGAAAACTCCATGCCCAAGAGGGTTAAGGCAGTGCTGGAAAATAATGGTGACCACACAAAATATTGACACTTTTGGCCCAATTTGGACATTTTCACTTAGGGGTGTACTCATTTTGTTGCCAGCGGTTTAGACATTAATGGCTGTGTGTTCAGTTATTTTGAGGGGACAGCACATTTACACTGATATACAAGCTGTACACTCACTACTTTACATTGTAGCAAAGTGTCATTTCTTCAGTGTTGTCACATGAAAAGATAGAATAAAATATTTACAAAAATGTGAGGAGTGTACTCACTTCTGTGAGATACTGTATCTGGCATAGTTCTTCTTGGTGAAAGAAATATACATTTTTGTTCATTCAATATGCATGTAATCGGATTTGTCAGTTAGAAAACTTGAAGTAAAGCCTTTTATTTGTTGTGTTTTTTTTAGATGTCTCCTGTTTACTTCTGCAATATCTGTAGTGCAAAACAGCGCGGTCCTGGGAGTGCAATCTTAGACATTAAGAAGTAGCATGATGTCCTTACACCCTGAAGCTATGAAGCATTTCCCTTATTTGTCATCTTCGGCATCTCAGGATGCTGCTTTGTTTGTGAGATGTATTATACTATTGCTATAAACGTTCTTCTGTTGACAGGCTGACAGAAAACAACTTACATTAGCTATTCTGCTAAGGTCTTGAAGGAACTGTTACATAAACAGTGTCTTAGCTGTAAGTACTTTTGAATACATTATATAAAAACACAAGTCTCTAACTGTCCGATTGCTTTCAGTTGTGTACTGTTAATTATTATTAAAATATGGCAAAATGATGTTGTCTTCATTGGAATACTACAAAATTAGACTATATGAAGAAAATGTGTACACATATGAGGGCATTGTTTTGAAGAGTAAATATAATTATTATTATTAAAGCCACACTCTAGACATATATAAAATACACAATTGAATGCCATTCTGTAATCATTAAAGGCTAATTCCACCTTTCTTACCATGTCACATGTTACATCCGTATTTAGGGTGTAACAAGTCGCCAAGCCATACATCACCCTTTCCCCTATCTCCAAGGCAGGACTCTTTTTTGACACTTTTTACCAGAGCTCTGTAAAAGAATTGATTGCAAGTCTCGTCTGCCAACTGGTATTAGCAACAGTAAGTGAAACTTACAAAACACAAGTTGCCTACAATACAGTACCATGTTTATTATAACAGTGATTAAAACCATATAAAATCAGCAACATTTTACTTGAATTTTAAATTGTGATCCTGTACTTAAAGCGGTTGTAAAGGCTTAAGGTTTTTTTACATTTATGCATTCTATGCATGGAGGTAAAAAAAACCTTCTCTGTGCAGCAGCTCCCCCAGCCCCCCTAGTACTCACCTAAGCCCCCTCTCGATCCAGCAATCTGCACTGGACTTTTGACAATCCTGGGACTCCCTCTGCTCATTGGCTGAGACTGCAGCAGGATCCATTTGGCTCCTGCTGCTGTCAATCACAGCCAGTGAGCCAATGAGTGGGGGCGGGGCCAAGCCATGGCTCCGTGTGTTAATGGACACTTGGAGCAGCGGGTGCACCTATAGCAAGCTACGTGCTGTGGGGTCACCCGACAAGAGGGAGGGGCCAGGAGCTCCGGTGGGGGAACCCAAAGAAGAGGATCTGGGCTGCTCTGCAAAACCACTGCAGCGAGCAGGTAAAAATTATGTGTTTGTTATTTTAAAAAAAATAGCCATGGTAATGATAAGGAAGATATACAACCCCAATTCCAAAAAAGTTGGGGCACTGTAAAATCATAAAAACAATGCAGTGATTTGCAAATCACAAGAACCCATATTTTATTCACAATAGAATATAAAAACTGTATCAAATGTTTACACTGTGAAAATGTACCATTTAAGAAGAAAAAAAAAGATTTGAAATTGATGGCAGCAGCATGTCTTAAAAAGGTTGAAACAGGGTGATAAAAAGCTGACAAAGTAAGTGGTACTAACAACGAAGAGTTGAAAGAACATGTTGCTGCTAAAAAGCTTAATTGGTAACAGATCAGTAACATGACTGGGTATAAAAAAAAGCATCTTAGAGAGTCAGAGTGTCTCAGAAGTAAAGATTACTTCTGAGTTACTCTCTCTAAGAGGTTCAACAATCTGAAAATCTGAATCTAAAAATTGTCAAACAATTTTGATATTGTGTATAGAAAATCCTCAGCGCAATAGACCTCTTACAAAACAAATTGTGCGGCTAGCATATAATGTGTTCCCACATGTAAACCGTAAATCAATAAAAAATGCAGCGCAGCAATATAAACCCAAATATGGTGCTAACAATATAAGTGTGCATATATGAATAGTGAAAACAGAAATTGAGTGTTGTGGCAATAAATATGTGCTACACCAAATGTCTTATCAACGCATACATATGGATACCCATAGAGCTGCACATAACAGTGCTGAAATTAATAGTGCATACAAATGCCAAATAAAATGTTCTTAATAGTGGACTGTCACTTTAATTCTCATATTTTCATGTGTGCTTGTGTGGTATATCTCCTATATATTGTAATCAAAATACACCAGCAACAAGTGTCTCATAAATAAAATCTCAAAGCAATGGTGAATCGTCCCTTTAAATCCGCTGTATTCCAAGTGGGTCATTGTAATCACACTACTGCATACACGTACCCAGGGTATGCCGATGATGTCAAGCCGCAAACCTGAAGTGCACGTGTAGCACATATTTATTGCCACAAACAAAATTTCTGTTTTCACTATTGATATATGCACGTTTATATTATTAGCAGGGCTTAAAATTTCAAGTCCTGAGCTACTAGCCAGGCCTTAAGAGTTACTCGCCACCAGTTGCCCCACCCAACCCTTACCCTGCTACACCCCCAATTCCACCCTAAACACGCCCTTGTAAATTATTTAATTAAATTACACTGTTAAATGTTACCCACATTACATTCAGGTCCCCAAAATCCCCCCACATTATGGGGGGCCTCCATTGTCCCCCTAAACACTCCATCATACTTATACCATACAACCATAACCCCCCATAATCTTTCACTCACAAAACCATAACTCTACCAAACATATCCTACCTACTATCCAACCCAGCAATACCGCTCCGTGAGGACGTCGATGACGAAACGCGTAGGGTAGGGCTTGATTGATGTGACGTCATTACGTTTCCCAGCGATCTACTGCGCATGTGCCGAGTGGCTGGGTTCGTTTCATTGTGATTCCTATATGCTGTTAATGCTGGTGTTGGCTAGGACACCCTTTGAGATAAGTGCAAGGAGTGCATAATAAATGAAGCTGTTTTTTAATAATACTGCACCATGAAGTTTTTGTTATTTCTTCCGAGTGTCTGGTACTACCCCTTTTGGATACGATTAAAGTGATCTCTTGGAGAAGTGGATTTCCTCAGTGGTATTTAATTATAGAGCATTACTTCTTTGAAATTGGTCTGCTTGGAGCTGGGTTCTGCAGAATATTACTCCCTGAAGACACATTCATGAGTGGTTCATTACTCTGCTAATACCATCGCCCCAGAGCAATATATGCTTCAGTTTTTTATAGCTCTGGTGAGTTTATTTAGTGCTTTTCGTGGTAGATTGTCACTTTTTTTGTGCACTTTTCTTTGGATTTGTACTACACATCCTAATGTGGACTGTTTTTGGACACTTTTTTTTATATAAAAAAAAAATTTTTTTAATTATTTATAATTATTACTCACATGGATAATATTTTTATATTTTCTTTGTTCCCAGGTATAATTGTAATATTTATTTACTGGCGCAAATTATTTTTGTGTTGTTTAATACCTCAAGTGCCCCATACTCTACCACCCATAATAGCCACATCATCCTGAACCTGACCAAACCACCCATACATGAAGATGTACATACAGATATATGTACATACACACACAAACAGAGACACCTGTACACACATACAGACATGTACATACACACACAGAAACATACACACACGCACAGAGACACATACACATCCTAGATTGTAAGCTCGAAAGAGCAGGGCCCTCAAACCCCTCGTGTATTATTTTGTTACTGTACTGTCTCATGTACTGTCCCCCACTATAATGTACAGCGCTGAGCAAACCTTTTGGCGCTATATAAATACTGTATAATAATTATAATACAGACACATGTATACACACACAGACACATTTACAGACACATACAGTGGGGATCGAAAGTTTGGGCACCCCAGCTAAAAATTTGTATTAATGTGCATAAAGAAGCCAAGAAAAGATGGAAAAATCTCCAAAAGGCATCAAATTACAGATTAGACATTCTTATAATATGTCAACAAAAGTTAGATTTTATTTCCATCATTTACACTTTCAAAATAACAGAAAACAAAAAAATGGTGTCTGCAAAAGTTTGGGCACCCTGCAGAGTTAATATCTTGTACTGCCCCCTTTGCAAAGCGGAGACCTGCCAGTGTCATGGAGTGTTCTTAATCATCGTCTGGGAAGACCAGGTGATGTCAATCTCAAAGGTTTTAAATGCCCAGACTCATCTGACCTTGCCCCAACAATCAGCACCATGGGTTCTTCTAAGCAGTTGTCTAGAAAACTGAAACTGAAAATAGTTGATGCTCACAAAGCTGGAGAAGGCTATAAGAAGATAGCAAAGCGTTTTCAGATGTCAATATCCTCTGTTCGGAATGTAATTAAGAAATGGCAGTCATCAGGAGCAGTGGAAGTTAAAGCAAGATCTGGAAGACCAAGAAAAATATCGTACAGAACAGCTCGCAGGATTGTGAGAAAAACAATTCAAAACCCACGTTTGACTGCACGATCCCTCCAGAAAGATCTGGCAGACACTGGAGTTGTGGTACACCATTCCACTATAAAGAGATACTTGTACAAATATGGTCTTTATGGATGAGTCATCAGAAGAAAACCTCTTCTACGTCCTCACCACAAAAATCATTGTTTGAACTTTGCAAATGAACATATAGACAAGCCTGATGCATTTTGGAAACAAGTTCTGTGGACCGATGAGGTTAAAATTGAACTTTTTGGCCGGAATGAGCAAAGGCACGTTTGGAGAAGAAGGGGCACAGAATTTAATGAAAAGAACCTCTGTCCAACTGTTAAGCATGGGGTTGGATCAAGCATGCTTTGGGGTTGTGTTACAGCCAGTGGCACAGGGAACATCTCACGAGTAGAAGGAAAAATGGATTCAATAAAATTTCAGCAAATTTTGGATGGTAACTTGATGCCATCTGTGAAAAAGCTGAAGTTAAAGAGAGGATGGCTTCTACAAATGGATAATGATCCTAAACACACCTCAAAATCCACGGGGGATTACATCAAGAGGCATAAACTGAAGGTTTTGCCATGGCCTTCACAATCTCCTGACCTCAACATAATTGAAAGTCTATGGATAGACCTTAAAAGAGCAGTGCGTGACAGACAGCCCAGAAATCTCAAAGAACTGGAAGACCTTTGTAAGGAAGAATGGGCAAAGATACCTCAAACAAGAATTGAAAGACTCTTGGCTGGCTACAAAAAGCGTTTACAAGCTGTGATACTTGCCAAAGGGGGCAGTACAAGATATTAACTCTGCAGGGTGCCCAAACTTTTGCAGACGCCATTTTTTTGTTTTCTGTTATTTTGAAAGTGTAAATGATGGAAATAAAATCTAACTTTTGTTGACATATTATGAGAATGTCTAATCTGTAATTTGATGCCTTTTGGAGATTTTTCCATCTTTCCTTGGCTTCTTTATGCACATTAATACAAATTTTTAGCTGGGGTGCCCAAACTTTCGATCCCCACTGTATATATGTACATATATAGAAATACACAGACACATGTACGTACATGCACACACATGTACACGCACCCACAGACACATGTACATGCGCGCAAACACATGTACAGATACACACACGTACTGACACATGTACATGCATACACAGACACACAAACACAGATACATGTACATACACATACAAATACACACACGTACACACATACAAATACACACACGTACACACATACAAATACACACACACACAGCCCTATAAAAAGTTGCAGTACTTCGTTACGTTCACTCACAGAGCCGGGTACTGCACTCTAGGGGGAGGCAGAGAGCACAGCACACACTCCTTCCTTTGCTTTCACTGCACTCAGCTATTGAGCAGTCTGACAGCTCCCAGTGCTAGTGACAGATCCGGCCCTGAGTTCTGAGCCTGCTCAGCAAGACGGCCCTGAGAACATACTCTCCCCCACCATAATTTCCACTCGCCAATGCGTGCAGGCGAGTGGAAATTTCAAGGCCTGTTATTAGCTCCATATTTGGGTTTATATTGCTGCGCTGCATTTTTTATTGAATTAAAGAATTTCAGAATATTGTTCCTCAATGTAAAATGGCAAAGATTTTAAATATATCATCATCTACAGTACATAATATCAAATCATTCAGAGAATCTAGAGAAATCTATGTTCCCAAGGGACAAGACTGAAACGCAATATTGGCTGCCTGTGATCTTCCGGCTCTCAGACAACACTGCATTAAAAAAGGCATAATTCTGTAATGTCCATCACTGCATGGGCTCGAGAATACTTCCAAAAATTACTGTTTGTGAACACAGCTTGCTGTGCCATCCAAAAATTTTGCTTTAAGTTCTGTCATGCAAAGAAGCCATATCTGAACATGATCCAGAAACACTGTCTTCTGTGGGCCAAAGATTATTTAAAATGGTCTGTTGTAAAGTGGAAAACGTCTCTGGTTTGAGAAATCAAAATTTGACATTCTTTTGGCAACCATGGGTGGCACATCCTTCAGACTAAAGTAGAGAGGGACCTTCTGACCTGTTATCAGCACATTTGATATGTTTTCTATTGTGAATAAGATATGGGTTCATGAGATTT
The DNA here is from genome assembly GCF_062004578.1 of Staurois parvus. Taxonomy (NCBI): domain Eukaryota; kingdom Metazoa; phylum Chordata; class Amphibia; order Anura; family Ranidae; genus Staurois; species Staurois parvus. The sequence goes on along the minus strand of NW_028317816.1, from coordinate 3,122,447 downwards.
GCAAATCATTGCATTCACAGTGCAGCTCATCTCCTGCTCCCTCCTTACAGAATTTGATTGACCTGCTGATGCAGAGGCTTCTGTGAGAGAGGGGAGACTGTGGATCAAAGGAATGGAAGTATTTCTGAAAATGCTGCCTTTATAGGTAGCTTGCTACCTAAGTACCTAAAACAATTTTAGGACGCTCCACCTACCTCTAATTTAGTTTTTTGTACCATAGTGCACCATGACAACTTGGTCTTCCTCAGCCCCATCGGGTCCTCTGGGTAAGTCTGTGTTAAAAAAAAAAAATCTGTCAACTTAAAAAAAAAAAATGTGGAATCCAAGCACCCATTAAACAGCTGACTGGAGTACATGGACCTATGATAGATTATTCTATTAGTCACCGGTACCTATCTCTCCTTTCCTATACTCCTGCTCCCATGCTTACTGGAGCAGTCATTCCCCTGGTTGCTAGAGCAGGTATTCTGCACCAGCAAAAAAAAAACACAAGATAGGGTCTTTCAAATGATACCTTCCTGCAGACTACTTCCTTTGGTCCTTTGCATCACATCCGGCCTTTGCCTACATCACTTCTGGTTGTGGCTGCCCGTGTCCCGGGACCCTGGTGGCCACCAGAATCACTCCTTCGAATCTTCCCAATTGGAAATACCCAACCTTACACTTCTCCATGTGGAACCAGACATTGGTGACACCCTGATATGTGCTGTTTTGAGACCCATATGTGTCTATTGGGATGTGGCAATATACTATTCTGTGTTTGCAATTTTTTGTGGTTCCTGTTAATCTGACATTTTAACATTTCATCACACCTGGCTTCTCTGGGCTTCCCTATGCTGAATGTTGTGACATGGCACTCCTTTAAGGTTTTTGATTCTGCTCTGAACTGATATCCCCATTATCATTCAGCCAGACATATTTATTGGGGTGTATCAACGCTAACACCTCTCTAACACTTTTCCCTCCACCATGTTCTAACAGTAACCCAGCTGTCTACCTCTGAATACCAAACCTTCTCGACTATTATGTACACTGGCCTGTCAAGCATCTAGTGGGTGAGGTCTTAAATCCTCACCAGGTTGTTAATGAACCACAATATTCTTACTTTATTTTAATATGTGTACGTATGAATGTAAGTTAGGGGCCTTAGATTGTACACCCCTTGAGGGTTAGGGACTGATATGAATGTACAATATATAGGTGTAAAGCGCTGCGTAAATTGACGGCACTATATAGGTACCTGAAATAAATAATAAATAAAATTTTTGTATCCAGAAACTGGACTTACAAACAACTCGCTCATATCTTTCGCTACCATATTCTCTCAAACGATTGTTTTAAGAAATGCACACATAGCACAAGATATACATTGAATTGCATTACCACCTACAGAAGACTAATTACCACAGGCTATATGAGGATAATAAAATAATAGAAGATAGCTACAAATGTCAATATTGTTATAGATTCATTTCAAAGCTTTACCCTGCTCTGTTCCTCCTTGTGTTGTCCTCATGTTGATCCTTTGCCATTTTATTGCTGTTGATCGATCCTATGCAATAGTTTTAAAGCACTGTCACCACCTGCATGTCCACTGCGTTCCATGCCATTTACCACATAGGTGAATTTACCATGTAATGTAACAATAGCCATTTTTACAGTACAAGTGTTGCAGACACAAGGACAGACCAGTCTTTTAACATTTGGAAAAGATGAATCACTCATTGTCTTACTGTCTTGCAAATGTGAATTTTAGCCTTAAACTGCCAATTTTCAGTCGCATCCGGTACCTAAAGCCAGGAAGGTTTCTAACTTTGCCTAAATTGCAGGGAAAGATCAGTAAAATGCCAGTAAATGCATGTGACAATAGCCAAGATAATGTGCGTAAAAGTGTACTTTTATGCACATTTACTTAAGTTTGGTATACTACCTATTGGTGTCAGCTGCCTTTTATTTTCAGATACAGCGTGGATATTATTTGCCTTATTTTATTTGAGCCATGAAAATGTGCCTGAACTTTCCTGCTCTTTCACACGGACGTACCGATCAGGTCTGCCTGCCCGTTTTTCAGGCGGCCTGATCAAAACCCCCATTCTCCACTATGGAGCGGCGGGTGTAAATGGACATGTCCGTTTACACCCGCTGACATCCGATCCGTCAAAAAGGGTCGGATGAAAATAGACAGGCGGTTTGTTGTCATCCAACTGCCCATTGAGGAGAGCGAGCAGCTCTGTGTCTGCTCTGCAGCAGCAGATAAGACACAGACCTGTCATCTAGTTGCTCAGTGGGGATCAGCGGAGCCATCCACTGCTGAGCAAGCCGATCTGCTAAACGGGTCCGCTCCGTGTGAAAGGACCTTTTAGTCTGAGGAATTTTTTTCTCATAACAAAAAGGAACCATAAAAGAAACAAACTATAAAATAACCATTAGTTAACAAAGAACACAATACTTATATATTGTTATAAATGTAAATATGTGAACAAGAAAAAATAAATCATTTACCATAAGAACCATAATATTGAAAGGATTCAGACTCAAAACAAGGTGATGACATGTTTTTTTTTTTTTAATAATAGGTGGCTAAAAGTATTCAAACCCTCACCTTGTAAAACAATCAATTCAGTTTAAAATAGAAATGAAAGGCAAAACCGTTTGTGTATAGATATTAAAAAAAAGAAAACAAATACCTTTTTTTCCTTTATTTTAAGTGATCATAGACCCTCTGTTCTCAGCTGCATAAGGAGCTAGGGGAGCAGAAACAGCAAGACACTGATCTTCCTAGTGTAGTGAATGGCAGTGCAAGGGGAGGGGGCATGTCAGCACAAGGTTGATCATGGATTTGTTTCAAGCAGAGCCAGAGAACTGACCACGCTGTGCTCTCCTGCCTAGGGAGGTCAATTTTTAATAGAAAATCAGGGGCACTAGCAGGAGCACCATGGATCACTTAAAGGAAGCAATACAAAAAAAACAATACTTTTTTAAACGAGTACATGGTATTGCAGGCACATATCAGGAATATAAAAAGTTGGGTTTACATATTCTTTAAGACATAGTCAATATTAATTCAATTTATTATTATTAAATGTGTCCAGAATTGTTGTAAAATTGTGATAATGACTATTTTGGTTGCTTCAAGTTTTTTCAATTTTCTCACAAAGCCTTCAATGACCCAGTTGATGTTTTGATGGTTGAAGTTACCAATATCAAGGACCCCATGCCTGTTCACAGCATGTTGTGTCTCCATTAATATATATCTTCATTCAGAGCTGGTCTTTGGCTAAGTTCACACTATTCTGCTTTCCCTGTGGCCATGTGTCACGGGCACAGCAGCCCATTCATTTGAACTGGCGGCTGTACTGGCAGGAAACTCAGGAAAAGGTCCCTTAACATTTTCTAAAATTGCACTGTGGTTACCATTGTGTAGGGATGCCATTGATAATCGATGGCACACCCACGCGTCTGATAACAGCAGCATGTTTTTGCTGCGGGTGTGGAAAAGCATATGATTTACATGCAGTCTCGCACCCACATAGATGTGAACCTAACCTTAAACAATATTTTTAGCCAATAAACCTCTCATATACATCTTGTCTAAACACTCTAGCCTTCTGGAACAATTTACCAATCTTGGTGTTGATCCATAAGTGAATCAATAAAAGTATTTTGTAAGTGAAGCAAGAGATATATACATTATATTGCCAAAAGTATTGGGACACACATCTGATTGAATTTTTTGACTAGACTATATTACCAATGTTTTGGAGCAGGGTGTTGCTGTAGACATAGCATATCTTGATTTGAGCAAGGCATTTGATACAGGTCCACATAATGATCTAATAGACAAGTTGTACAAGCTAGAACTTGGCCCTTGGGTGGTTCAGTGGATATGCAGCTGGCTAAAGGATAGATACTAGAGTGTGGTTGTAAATGGGTTTCACTCGGAACAGAGACCAGTCACTAGTGGTGTACCCCAAGGTTTTGTACTAGGTCATGTTCTATTTAATATATATGTAAGTGATATAACTAAAGGTTTGTCGGGTAAGGTATGTCTTATTGCTGATGACACAAAGGTGTGCAATAGGGTTGATATCCCTGGAGGTGTTTGTAACATAGAACATGATTTGGCATTGCTGGAAGATTGGTCAAAAAAGTGGAAATTGCAGTTCAGTGTTTCTAAATGTAAAATAATGCACCTAGGGAAAAGTAATCCCCTGAGAGAGTACAACATTGGGGGTACAGTGTTGGCCAGCACTTCAGAGGAAAAGGACTTGGGGTTACTTATTTCAGATGATTACAAAATGGGTAAACATTGTGGCCAGGCAGTGGGGAAGCGTAAAGAATTCTAGGATGCATCACTAGAGGGGTCACCAGCAGTAGGAAGGAGGTCCTGGTTCCTCTATATAGATCTAGTTAAAATTCATTTAGAATACTGTGTCCAGTTCTGGAGACCTAACTTACAAAAAGATATTGAAAGAATCCAGAGATGGGTTACAAACATGGTGAAAGGTTTGTTAGATAAAACAGATAAAGAGCGACTTCAGGAACTTAACATATACAGTCTGGAGGAAAGAAGGCAAAGGGGAGACATTATTGAAACGTTTAAATACATTAAGGAGGTGGATAAGGGTCAGGAGGGCAATATTTTCCACAAGTGCCGTGAGGTTTTATTAAAAACATCACTCACAGTATTCAAGATATTACAAGCAAGCATTTACAGCACTCTGCAGTGATGCAGCAGCTCTCTTCCTCTGATAATTTCCAGGTCATAACAAAATGCATAAGGTGGACCTTCTGTAGGTGGCGTCATTGCGCCTGTAATGAAGTTGTTGAGAAAGTCCAGATTTGCCATCAACATTATCTAACTGAGGTGCAGTATATTAACTTATGCCTGCTGCATTGGATCAACCAGTTTCAGGGGTGAGTGATGAGGGTGTTTTGAACCTGTTGAAATTGTTTGCTCTGTTGCCCATCCATGATTTCGGATGTGCCATGGTCAAGACATAAAGAAGATTGTGTCTTGTATTGTACTATTTAAGCAGAACTAAACCCTTCTAGTCTTTACAGCCATGGAATCTGCCATCTTAGCCTCTGTCTGATCTGCAGATGCTATGGTGCTATACATCTGATTTCTTGCTACAAAAAAAAAAAATGGGGATTGGTGGGAGTGGGAGGGGTTACATCGACTGTCCTAACAAATTTGTTTGCCAGTGTCCTTACCTGAAGGTGTCAGCATATTTCCCATGTTTAGGACTTAGAAGAGCAGGTGTCCTGTACTGTACGCTAAGAAAATTACTTTACAATTAACTCAAAAATCCCTATTTTTTTTAACTGAAGTTTCATTGTAATCATATTGGGTTGCTGCTGCCGCATGTAAGCCAATCTGTTTGTACAATATTAAAATTAATTTCACAGTCAAATATTTACTGCCAGGCCAGTGTACACTGTCAATGAGATTGTGCGTGAAAATTGTGATGTTCTTTAACACTGCATAAAGCTTTTAAGGCATTCTCCAAGCATATTATTAAAGGATTCTTTTTTATTTTGCATGAAAAGACTCTCTTCCCATCTCTCCACACTATGGTATTAACAAAAAAAAAAGCATTGCATGCATGTCCTCCATAGCAGTGCCTAGCTTCCTATGCCATTTTTGACAATAGTGTACCTCTTAGCGCTGACAATGGCTAGCATTTAACAAGATTCACCCCCACATAGATTGTAATAGGATTCAGGTTTGAGTTTGCACGATTCACACAACTCTTTGGGAATAGAATGTGCAGATTTGCCCATTACTAGTTGTTAATGAAAGTTAGCGAGATGTTGCTCTCTAAACAGGTCACAGCCTACTTGCTTGAATCAAAGGTATTTTAGCACTAATGGGCACAGAAGAAATACATTCCCAGGGTATGCAATCTCTAATGAGCAGGAATTCCTTTATCAAATTAGATTGAAAGTCCTAAAGGACTAGGAATGTCTCATTTATTGTAAGATTCTGTGAGCAGGAACACCTTTGTTACCACTAGATTAAGTGTGATTTTCATCTCAGTAGATGAACCAGCACTTCCTCTGTTCAGTAATGGTGGAAAGGATATGTGTGTACAAGTCAGGAAGAGAAGAATGATTTCATAAAAAGATGAAAAGCAGGGACTTAAGAATATAAAAGGCAAAGGGCAATATAAAAAGATAGATAGGGTAAAAAGAAAAAGTAATTGGTCACACATAGTAAGGGCAAATGCAGAGCGAAGGGCAAGGGAGGGAAGAACGAATGAAGGAAGGAGAACAGATGTTCTTATGTCATAAGCATGGTATCAAAGAAGAGGCAAACAGCACTCATGCATCACTGTCATTCTGTTAAATAACATATTTGTGGGCACTAAGGACTTCTTTAACCACTTCAAGTCCAGACACTTTCACCCCCTTCCAGTCCAGGCCAATTTTCAGCTTTCAGTGCTGTCACACTTTGAATGACAATTGCGCGGTCATGCAGCACTGCACCCATAGGAATTTTTTAGCATTTTTTGAGACAGATAAAACTTTATTTTGATGGTATTTATTTACCACTGGGATTTTTTTTGTTTGCTATAAAAATGAAAAAATCCAAGCATTTTGAAAAAAAGTTTTTTTCTTATAAAATTTAGCAAATAAATAATCTTCATAAATCTTGGCCAAAATGTATTCAGTTATCTTTTTATTAAAAAAAAAATCCCAAATTAGTTTATAACCAAAAATTAGAATTTTTCTTTACATTTTTATATATTGTTTTTTTTTAGTTTTTTTTTTTTTTTTAACATGCTGTCACCCTAGCAGTACAGTGTCACTGTACTGCTTTTTTTTTTTACACTGATTGCTTTCAGACCCATAGAGGCTGTAAAAGCAATCATTTCTCCTTCTCTCTGGCTGCATTCTTGCAGCCATTGAGAAATACTATGAGAGCTGTGATTGGTCACAGCTTGTCACATGGTACAAGGCTGTTGTGAACAGCCTTGTACCATGTGACCTCTGATCATTCAGAGATTTCACAAGTAGTAAGCAATGATGTCAGGAAGTGACATCATGTTTACTACTATTCATGTGCTCACTGATTGGCCAATCAGTGATCACATGATTGAGACCTTACACAGAGCTCCCGTACAGCGGTTGGGGTGCCATGCGCTCCCAGGGAGCACATGCAGGCAGTAAATGCAGGGGGCCATTTATAAACGGCTACCCGCTTTGGCACTGGTCCCGTCTGGCTGTTTATGTACATGAGCCGGACGGGAAGTGGTTAAGGGTACAATAATCATTCAGTACTTGGATAACAAAAAAAAAAAAAACACTGACCATTGACACACACCTTGTCCTGTTGCTTCACTCCTACCAAATGACAGGTCCGATGGATAAACAAAGGGAATGGGGTCTCCCACTGACATAACTGGCCATATATGAACATGACCATATATGTTCAATAATTTTAAAGTGATCCCCTATGATGTCATTTACTATATGTGGTCATGTCCATATCTGCAACACATTTTTTTTTATTGTGAAAAAGGAATATTGTGGCACCTAAATGAGTAAATGGATCTAAAATTAGTGAATAATACCAGCACTAAGCCAGCAATAATAACAGCTGCCCCTAAATATTGAAATGCACTTATACGAGTATATATAGTAAATTTGTGAATAGGTAGGTGCTAATTGCTTAAATCAAATACTGTATATCATATGGCAAAAATAGAATTTTCTATCAGTGACATAAAATAACTAATAGTCCCAAACAGAATATAAACAATGAACATATAATGAGTGACAGTCCCATAGAAATGTAGTCGCGTAGGTAAAGAAGTTTCTTTTTCACCACGTGTAAAAAATAAGTGAATTCCTCAGTCACCAGAAATTATTGACCCTGGTTAAGGTGGTCAAATAGCTCTAATAAATAAAATGTTGACAACCAGCAGCAAGCTCTCATGGATTGGGCTTCCTGGTCTCTTAGTATTGAATATGGATCCAGAGGACCAAAGATGACAGCCCCCAGATAAGTGGTCTTGAGACCCTGGGTGCACTGGTAATGGATGGATTCCTAATCCCAGGCTCTCCTCAAGATAAAGATATTGCTCCAAGTAGCTCAAATAAATCAAATATATTAAAATGCTCTAAGTGTAGTATTTATTGAAGATTGTGGTACAAATCGATAAAATGCCGATACACTCACATGTAATGGTGCCCAGATATCGGCACCAGTCTATGCAGCTTGTGTATGTATTGAAATTCAATGATGATGGCCGGCATGCGTTCCAAGCCTTAAGTGACCAGACGCTGCCAGGTGAAAAGTACGTAGGTTCCCATGACGTCATATCTGGCCCGCTGGTAGCAAGGCTTTGAACGCATGCCGGCCAACACCATTGACTTCCAATGCTTTTTTTTTTCTTGATTGTTGAGTGAGGTTCCCCCTGAAAATGCCTTCCAGACTGGAAGGGTCTGGTAGAGAGCTGCTTGCTCTGGGGGCACTCATGCGGTATTGCTTCCGAGCTGTGCTCAGTGTGTCCATTGACACACACGCAGCATATCTTGGCCCCACCCCTGCTCCCTCCTCAGGCTGTGATTGACAGCAGCAGGAGTCAATGGCTCCCACCGCTGCCTATGAACCAGTGAGGAGAGAGAGCAGAGATGCTGCTCACATGCATAGCACTGGATCGGCTCAGGTATATGGGGGGGGGTTTAAAGTTGCACACAGAATGTTTTTACCATGATGCAGAGAATGGAAAAGGGGGCACAATAAAATGGGCCCATGCACAGTGGGTATAGTAATCACCCCCTTTAAAATAATCACATTTTTGAATGAGGCAAAGTACTGTCAAATTTTTTAGGAAAGTCTGCTGCCCTCTGCCAGAAGGTAGTCAATAGGAAGAAGGCTTATCTCCAACATGACAATGACCCAAAGCACACAGCAAAAATGACCACACAGTGGTTGAAGAAGAAAATGGTGAATGTCCCTGCATGGCCTAGTCAGAGCCCAGACCTAAACCCCATTGGAAATCTGTGGAATGACTTGAAGACTGCACTGCACAAATGGTCACCATCAAATTTAACTGAGCTTGAGCAGTTCTGAAAAGAAGAGTGGACAAATATTGCAAATGGTAGATGTGCAAAGTTAGTAGCGACATATCCCAACAGACTAAAGGTTGTAATTAAAGCAAAAGGTGGTTCAACAAAATACTGACACAAGGGGTGATCCTTTTTCCAACTCAGTAATTCAGATTTTTATTTTTTTTCTGACATGTTGGTGTTATGTCTTTGGATGTTATAAGTGGATGTTATAAGTTGCACTGAGCAAATACAGCTGGATAAATCAAAAACTGTCTGTTTTCATTTCAGGCTGCTTTTGGGTGGCTGGTCCTTTATGTTAACCTTTACTCATCCTGGGAGCTCTGCATGCTTCTTCTATTTTTTTTTTCTATTATTCTATTACTTAAAGTTATTAATGTGTCACTGTAATAAACCTATAAAGGTGTCGCGGCCATTTTAATACTAATATATTTTGTTTGTCTCTTTATTTGTTTGATATACCCTTTGTTTATGTGAATTAAAGGTTTTGTGCAGCCTGCAAATCCATGTATTAAAGTCAAAAATGTTTAGAAGAACCCCCCCCACTTTCCTTTTTACAGAAATAGACAAGAATAAGACATAAAACCTAAGTCAGTACACTTATCTAACTCCATGCTTCCTCTCCTTCCCCCTTTTAATGGTGCCTCTCTACTGGAAGTACCTCTGCTCCCATGCAGTCACTTTGAAAAATTATTTTCGAGGTTAGGTCACAATATACACTGCTCATAAAAATTAAAGGAACACTTTGAAAACACATCAGATCTCAATGGGATACAATATCCTGCTGAATATCTATACTGATATGGACTGGGTAATGTGTTAGGAACGTAAGGGTGTCCCATTGTTTAATGGAAATGAAAATGATCAACCTACAGAGGACTGAATTCAAAGACACCCCAAAAATCAAAGTTAAAAAATGATGCAGCAGTCTAGTCCATGTTGCTGAAATTTCATTGCAGCAACTCAAAATGGTACTCAGTAGTTTGTATGGCCCCCACGTGCTTCTATGCATGCCTGACAACATCGGGGCATGCTCCTAATAAGATGAAGGATGGTGTCCTGAGGTGTTTCCTCCCAGATCTGGACAAGGGCATCACTGAGCTCCTGGACAGTCTGAGGTGCAACCTGGTGTCACATGAACCGAAACAAGATATCCCAGAGGTGTTCTATTGGATTTAGGTCAGGCGTGCATGGGGGTCATTCAATAGTATCAATTCATTCATCCTCCAGGAACTGCTTGCATACTCTCGCCACATGAGGCCGGGCATTGTCGTACACCAGGAGGAAGCCAGGACCCACTGCACCAGCGTAGGGTCTGACAATATGTCCAAGGATTTCATCCCGATACCTTATGGCAGTCAGGGTGCCATTGTCTAGCCTGTAGAGGTCTGTGCGGCCCTCCATGGATATGCCTCCCCAGACCATCACTGACCCACCACCAACACGGTCAGGCTGAACGATGTTACAGGCAGCATAACGTTCTCCATGGCTTCTCCAGATTTCACATCTGTCACATGTGCTTAGGGTGAACCTGCTCTCATCTCTGAAAAGCACAGGGCATCAGTGACAGACCTTCCAATTCTGGTGTTCAATGGCAAATGCCAATTAAGCTCTATGGTGCCAGACAGTGAGCACAGGGCCCACTAGAGGACGTCGGGCCCTCAGGCCACTCTCATGAAGTCTGTTTCTGATTGTTCGGTCAGAGATATTCACACCAGTGGCCTGCTGGATTCTATGCATGAAAGTAGAAAATCTTCTCTGTGCAGCAGCCCCCCTACCCCCTTATACTCATCTAAGCCCTCTCTTGATCCAGCGATGTGCACTGGAGTCTCGGCTATCCCAGGACTCCCTCTCCTCATTGGCTGAGACAGAAGCAGGCTCCCACTGCTTTCGATCACAGCCAGTGAGCCAATGAGAAGGGGGGGGGAGCCAAGCTGAAACTCTGTGTGTGAATGGATACATGGAGCAGCAGGTGCCCCCATGGCAAGCTGCTTGCTGTGGGGGCACCCGACAGGAGGGAGGGGCCAGGAACACTGGCGGGAGAGCGGAGGATCTGGGCTGCTCTGTGCAAAACCACTTTACACAGCAGTTAAGTTTAACATGTTTGTTATTAAAAAAAAAAGTCTATAGAATCACTTTAAGCTGCCTGTGGATAGTGTCATGTCAGCAGGTGACCACACTGTCCAGACAGACTGGGTCTAAGGAGGTATTCAATGCTTAAAGTGGCAAACACAACACAAACAACAAAGTATAATATATGATACTATACAAATCCATATGGAACTTGTGTGTGTTTACCTACTTAGAAGTGTTAACAAGTCAATGTGAGTTTTGGTCTTTGAGTTGTACTGTATCATGTGGATTTATGCCACCATACATTTAAAAAAAAGTCAGACATCAGCACTGTAAATAATATAGTTTAGTGCCGGTTAGCAGTAAAAAGAAAATGCATACCAAAAAATGACAGCTGCGCATGCACTATTCAGAAAGATATTGTTATTGATAATTTATTTATCTCAACGTTATGCACATTGTATTGTAAAGACAACCAAACTCTAGAACAGACATGAGGCAATGGCAGATGGATATTGTTTGTGAAACAAATGAAAGCAACATTGATTTACAGCAGGCTATATAAAATAAAGTAGTGAATGTAAAATACTTAATATCAGTAATAACAAATGGTATGGCAGCAGTTTTACAATAAATGTGAGATTTCTTCAGTGTCAGTTACGGGAAAGCTGTATACAGATGCACTATTTTTATCAAGCACGTACCCTCATTATATGAATCTTTCCGAGAAAAAAATTATATATTGATATCCCTTTGCTCCATACTGTCAGCTACCTATGCATACATTTTCATTTTTGTTCCTGCTTTCTCAACTTCACTGGGGGAGGTATGAAATGTTGAATAAAGAGCTCAAGGGTCAGTCAATCCTTCATATTCTGCTCACTGTTTGCTCTGAGCATCAATAGGAACAGGTGAAAGAATGAACACAAACACATGCTTTGCAAGGGTGTCCAGGAGATAAGTAATGGACAAAATGCAGTTAAAAGTGACATTAAACTTCCGCATATAAAATAAAAAATGGTACCTGGGAGCATTTTGCTATAAAATAGAAGTAGTATACACAGCATAATGTATTCGCACGTTATGGCAGACTGCCAAGTGATCTCCTCCAGTCCTGTCATATCAGCACTTTCAGCTGTCATGGGTGCATCTCCCAGTCAGCCCCTTGATTCCCATATGGAAGAAAAATATATTTTAAACATATTTAAAAAATATTCTTCCCAAATATATTGACATATATTTGAAATACTACAATTTTGGCCATATTCAATATATTTCCAAATATATATTGCATATAATATAATATATGCATTTCAATAAATATATATACTGTATGTTGAAATGTGTTTTTGTTACAAAATATATGAAAAATATTTTTAAAAATACATTTCAAATATACTGTATGTCTTTAAAAATGCAAATCTACAGTTTTGGAATGCATTTACAAATATATGTAAAAACATATGTTAAAATTATATATACTGCACGTTGAAATGTGTTTTTTATATATTACAATATATATGAAAAATATTTTTAAAAATGTTTTTTCTAAATATATTTTTCAGATTTTTTTAACATATAAAAGTAATTTTAACATATTTTTACATATATTTGTAAATGCATTCCAAAAATGTAGATTTGTATTTTAAAAGACATACAGTATATTTGAAAATGTATTTTTAAAAATATTTTTCACATATTTTGTAATAAAAATGCATTTAAACATATAGTGTATGTGTATATATATATATATATATATATATATATAATTTATTGAAATATATTGAATATGGCCAAAATTGTAGTATTTCAAATATATGTCAATATATTGGAATAATATTTTTAAAATATATTTCAAATATATTTTTCTTCCATGTGGGTTGGCTTGGCAATTATGATGTCACTCCCACACATGCACACAGGAGTCACATCATCATGGCATGGAGAACTGCTATAAATGTACACTAGAGCTGTGTGCTGCAGGGAGCTCACATGAGTGCATGTTTGTGAATGTTTGGAGCCAAACGCTTTAATCAGACTAGCTGTCTGAAGAGAAGTGAATGGGTCACTGATGTCTACAGTGAGAGAAAGTGTTTAAACAGGCAGGGAGCCTGTACAGCCCATGTTGGGCAACTTAGTTATAGTCTGTGCAGTGAAGAGACTATACAGTTTATTTACTAAAGCTGGAGAGTGCAAAATCAGACTCAATTCTGTATTGAAACCAATCAGCTTCCAGGTTTTATTGCCAAAGCCTAAATGAACAAACTGAGGTTAGAAGCTGATTGGTTACTATGCAGAAATTAGCCTGACTTTGCACTCTTCAGCTTTAGTACATAAACCTCTAAGTCTGACCCAGGGGCAGACTGACAACTCATGGGGCCCCTGGGCAATAGAGTATCATGGGGCCCATGTGTCCTCGTCCACACTCAAACCACACCCAAAAAAGCCTATGAAAGGTACCAGGGGCATCTCATGGGGCCCCCTACTGACCCCGGGCCCTTGGGCAGCGCCCAAGTTCCCAAATGGTCAGTCCGCCCCTGGTCTGACCAGACTAATATAGCCAGGAGAAAAAGCATGTGTTGTGTTCTATGTGAAGATGAGAACCCATGTGGAAGAACCTTTCTCTTAAATAAATGTGGACAAAAATAACCTTTAAAAAAGAATTCCAGGCAAGAAATGTATTTTTCCATGCAGTGGGGCTGTGCCCACACTGCACTGCATGGATGAAATGCTAGTTTGTTTTTCTAGGGGTTCAGTAAGTGGAGATATACTTACCTAACCTGCCGATCCTCACCGGTCCCCACCACTCTTGCCCCCCACATGCTAGTGGTCTTGTGAATGAGCTGTTCTTGTCATTATCACGCCCATAGAGTGACTCTGGACGGCAGGAACAGTCCACTGCTGGACATGGGGAGTGCAGAATTCTGGTGGATTGGGGACGGGGTGAGTATAGCTTTACCCTGAGCCCCTGGACAAAACAATCAGTTAACCCACGCAGTGTGGGCACAGCCCCACTGCATGGGAAAAAACATAATTTAACTGGAGTTCCGCTTTAAAATGTAAGTTGGCAAGTGGTTCTCAAAGCTCTACACTGAAGCTAAATCCCACAATATATGAACAGGAGTAGATTCATCAGTCTGCATGGACTCCAGAGATGTCACAATATACAGTTACAGTAAGTGTTTCAAACAGAACTAGCATCCTCTTACCCTAGGAGGCATGGGGCCCCCAGAGACACTTCACTTAAGGAGTAGATCGCAATGGTGGGACATGTAGACAAATGGGCTCCAGTCACTTTTAAGTGAAACAAAAAGGTATTTTGTTACTCACAATCCATGGGAGAGAGGGTTAGAGTTACAGATACTCAGGATTTCAGTAGAATTCTGTCACTTCACTTGTCACAGCACAGGAAAGAGCCTTTAAGTCAAGACCAACACTCGTGTGCTTTAGCACTTCTGTGAAGAACACGATCAGCAACCATCCTTTCATCCAAGAGAGGCAACCAGCTATGAGACTGCATTCATACATGGGCATTCTGAATTGTGGGCAGAATCACTGCGATTCTGCCCACGATTTAAAAACACTCTGCTAAAATGACAAATCACGGAACCGCGTGTTCAGGTGCCATTCATTTTAATGTGGTTCTGCTGCGATTGCAGCTCGATAAACACATGCAGAGCCCTTCAGGCAGACAGGTGGACCTGATCTGACCATCCATTGTTCTCTATGGGGAGGTGGGTGTGAACAGACCTGTTAATTTACACCCGTCTGCATCTGATATGATCATCTGAAAACAGATGGATGGGGGATCCTTTCCCCATACATCTAGCTGATTGGATGACTACCCCATAGAGAATAGGCTGTATCTGTGTCCGTTCTGCACAAGCCAGGTGGATACAGACCTGACATTCACCTGCTCAGTGGGGATCAGTGGACAGATTTCCCCCCTGAGCAGGCAGATCCATTTGGTGGAGTTCGTCTGTGTGAAAGGGCCTTAAGGGGAAAGAAGCTGCAGTAGGAGGCTTGACTATGTCAGACCATTGTGGACAGTGCTGAGAACTACACAGGCAGAAGGATTTGCATGACTGTAATGTCTGAGACCTTATTATGAATGCCACTCAATTCCTGTAATCTCTAGGGAGAAAGGTGCAGGCTGCCAAAGGTGCTCATCCGAAGCAATGCATGTATAAAATCAAAGCTCCTCACTCCCGTTCAGCCAAACTAATGTAGACTACCCTATGATTCAGCTCCAGTGGGTGGAGCCAAACATATCAGGGGGCATAGCTTTGGCAGAAACTCATGGGCTGAGGCTGTTTCAAGTCTACACTAGGTTGGCTGGATGGGAGTGGGACACTTCTTTGATTTTGTGTCATTTCGGAGCCAGCATCTCAGTCTAGGAAGTCAATGCTGATTCTGGATGAAGCCTGAACAAAAAAGTTGCCATCTTTCCGGGGAGAAAAACAGATAAAAGCATTGTCAGTACTGTGATCTCTGAGAGGTAAGAAATATTTGGAATTTTTTTTGCCTGTATTACTTAGCAGCAGGCCCGCAGTGAACTTAACCCCTTCCCACCACCACCTCCTGGCCATTTAGGAGGTTCTAAATGCCAGGAGGTGGAGACGAACATTCTGATAAGACCGCTGTGATTGGTATCACAGTGGTCACATGATTGGAAAGCTCCCGATCACAAGTATGGATCAGAAGCTTTCTGGTATCCACCAGTTACTGTGCTGGGAGCATGTGCTCTTCACAGTAATATGTTTACATAGGGACGCATGTATGTGGCCGCTCGGCAATAAAGCCCACCTGCCAGGAGGCCACATACTTCCCTAGGGCCAGTGGGAACAGGTTAAAAAAAGGGTGCTTTTTACTTTCTTGACTGCACTGGGCTCCTTTAACTGGGTTATTGTGCCCAAGGAGCGGGATGGTCTGCATAATCATGTGACCACTTATGACCACTGTGATTGACTGTCACAGTAGTCACATGGTCGGAGATGGTTCTGCCAGTTACCAATCTTTAGTACAGTGCAAGAGCTGTCTTTGACAACTAGGTCTCTGTGCTGGGAGCATGCAGAGCTCACTCTCAGACTGTCATCACAGAAACATGTATGCCACCAATAGATGCATACATGTGACGTATGAGCGTTAAAGCCCACCCTCTTTGCCACCACAAATGTGCAGTAGGTTACACAATTAGCTATATGTATATGTACATGCTGTACTGGCTGGTTCCCTTGTACTACTAAAGTGCTAAAAAAAAAAAATATTCTAAAAAAATGTTTGTAAATAAAATAATACAATAAATCCATGTTTGGATATATCAGTCAGTGTAAAAAAAATTGGTTGTAACCTCTAGTGTCTTATTAAACAATGCACAGTCAATCAAGAATATTATTTGCTAAATTAGCTCATGTTTATTTTTAAATGAATAAAGCTTCATATCTATTGTATGAAAATGTGAACTTTTAGGATCAATTATCTAAATTAGAAGCCCAAGGCTCGGAGACACATAATCATAACTCATACAAAAAAGAAATCAAAATAGGAATTCAGTAATAGATCTATCATATTATTAGAATTTACGAAGTCACAATGTAACTCACAAAACACTGCCGTTATTAAATGATAGGTTATGTATTGCTGTTACTAGAGATGAGCGAATCGAAGTATCCGAAGTGGAATTCGAGTCGAATATCGGAAAAATTTCGATTCGTGCCGAATCCGAAAAACAGCCTAATTCGGACGCGCGAATCGAAATTTTTCCGAAAATGGCGGCTGACATGTGCGGCGACGGAGCGGGGATGTCGGGGAAGGCGCGCAGACAAGGCGCGCTGCCCCATAATGCATTCCTCAACGACATGTGATCGCATCAGCCAATCAGCAGCCAGCCAGCCAGCACTGTGTAATGGTCGAGGTATATATAGCGGCCATTTTGGAAATCTTCATTTGCCTGCAGTCATTGAACAGAGGCAGACCGCTCTGTACTAGGGACAGGGACAGAGTTAGGGCCACAGAAACGAGAATTGGGGACAGAGAGAAGTTACTTAGGGACAGAGAACCATTACTCAGGGACACAGACTTGTTAATGAGGGCCACAGAATCGTTATTTAGGGACAAAGAAACGCTAGTTAGGGCCACAGAATTCATACTCAGGGACAGACAGAATTGTTACTCAGTGCCAGAGAA
The DNA here is from genome assembly GCF_062004578.1 of Staurois parvus. NCBI lineage: Eukaryota > Metazoa > Chordata > Amphibia > Anura > Ranidae > Staurois > Staurois parvus. The sequence continues at coordinate 3,105,107 of NW_028317816.1, read as the reverse complement.
TTGTTACTTAGGGCCACAGAAACGTTATTAGGGCCACAGAATTTTTACTCAGGGACAGACAGAATTGTTACTGAGTGCCAGAGAATTGTTACTCAGGGACAGACAGAATTGTTACTGAGTGCCAGAGAATTCTTACTCAGGGCCACAGAATTCATTCTCAGGGACAGACAGAATTGTTACTCAGGGACAGACAGAATTGTTACTGAGTGCCAGAGAATTGTTACTCAGGGACAGACAGAATTGTTACTGAGTGCCAGAGAATTGTTACTCAGGGACAGACAGAATTGTTACTGAGTGCCAGAGAATTGTTACTCAGGGACAGACAGAATTGTTACTGAGTGCCAGAGAATTGTTACTCTCACAGACACAAAATTGTTACTTGCACAGACACAGAATTGTTACTTGCACAGACACACAATTGTTACTCAGGGCCACTGAATTCATACTCAGGGACAGACAGAATTGTTACTGAGTGCCAGAGAATTCTTACTCAGGGCCACAGAATTCATACTCAGGGACAGACAGAATTGTTACTCAGGGACAGACAGAATTGTTACTGAGTGCCAGAGAATTGTTACTCAGGGACAGACAGAATTGTTACTGAGTGCCAGAGAATTCTTACTCAGGGACAGACAGAATTGTTACTGAGTGCCAGAGAATTGTTACTCTCACAGACACAAAATTGTTACTTGCACAGACACAGAATTGTTACTCGCACAGAGACAGAATTGTTACTCAGGGCCACAGAATTCATACTCAGGGACAGACAGAATTGTTACTGAGTGCCAGAGAATTGTTACTCAGGGACAGACAGAATTGTTACTGAGTGCCAGAGAATTGTTACTCTCACAGACACAAAATTGTTACTTGCACAGACACAGAATTGTTACTTGCACAGACACACAATTGTTACTCAGGGCCACAGAATTCATACTCAGGGACAGACAGAATTGTTACTGAGTGCCAGAGAATTCTTACTCAGGGCCACAGAATTCATACTCAGGGACAGACAGAATTGTTACTCAGGGACAGACAGAATTGTTACTGAGTGCCAGAGAATTGTTACTCAGGGACAGACAGAATTGTTACTGAGTGCCAGAGAATTGTTACTCTCACAGACACAAAATTGTTACTTGCACAGACACAGAATTGTTACTTGCACAGACACACAATTGTTACTCAGGGCCACAGAATTCATACTCAGGGACAGACAGAATTGTTACTGAGTGCCAGAGAATTGTTACTCAGGGACAGACAGAATTGTTACTGAGTGCCAGAGAATTCTTACTCAGGGCCACAGAATTCATTCTCAGGGACAGACAGAATTGTTACTCAGGGACAGACAGAATTGTTACTGAGTGCCAGAGAATTGTTACTCAGGGACAGACAGAATTGTTACTGAGTGCCAGAGAATTGTTACTCAGGGACAGACAGAATTGTTACTGAGTGCCAGAGAATTGTTACTCAGGGACAGACAGAATTGTTACTGAGTGCCAGAGAATTGTTACTCTCACAGACACAAAATTGTTACTTGCACAGACACAGAATTGTTACTTGCACAGACACACAATTGTTACTCAGGGCCACAGAATTCATACTCAGGGACAGACAGAATTGTTACTGAGTGCCAGAGAATTCTTACTCAGGGCCACAGAATTCATACTCAGGGACAGACAGAATTGTTACTCAGGGACAGACAGAATTGTTACTGAGTGCCAGAGAATTGTTACTCAGGGACAGACAGAATTGTTACTGAGTGCCAGAGAATTCTTACTCAGGGACAGACAGAATTGTTACTGAGTGCCAGAGAATTGTTACTCTCACAGACACAAAATTGTTACTTGCACAGACACAGAATTGTTACTCGCACAGAGACAGAATTGTTACTCAGGGCCACAGAATTCATACTCAGGGACAGACAGAATTGTTACTGAGTGCCAGAGAATTGTTACTCAGGGACAGACAGAATTGTTACTGAGTGCCAGAGAATTGTTACTCTCACAGACACAAAATTGTTACTTGCACAGACACAGAATTGTTACTTGCACAGACACACAATTGTTACTCAGGGCCACAGAATTCATACTCAGGGACAGACAGAATTGTTACTGAGTGCCAGAGAATTCTTACTCAGGGCCACAGAATTCATACTCAGGGACAGACAGAATTGTTACTCAGGGACAGACAGAATTGTTACTGAGTGCCAGAGAATTGTTACTCAGGGACAGACAGAATTGTTACTGAGTGCCAGAGAATTGTTACTCTCACAGACACAAAATTGTTACTTGCACAGACACAGAATTGTTACTTGCACAGACACACAATTGTTACTCAGGGCCACAGAATTCATACTCAGGGACAGACAGAATTGTTACTGAGTGCCAGAGAATTGTTACTCAGGGACAGACAGAATTGTTACTGAGTGCCAGAGAATTGTTACTCTCACAGACACAAAATTGTTACTTGCACAGACACAGAATTGTTACTCGCACAGAGACAGAATTGTTACTCAGGGCCACAGAATTCATACTCAGGGACAGACAGAATTGTTACTGAGTGCCAGAGAATTGTTACTCAGGGAAGACAGAATTGTTACTGAGTGCCAGAGAATTGTTACTCAGGGACAGACAGAATTGTTACTGAGTGCCAGAGAATTGTTACTCTCACAGACACAAAATTGTTACTTGCACAGACACAGAATTGTTACTCGCACAGAGACAGAATTGTTACTCAGGGCCACAGAATTCATACTCAGGGACAGACAGAATTGTTACTGAGTGCCAGAGAATTGTTACTCAGGGACAGACAGAATTGTTACTGAGTGCCAGAGAATTGTTACTCTCACAGACACAAAATTGTTACTTGCACAGACACAGAATTGTTACTTGCACAGACACACAATTGTTACTGAGTGCCAGAGAATTGTTACTCAGGGACAGACAGAATTGTTACTGAGTGCCAGAGAATTGTTACTCAGGGACAGACAGAATTGTTACTGAGTGCCAGAGAATTGTTACTCAGGGACAGACAGAATTGTTACTGAGTGCCAGAGAATTGTTACTCGCACAGACACAAAATTGTTACTTGCACAGACACAAAATTGTTACTTGCACAGACACAGAATTGTTACTCGCGCAGACACAGAATTGTTACTCAGGGCCACAGAATTCATACTCAGGGACAGACAGAATTGTTACTGAGTGCCAGAGAATTGTTACTCAGGGACAGACAGAATTGTTACTGAGTGCCAGAGAATTGTTACTCAGGGACAGACAGAATTGTTACTGAGTGCCAGAGAATTGTTACTCAGGGACAGACAGAATTGTTACTGAGTGCCAGAGAATTGTTACTCGCACAGACACAAAATTGTTACTTGCACAGACACAGAATTGTTACTCGCACAGACACAGAATTGTTACTCGCACAGACACAGAATTGTTACTCAGGGCCACAGAATTCATACTCAGGGACAGACAGAATTGTTACTGAGTGCCAGAGAATTGTTACTCAGGGACACCTAATCGTTGAATTAAATAGTATGTCAGACAACATGCAGAGGAGTGGCAGAGGAGGCAATGTTTTAGGAGCGAGCAGACGTGGCAGCAGAGGAAGGGGTCGAGGCAGCAGTATTCGCAGCCAGAGGCCAGTGCTCCCGGTGTCATCCAGCGGTCGTGTCTCCACCGACAACCCTGCCGTCATTGATTGGTTGGCTCGGTCGTCTTCCTCTTCCCAGGTCACCTCTGACACCTACAGCCAACGGTCGGTGGGTACGTCAGACACAACCGTTAGTTGGCATGGCCCGGGACCAAGCCCACTGAAATCACGTGTCCTCTACCTGCCCCTGTCCTTTGCTGTTCCCTCACCAAGCGAAGTATCGCATGCTGTGGGCTCAGCCCCACTGTACAGTGAGGAAGAGCTAACAGAGGGCGGTCAGGAACGGGGGGAGACATCGGCCTTTTCAGCAGCCAAGCGAACAAGTACTGGCGAGGAGAGTGGCTCGGTAGCCGGTCTAGAGACAGGTCTGTCTCCTGACCCAGACGCAGCCGAGGGGGCTAGTAGTGAGGCGGAGACCCTACTTGATGATGAGGAGGTTGATCGCACTTGGCAGCCTCGTCGTCATCAGGCAATTTCTTCCGCATCATCAGGAGAAGAGGGTGGCAGCTTGGCAGCGAGCAAAACAGTCGGTGGGTTGCCCAGGAGACAGCAGCAGGGTCGCATCAGTGTCAGTGGAGCCAAACGTCCACGGAGTAGAGCACCAGCTCCACTGCAGCCTACCACCACGGCCAGTAGTGGTGCCGGTGCGCACGGAGGAAGTAGCAGTCAGCCAGTGAAGAGTAGCGGGGGCAAAGTTTCCTACTCGGTGGTGTGGCAATTTTTCCTCAAGCCGCCCGAGGAAGTAAACGTAGCCGTATGTCGACTATGTGGCCAGAAATGCAAGCGTGGCCAGGGGGCCCATGTTGGGACTACAGCGTTGCGTCAGCATATGCAGCGTCACCATTCGGTGGCCTGGGAAAACCGTGATAAACATACGGCGGTTCTGCCTGCCCCAGCCCCCGCTCCATCACCCGCTCCGTTACTTGCTCCGTCACCCGACGTCGTCAATCGCCCTCTATCAGCCAGTCAAGGCTCCAACACCTCTGCTGAGGGGAGTTGTCGCTCATTGGCATCTTCCGCTCGTTCAGATGCTCCTTCTCCTGCTACTCCTCTTCTCGGATTCCGTCAACAGTCTTTCTTGGAATCCGTATCCAAGAGACAACAGTTTGCGAGCACGCACCCGACGGTGCAAAAGCTGAACGTCCTCCTGTCCAAGTTGCTGGTGCTGCAGTCCCTCCCTTTCCAACTGGTGGACTCAGCACCTTTCCGAGAAATGATGGCTTGTGCCGCGCCGCGGTGGAGAGTGCCAAGCCGTCATTTCTTTGCCCAAAAGGCAGTGCCAGCCCTGCATTCACATGTAGAAGAGATGGTGGGCCAGTCTTTGAGCATGTCGGTCTCTGCCAAAGTGCACGGCAGCGCCGACGTGTGGAGCTGTAACTACGGTCAGGGACAGTACATGTCATTTACGGCCCACTGGGTGAACGTGGTGCCGGCACAGCCGCACCAGCAACTTGGACAGGTCACGACGCTTTTGCCTCCACGTTTGCACGTCCTTGGTCCAGCAAGCATGTCCGCCTCTACCACCTCTTTTTCCGCCGTGTCCTCAGCCGCCACCCCCGTGCCAAGTCCCATTACCCGACCGGCATATCACATGTGCAGGGCGCAACGGTGTCACGCTGTGCTGCACCTGGTATGCCTTGGCGAACGTAGTCACACAGGGGAGGAACTGCTGAGTGTAATGAACAGAGAAATCGACAGATGGCTGTCTCCGCGCAAACTAAAAATCGGAACCATGTTGACTGACAACGGAAAGAACATGGTGTCTGCTCTGCGTCAAGGAAGGTTGTGCCATGCGCCATGCATGGCTCACGTGTTCAATCTGGTTGTCAAGCGGTTCCTAAAATCCACCATCCCACTGCAAGACATCCTTAAAATGTCACGTAAACTGTGCATGCATTTCAGCCATTCCTACACCGCAAAGAACACCCTCATTGAGCTGCAGCGGCAGAACGGAATTCCACAGCATCGCCTGATCTGCGACGTTGCAACAAGGTGGAATTCAACCCTACACATGTTAGACCGCCTTTACGAGCAGCGAAAGGCCATCACCGATTTCCTGATGTTACAAGCGGATAAAGGTACTCCCCTGTGTAACTTAGATGTCAGCCATTGGCAGCTCATGCGTGACACCTGCCGCTTGCTCAGGCCCTTTGAGGAGGCCACGCTATTCGTGAGTCGGCAGGACTATGGGATGAACGACGTCATTCCTCTGTTGCACGTCCTGGAACAAATGCTGTTAACAATGGCTGGTCAGGGTGCGGTAGACGTGGCGCACAGATCTCAACGCCACATGACCCCTGTGGGGGCAGGACAGGAAGAAGAGGAGGAGGTAGAGGAGGACATTTGTGCTCAGGAATTATTGAGTGAAATGGGTGGTTTTTCCACTCAGCGGACAGGAGTGGAGGAGCAGGAGCATCTGGTAGAGGAGGAGGAGGAGGAGACAGAGGACCCAGACGCACCGTGGCAGTATGCTGTGGAGATGGAGGCAGGGAGTCCCTCGCATTCCTTGGCACAAATGGCCCATAGCATGCTCGGTTGCTTGCGTAGCGACAGCCGAATAATAACCATCAGACAGAGGGATGACTTTTGGCTGTCCACCTTGTTGGACCCTCGCTACCGGTCCAAAATGGTGGCCTTTTTCACACCTGCTGAGAGGGAGGCCAAAATTACGTACTATAAAAACCACCTATGTAGTCAGTTGGTCTCTGCCTTTGTGCGCCATCGTCCATCCTCAGACACTGTGGGCCCTGTGCGCTCGCGTTCCGCTGGCATGGCAGCAGGGGAGGGGTGGGGTGGTAGGAGCAGTGGCAGCTCCACCAGCAGCGGCTGCCTCAGTCTGCAGTCGATGATGAGTAGCTTTCTTCACCAGCGCAGTGAGGAAACTACTAACCAGCCGCAGCAGCAGCAGCAGCATCAGGTGGACCTGGAGCAGGAGCTCAAACAACAGGCTTGGGCCTACTTGGACAGCACCCTGCCAACCGAGGTAGACAATCCCCTTGACTACTGGGCAACGAAACTTGACCTTTGGCCCCAACTAGCTGAATTTGCCCTTGAAAGGCTGTCATGCCCGGCCAGTAGCGTGGCATCGGAGCGCGTGTTTAGTGCGGCAGGAGGTATTGTAACTCCGCGGAGGACACGACTGTCCACCCAAAGTGTGGAGAGACTCACGTTTGTGAAAATGAATCAGGCGTGGATTAGTCTGGATTTCAAACCACCAGTTCCTGACACAACTGACTAAATCCGCCATGAATCATGCCTCAAACATGTGCCACTTTCAGGTCTCCTCACACTGCTGGTGTGTTGAATTTTTTGACATAGGGTGCTGGCAGATTACGGGCCTCCTATAGCTGCTGCCAGGCCCCTAATCTGCCATAGGCCCCTATATACCACCTCCTCCTGCTGCTGCCAGGTCCAGAGTCTCTCATGGGTCCCTGTACGGCCTCCCATTGCTGCTGTCTCCATCGCCACACTCTGCTGCCATGTGCCACTTTCAGGTCTCTTCACACTGCTGGTGTGTTAAATTTTTTGACATAGGGTGCAGGCAGATTACGGGCCTCACATAGCTGCTGCCAGGCCCCTAATCTGCCATGGGCCCCTATATACCACCTCCTCCTGCTGCTGCCAGGTCCAGAGTCTCTCATGGGTCCCTGTACGGCCTCCCATTGCTGCTGTCTCCATCGCCACACTCTGCTGCCATGTGCCACTTTCAGGTCTCTTCACACTGCTGGTGTGTTAAATTTTTTGACATAGGGTGCTGCAAGATAACGGGCCTCACATAGCTGCTGCCAGGCCCCTAATCAGCCATGGGCCCCTATACCGCCTCCTCCTGCTGCTGCCAGGTCCAGAGTCTCTCATGCCATGTGCCACTTTCAGGTCTCTTCACACTGCTGGTGTGTTAAATTTTTTGACATAGGGTGCTGGCAGATTACGGGCCTCCCATAGCTGCTGCCAGGCCCCTAATCTGCCATGGGCCCCTATATACCGCCTCCTCATGCTGCTGCCAAGTCCAGAGTCTGTCATGGTCCCTGTACGGCCTCCCATTGCTGCTGTCTCCATCGCCACACTCTGCTGCCATGTGCCACTTTCAGGTCTCTTCACACTGCTGGTGTGTTTAATTTTTTGACATAGGGTGCAGGCAGATTACGGGCCTCACATAGCTGCTGCCAGGCCCCTAATCTGCCATGGGCCCCTATATACCACCTCCTCCTGCTGCTGCCAGGTCCAGAGTCTCTCATGGGTCCCTGTACGGCCTCCCATTGCTGCTGTCTCCATCGCCACACTCTGCTGCCATGTGCCACTTTCAGGTCTCTTCACACTGCTGGTGTGTTAAATTTTTTGACATAGGGTGCTGCAAGATAACGGGCCTCACATAGCTGCTGCCAGGCCCCTAATCAGCCATGGGCCCCTATACCGCCTCCTCCTGCTGCTGCCAGGTCCAGAGTCTCTCATGCCATGTGCCACTTTCAGGTCTCTTCACACTGCTGGTGTGTTAAATTTTTTGACATAGGGTGCTGGCAGATTACGGGCCTCACATAGCTGCTGCCAGGCCCCTAATCTGCCATGGGCCCCTATATACCGCCTCCTCATGCTGCTGCCAAGTCCAGAGTCTGTCATGGTCCCTGTACGGCCTCCCATTGCTGCTGTCTCCATCGCCACACTCTGCTGCCATGTGCCACTTTCAGGTCTCTTCACACTGCTGGTGTGTTTAATTTTTTGACATAGGGTGCAGGCAGATTACGGGCCTCACATAGCTGCTGCCAGGCCCCTAATCTGCCATGGGCCCCTATATACCGCCTCCTCATGCTGCTGCCAAGTCTAGAGTCTCTCATGGGTCCCTGTACGGCCTCCCATTGCTGCTGTCTCCATCGCCACACTCTGCTGCCATGTGCCACTTTCAGGTCTCTTCACACTGCTGGTGTGTTTAATTTTTTGACATAGGGTGCAGGCAGATTACGGGCCTCACATAGCTGCTGCCAGGCCCCTAATCTGCCATGGGCCCCTATATACCGCCTCCTCATGCTGCTGCCAAGTCTAGAGTCTCTCATGGGTCCCTGTACGGCCTCCCATTGCTGCTGTCTCCATCGCCACACTCTGCTGCCATGTGCCACTTTCAGGTCTCTTCACACTGCTGGTGTGTTAAATTTTTTGACATAGGGTGCAGGCAGATTACGGGCCTCACATAGCTGCTGCCAGGCCCCTAATCTGCCATGGGCCCCTATATACCGCCTCCTCATGCTGCTGCCAAGTCCAGAGTCTGTCATGGTCCCTGTACGGCCTCCCATTGCTGCTGTCTCCATCGCCACACTCTGCTGCCATGTGCCACTTTCAGGTCTCTTCACACTGCTGGTGTGTTAAATTTTTTGACATAGGGTGCAGGCAGATTACGGGCCTCACATAGCTGCTGCCAGGCCCCTAATCTGCCATGGGCCCCTATATACCGCCTCCTCATGCTGCTGCCAAGTCCAGAGTCTGTCATGGTCCCTGTACGGCCTCCCATTGCTGCTGTCTCCATCGCCACACTCTGCCATGTGCCACTTTCAGGTCTCTTCACACTGCTGGTGTGTTTAATTTTTTGACATAGGGTGCAGGCAGATTACGGGCCTCACATAGCTGCTGCCAGGCCCCTAATCTGCCATGGGCCCCTATATACCGCCTCCTCATGCTGCTGCCAAGTCCAGAGTCTGTCATGGTCCCTGTACGGCCTCCCATTGCTGCTGTCTCCATCGCCACACTCTGCTGCCATGTGCCACTTTCAGGTCTCTTCACACTGCTGGTGTGTTAAATTTTTTGACATAGGGTGCAGGCAGATTACGGGCCTCACATAGCTGCTGCCAGGCCCCTAATCTGCCATGGGCCCCTATATACCACCTCCTCCTGCTGCTGCCAGGTCCAGAGTCTCTCATGGGTCCCTGTACGGCCTCCCATTGCTGCTGTCTCCATCGCCACACTCTGCTGCCATGTGCCACTTTCAGGTCTCTTCACACTGCTGGTGTGTTAAATTTTTTGACATAGGGTGCTGCAAGATAACGGGCCTCACATAGCTGCTGCCAGGCCCCTAATCAGCCATGGGCCCCTATACCGCCTCCTCCTGCTGCTGCCAGGTCCAGAGTCTCTCATGCCATGTGCCACTTTCAGGTCTCTTCACACTGCTGGTGTGTTTAATTTTTTGACATAGGGTGCAGGCAGATTACGGGCCTCACATAGCTGCTGCCAGGCCCCTAATCTGCCATGGGCCCCTATATACCGCCTCCTCATGCTGCTGCCAAGTCCAGAGTCTGTCATGGTCCCTGTACGGCCTCCCATTGCTGCTGTCTCCATCGCCACACTCTGCTGCCATGTGCCACTTTCAGGTCTCTTCACACTGCTGGTGTGTTAAATTTTTTGACATAGGGTGCAGGCAGATTACGGGCCTCACATAGCTGCTGCCAGGCCCCTAATCTGCCATGGGCCCCTATATACCGCCTCCTCATGCTGCTGCCAAGTCCAGAGTCTGTCATGGTCCCTGTACGGCCTCCCATTGCTGCTGTCTCCATCGCCACACTCTGCTGCCATGTGCCACTTTCAGGTCTCTTCACACTGCTGGTGTGTTAAATTTTTTGACATAGGGTGCAGGCAGATTACGGGCCTCACATAGCTGCTGCCAGGCCCCTAATCTGCCATAGGCCCCTATATACCGCCTCCTCATGCTGCTGCCAAGTCCAGAGTCTGTCATGGTCCCTGTACGGCCTCCCATTGCTGCTGTCTCCATCGCCACACTCTGCTGCCATGTGCCACTTTCAGGTCTCTTCACACTGCTGGTGTGTTAAATTTTTTGACATAGGGTGCAGGCAGATTACGGGCCTCACATAGCTGCTGCCAGGCCCCTAATCTGCCATGGGCCCCTATATACCACCTCCTCCTGCTGCTGCCAGGTCCAGAGTCTCTCATGGGTCCCTGTACGGCCTCCCATTGCTGCTGTCTCCATCGCCACACTCTGCTGCCATGTGCCACTTTCAGGTCTCTTCACACTGCTGGTGTGTTAAATTTTTTGACATAGGGTGCTGCAAGATAACGGGCCTCACATAGCTGCTGCCAGGCCCCTAATCAGCCATGGGCCCCTATACCGCCTCCTCCTGCTGCTGCCAGGTCCAGAGTCTCTCATGCCATGTGCCACTTTCAGGTCTCTTCACACTGCTGGTGTGTTTAATTTTTTGACATAGGGTGCAGGCAGATTACGGGCCTCACATAGCTGCTGCCAGGCCCCTAATCTGCCATGGGCCCCTATATACCGCCTCCTCATGCTGCTGCCAAGTCCAGAGTCTGTCATGGTCCCTGTACGGCCTCCCATTGCTGCTGTCTCCATCGCCACACTCTGCTGCCATGTGCCACTTTCAGGTCTCTTCACACTGCTGGTGTGTTAAATTTTTTGACATAGGGTGCAGGCAGATTACGGGCCTCACATAGCTGCTGCCAGGCCCCTAATCTGCCATAGGCCCCTATATACCGCCTCCTCATGCTGCTGCCAAGTCCAGAGTCTGTCATGGTCCCTGTACGGCCTCCCATTGCTGCTGTCTCCATCGCCACACTCTGCTGCCATGTGCCACTTTCAGGTCTCTTCACACTGCTGGTGTGTTAAATTTTTTGACATAGGGTGCAGGCAGATTACGGGCCTCACATAGCTGCTGCCAGGCCCCTAATCTGCCATGGGCCCCTATATACCGCCTCCTCATGCTGCTGCCAAGTCCAGAGTCTGTCATGGTCCCTGTACGGCCTCCCATTGCTGCTGTCTCCATCGCCACACTCTGCTGCCATGTGCCACTTTCAGGTCTCTTCACACTGCTGGTGTGTTAAATTTTTTGACATAGGGTGCAGGCAGATTACGGGCCTCACATAGCTGCTGCCAGGCCCCTAATCTGCCATAGGCCCCTATATACCGCCTCCTCATGCTGCTGCCAAGTCCAGAGTCTGTCATGGTCCCTGTACGGCCTCCCATTGCTGCTGTCTCCATCGCCACACTCTGCTGCCATGTGCCACTTTCAGGTCTCTTCACACTGCTGGTGTGTTAAATTTTTTGACATAGGGTGCAGGCAGATTACGGGCCTCACATAGCTGCTGCCAGGCCCCTAATCTGCCATGGGCCCCTATATACCACCTCCTCCTGCTGCTGCCAGGTCCAGAGTCTCTCATGGGTCCCTGTACGGCCTCCCATTGCTGCTGTCTCCATCGCCACACTCTGCTGCCATGTGCCACTTTCAGGTCTCTTCACACTGCTGGTGTGTTAAATTTTTTGACATAGGGTGCTGCAAGATAACGGGCCTCACATAGCTGCTGCCAGGCCCCTAATCAGCCATGGGCCCCTATACCGCCTCCTCCTGCTGCTGCCAGGTCCAGAGTCTCTCATGCCATGTGCCACTTTCAGGTCTCTTCACACTGCTGGTGTGTTTAATTTTTTGACATAGGGTGCAGGCAGATTACGGGCCTCACATAGCTGCTGCCAGGCCCCTAATCTGCCATGGGCCCCTATATACCGCCTCCTCATGCTGCTGCCAAGTCCAGAGTCTGTCATGGTCCCTGTACGGCCTCCCATTGCTGCTGTCTCCATCGCCACACTCTGCTGCCATGTGCCACTTTCAGGTCTCTTCACACTGCTGGTGTGTTAAATTTTTTGACATAGGGTGCAGGCAGATTACGGGCCTCACATAGCTGCTGCCAGGCCCCTAATCTGCCATGGGCCCCTATATACCGCCTCCTCATGCTGCTGCCAAGTCCAGAGTCTGTCATGGTCCCTGTACGGCCTCCCATTGCTGCTGTCTCCATCGCCACACTCTGCCATGTGCCACTTTCAGGTCTCTTCACACTGCTGGTGTGTTTAATTTTTTGACATAGGGTGCAGGCAGATTACGGGCCTCACATAGCTGCTGCCAGGCCCCTAATCTGCCATAGGCCCCTATATACCGCCTCCTCATGCTGCTGCCAGGTCCAGAGTCTCTCATGGGTCCCTGTACGGCCTCCCATTGCTGCTTTCTCCATCGCCACACTCTGCCATGTGCCACTTTCAGGTCTCCTCACACACTGCTGGTGTGTTGAATTTTTTGACATAGGGTGCTGGCAGATTACGGGCCTCCCATAGCTGCTGCCAGGCCCCTAATCTGCCATGGGCCCCTATATACCGCCTCCTCATGCTGCTGCCAAGTCCAGAGTCTGTCATGGGTCCCTGTACGGCCTCCCATTGCTGCTGTCTCCATCGCCACACTCTGCCATGTGCCACTTTCAGGTCTCCTCACACACTGCTGGTGTGTAGAATTTTTTGACATAGGGTGCTGGCAGATTACGGGCCTCCCATAGCTGCTGCCAGGCCCCTAATCTGCCATGGGCCCCTATATACCGCCTCCTCATGCTGCTGCCAAGTCCAGAGTCTGTCATGGGTCCCTGTACGGCCTCCCATTGCTGCTGTCTCCATCGCCACACTCTGCCATGTGCCACTTTCAGGTCTCCTCACACTGCTGGTGTGTTGAATTTTTTGACATAGGGTGCTGGCAGATTACGGGCCTCCTATAGCTGCTGCCAGGCCCCTAATCTGCCATGGGCCCCTATATACCGCCTCCTCATGCTGCTGCCAAGTTCAGAGTCTGTCATGGGTCCCTGTACGGCCTCCCATTGCTGCTGTCTCCATCGCCACACTCTGCCATGTGCCACTTTCAGGTCTCCTCACACTGCTGGTGTGTTGAATTTTTTGACATAGGGTGCTGGCAGATTACGGGCCTCCTATAGCTGCTGCCAGGCCCCTAATCTGCCATAAGCCCCTATATACCGCCTCCTCATGCTGCTGCCAAGTCCAGAGTCTGTCATGGGTCCCTGTACGGCCTCCCATTGCTGCTGTCTCCATCGCCACACTCTGCCATGTGCCACTTTCAGGTCTCCTCACACACTGCTGGTGTGTTGAATTTTTTGACATAGGGTGCTGGCAGATTACGGGCCTCCTATAGCTGCTGCCAGGCCCCTAATCTGCCGTAGGCCCCTATATACCGCCTCCTCATGCTGCTGCCAGGTCCAGAGTCTCTCATGGGTCCCTGTACGGCCTCCCATTGCTGCTGTCTCCATCGCCACACTCTGCCATGTGCCACTTTCAGGTCTCCTCACACTGCTGGTGTGTTCCATTTTTTGTCATAGGGTGCTGGCAGATTATGGGCCTCCCATAACTGCTGCCAGGCCCCTAATCTGCCATGGGCCCCTATACCGACTCCTCATGCTGTGACGTTGCAACAAGGTGGAATTCAACCCTACATATGTTAGACCGCCTTTACGAACAGCAAAAGGCCATCACAGATTTCCTGATGTTAAAAGCAGATAAAGGTACTCCCTGTGTAACTTAGATGTCAGCCATTGGCAGCTCATGCGTGACACCTGCGCTTGCTCAGGCCCTTTGAGGAGGCCACGCTATTCGTGAGTCGGCAGGACTATGGGATGAACGACGTCATTCCTCTGTTGCACGTCCTGGAACAAATGCTGTTAACAATGGCTGGTCAGGGTGCGGTAGACGTGGCGCACAGATCTCAACGCCACATGGCCCCTGTGGGGGCAGGACTGGAAGAAGAGGAGGAGGTAGAGGAGGACATTGGTGCTCAGGAATTATTGAGTGAAATGGGTGGTTTTTCCACTCAGCGGACAGGAGTGGAGGAGCAGGAGCATCTGGTAGAGGAGGAGGAAGAGGAGACAGAGGACCTAGACGCACCGTGGCAGTATGCTGTGGAGATGGAGGCAGGGAGTCCCTCGCATTCCTTGGCACAAATGGCCCATAGCATGCTCGGTTGCTTGCGTAGCGACAGCCGAATAATAACCATCAGACAGAGGGATGACTTTTGGCTGTCCACCTTGTTGGACCCTCGCTACCGTTCAAAAATGGTGGCCTTTTTCACACCTGCTGAGAGGGAGGCCAAAATAACGTACTATAAAAAACACCTATGTAGTCAGCTGGTCTCTGCCTGTCTGCGCCAACGTCCATCCTCAGACACTGTGGGCCCTGTGCGCTCGTGTTCCGCTGCCATGGCAGCAGGGGAGGGGTGGGGTGGTAGGAGCAGTGGCAGCTCCACCAGCAGCGGCTGCCTCAGTCTGCAGTCGATGATGAGTAGCTTTCTTCACCAGCGCAGTGAGGAAACTACTAACCAGCCGCAGCAGCAGCAGCAGCATCAGGTGGACCTGGAGCAGGACCTCAAACAACAGGCTTAGGCCTACTTGGACAGCACCCTGCCAACCGAGGTAGACAATCCCCTTGACTACTGGGCAACGAAACTTGACCTTTGGCCCCAACTAGCTGAATTTGCCCTTGAAAGGCTGTCATGCCCGGCCAGTAGCGTGGCATCGGAGCGCGTGTTTAGTGCGGCAGGAGGTATTGCAACTCCGCGGAGGACACGACTGTCCACCCAAAGTGTGGAGAGACTCACGTTTGTGAAAATGAATCAGGCGTGGATTAGTCTGGATTTCAAACCACCAGTTCCTGACACAACTGACTAAATCCGCCATGAATCATGCCCCAAACATGTGCCACTTTCAGGTCTCCTCACACTGCTGGTGTGTTCCATTTTTTGTCATAGGGTGCTGGCAGATTACGGGCCTCCCATAGCTGCTGCCAGGCCCCTAATCTGCCATGGGCCCCTATACCGCCTCCTCATGCTGCTGCCAAGTCCAGAGTCTCTCATGGGTCCCTGTACGGCCTCCCATTGCTGCTGCCTCCATCGCCACACTCTGCCATGTGCCACTTTCAGGTCTCCTCACACTGCTGGTGTGTTCCATTTTTTGTCATAGGGTGCTGGCAGATTACGGGCCTCCCATAGCTGCTGCCAGGCCCCTAATCTGCCATGGGCCCCTATACCGCCTCCTCATGCTGCTGCCAGGTCCAGAGTCTCTCATGGGTCCCTGTACGGCCTCCCATTGCTGCTGTCTCCATCGCCACACTCTGCCATGTGCCACTTTCAGGTCTCCTCACACTGCTGGTGGGTTCCATTTTTTGTCATAGGGTGCTGGCAGATTACGGGCCTCCCATAGCTGCTGCCAGGCCCGTAATCTGCCATGGGCCCCCGTACCGACTCCTCATGCTGCTGCCAGGCCCGTAATCTGTCATGGGCCACTGTTGTCGCTTGTTGGCATATTCCGCTCGTTCAGATGCTCCTTCTCCTGCTACTCCTCTTCACGGATTCCGTCAGCAGTCTTTCTTGGAATCCGTTTCCAAGAGACAACAGTTTGCGAGCACGCACCCGACGGTGCAGAAGCTGAACGTCCTCCTGTCCAAGTTGCTGCTGCCAGGCTCGTAATCTGTCATGCGCCCCTGTACCGCCTCCTCATGCTGCTGCCAGGTCCAGAGTGTGTCATGGGCCCCCGTACCGACTCCTCATGCTGCTGCCAGGCCCGTAATCTGTCATGGGCCCCTGTACCGCCTCCCCATGCTGCTGCCAGGTCCAGAGTGTGTCATGGGTCCCTGTACGGCCTCCCATTGCTGCTGCCAGGCCCGTAATCTGCCATGGGCCCCTGTACCGACTCCTCATGCTGCTGCCAGGCCCGTAATCTGTCATGGGCCCCTGTACCGCCTCCTCATGCTGCTGCCAGGTCCAGAGTGTGTCATGGGTCCCTGTACGGCCTCCCATTGCTGCTGTCTCTATCGCCACACTCTGCCATGTGCCACTTTCAGGTCTCCTCACACTGCTGGTGGTTTCCATTTTTGTCATAGGGTGCTGTATGGCCTCCCATTGCTGCTGCCTCCACCGCCACACTGTGGCTCCACACTCTGGTTTTGGCCCCGTGACTGCCCAAATGAGTGAAGTGTGCGGTGATTCTAAGATCGACGGCACTCATCTGCATGTCATACTGACTGACAGTATTATTTCTCTTCCCCAGCAGACTCCAAGGGCATTTAAATTAAAGGTACAGTGTTCTGCACTAATATTAAGTCTCTCTGAAGCCTAGAAACACCCTTTTTTAAGTTAAATTCACAGCGAATTTATTCGACTCGAATCGAATATTGTCCACGAATTCGCCGAATCAGTCGAATCGAATTTTTCATTTCTTCGCTCATCTCTAGCTGTTACATTCAGCTATATCATGGATGCAGTGAACATTCCTATACAGTATGTGAATAAGCTGAAAATTCTCCATAGCAATTCATATTAAAATGCTGTTAATTAGCAATTACTGCTCATTGTACATGCTTCATGTATGCGCCAAGATTTGTCTCAGTGTAATGACCAAGTCAAAGCTATTTTTATTAGCTATGATTTAGCTAGAATTATGATTTCTTCTAAGTATAGCACATTCTTTTTAAACCAATGAGGCAAACAATGATATGCAGTATCTTATCCTTAAAAAGGGTTTATATGATCATCTGCGAATGCAAAACTAATTTGTAATGTATGAAATTGAAAATAAATGGAAACAAAATTTTTGGCCAGCACAGTGGCACAATGGTTAGCATTTATGACCTACAGAACTAGGGTCTTCAGGTTTGAATTCTGACAAGGACCCTATCTTCCTGGAGTCTGCAGCTTTGATTTGTGCTCTGAGTACTCTGTTTCCTGCTACACTCCAAAGGCATGCTAGAATTAATTAGCTCAACTAAATGTGCACAAGATGACTACCTGTCCTCCTAAGCACTTTGAGTCCTCATGAATAAAAAAAAATCATTTTTTTACATTTTCAGTACTATGTCTTAACCTCTGGAAATTGACTGTTTTTTCTTACCTCATTTCTGACACCGTCCCATCCCATCTCTCTTGCCTTACTATTGGCTCATTATTATACTACATAGCCTCATTGGGCAATAGTGAGGTCAAGGATGGAGAACTGAGTAGAGTCAGGCTGTCCACCAGGAATACTGATTCAAAATACTAACCACAGCTTACAAAGCCATCCACAACACTGCCCCAAGCTACATCGCCAACCTCATCCACAAATATCACCCAAATCGCCCACTCCGCTCCTCCCAAGATATCTTCCTCTCTAGCTCCCTCATCACCTCCTCCCACACTCGCCTCCAAGACTTCTCCAGAGCCTCTCCCTTCCTCTGGAACTTCCTACCACAGTATGCCCGGTCAGCCCCCACCCTGTCTGCCTTTAGGCGATCTTTTAAAACCCACTTATTCAGGGAAGCCTACCCCACCTCCACCTAAGAACTGTACTTGAATCACCTCCACCAGATCAACCCCCACAGCCATTACCTTTTGTATCACCTCCCCCTTCCTTTAGATTGTAAGCTCCACGTGCAGGGCCCTCATATTCCTTCTGTACTGAAATTTATTGTAATTGTACTGTCTCCCTTATATTGTAAAGCGCTGCACAAACTGTTGGCGATATATAAATCCTTTATAATAATAATAATCAAGAGTGGTATATCATTCCGTTCGAGGATTCAGGGCTCCAGGACCTCCAAGTAGGAAAACTGAAGCGACACATGCAGAGATCTAGGGTGTCTTCTATGGCATATTTCTGAAGCACTGGACATTTTGGATCAGTTTGGATTCTGTCTTAGGACTGGTGTGCACTGTAAAGGGAGGCATGCTGATTCATTCATTTACTTTTTCAGCTTTATTGAAATGTCAAAAAATGACATTTCATTCATCATTATTTTAATCCCCACAGGGTTGATGTGTTGTGTACTCTGTCACAAAATGCTGCACTCAAAAATAGTAGCGCATGCCCAAGTTGCACAAAGAAAGGTTTTCCCAGAACACTTACTTGCTAGCCTGCAAAAGAAACAAAATAACATAGTTTAAAAATCTACATTAAACATAGAGGTTTTAGTTGTACAAGTTTGCAAATATTTGTGGAAGCCCCATTGCCTCGTCAAGGCCCCGCTGTAAAGTGCACCATATTGGACCTTTTATAGCAATGGATAAATTAAGGAGGTCAAATTGCCTTGTGTATGCATTGGAGCGCCAATGGGCATGACAGCCTAGCACAGTCCAACACCGATGGTATGAATGGGCTCTTAACGTGGTTGTAAAGGCTCAAGGTTTTTTACATTCATGCATTCTATGCCCCTCCAGCCCCTCTAATACTTGAGCAGCACTGTGATCCAGCAATGTGCACGAGAGCCTCTGGTCTCCCTCCTCATTGGCTGAGATAGCAGCGGGAGCCATTGTCTACCGCTGCTGTCAATCACAACCAGTGAGTAAAGGCAATGCATGTGAATAGCAACACAGCAGCGGTTTAGGAGAGAGCTTGCTTGGGTGCTCCCATAGCTGCTTTCTCTGGGGGCAGGAGGGAGGGGCCAGGAGCACTGGCTGGGACCAGAGAGGAGCAGGATTGAGACTGCTCTGTGCAAAATAACTGCACAGAGCAGGTATGTATAATATATATTTAAATACCTTTAATAACACTTTAAGTGCCGATAAGTAGAGTGTTTAGCCCACACCCCGGTTCAACCTGGATCAAGCTAATTTGCAGGAAGCAGATGCCAATGACCTGCCTGGCAAATGAATTCACTTAGTTTAGGTTTGATTTGGATTCCTTACCATTTTGGTCTTGCAGTGGGAGAATCCTATTTCCTTACATTTTAGCACTTACTATGTCCAGCAACAATATAATGATTACCAGATACAACCTTAATGCTGTGTACCATTTCAGTAACAATAAATATGTATTCCAATTATGATCATCAATTGTTCCCCAGCTGTAAGTCACAGAATGTAGTCACATGTAAAAAGAAGTTGGGTTACCACTGCATCCTGTAGCTGGTTTTCAGTCTTTTTTATATTTCAAACTAGCACAATAAACAGCAAGTTAACCACTTGCCCCCCACCCTATAGCAGAAATACTGCTACAGGGCTGCAGGGCTGTGCAAAGTCACGTGTGTGTGTGTATATACTGTATATGTGATTTGCATTTCCCGATGCCGGTGTGCGTGCCGCCTTACCCACGCGGCCATGGGTGGCTATGGATGTCAATCAGTGGGTCCCAGCCGAAGATTCTCTTTCAGCATCCGGCGATCACTGAGTAACAGTGACAGGGGAGAATAAACACAGGTATCTCTCATGCTAGCAATAACATGCTGCTGTGTATTTCTCTGCACAGCAGAGAAATACACAGCAGCATGTTTACATAGTAAAACACACACAGCACATGATGTAAAACAGCACACAGTTAACCCTTTGATCACCCCTTTCCTGCCCAGTGTCACTAGTACAGTGTCAGAGCTTTTTATTAGCACTGATCATTGTATTTGTGTCATTGGGATGTCAGTGGCAGTTAGTCAGTTCCCACCCAGTGTCAGAATGCCCACCGCAGTCCTGCTATAAGTCGCTGATCACCTCCATTAGTATAAAAAAATAAAAAATACAAATTCCAGTATATATACCGTCATTTGTAAATGCTATAACTTTCACATAAACCAATTAATTTACATGTATTGGGATTTTCTTTTAGCAAAGACACGTATCAGAATACATTTTGGCCTAAATTTAAGAAGAAATTCGATTTTTGTAAAATGTTTACTTGATATGTTTTAAAGCAAAAAGTAAAAAAAATTTTTTTTTTAAATTGTCGGTCTTTTTGTCTATAGCACAAGAAATAAAAAACACACAGGTGATCAAATACCACTGAAAGAAACCAAACAGAAATTAATTATTGTGGCGCCAATTGATATGTATTAATATATTAACCCCTTAAGAGGTGTTTGCAGCTGCCCCTAAAAAGTGAATGTGACACTTACAAGTGAATGAGTGATGAATAGGTAGGAGCTATGCTCAAATAAAATATGTAGCATAAAGTGTAAATATGCACCTTATACTCCCCATATAATTTGTTATAAGTTTTATGAGCAAATACAAATAGATAAATGTCAAACAATGCATATACCAAACATAAATGAATAAAGAAATATGAAGTGAATGGCTATTCCTAATTTTATAAAACGTCCTTATGCTTCCACCAAGTGCTGGATGAATTAAAATTGTGACAGTCCTTAGATTTAAAAATTTGGTGACATGGAAATCCATGTGTCCACACCTCAGTGGAAAAGCAAATGAATGGATCACTTACCAGACTTACATGACCCCCACAGGGGCGGACTGGCAACTCATGGGGCCCCCGGGCAATAGGGGATCATGGGGCCCCTGTGTCCTTGCCCAAACTCAAAAAAGCCTATGAAAAAGGTACCAGGGGCATCTCATGGGGCCCCCTACTGACCCCGAGCCCTCGGGCAGTACCCGAGTTTCCAAATGGTCAGTCCACCCCTGGACCCCCATTACAATGGTCATATATCGCATTGTGTGATATAAATCTCTGGAGGTTTCTCTCCATGATCACCAACGCCTGCACTTCCAGGTTAGATAGCAAGAGGGACTGATGTATAGTTTCCAACAAATCCCCCAAATGATAGTTGAAGGGATTCGAATAGATAATCCTGGCTTTCTATGCCATAATACTTGAAAAGAATCACAACAATAATGACAATCTAAGTGTAATATTTAATATGCCAAGAGTAGGAATAGTAACAAACGGAATGCACTCACATAATAAGGTGCCTAAGAAGCCGGCACCAGCATGAATTTCCTGTATATTTTAGATCAAAGATGGCCAATGTGCATTCCAAGCCTCTGTCCCGGCTGGTCGTGATGTCACCGGAGCCCGGATATGACGGTATCAATCTTTCTTCGACGTACGTTTTGCCTGGTGGCGTCTTCAGGACTTCCTACTCTTGGCATACACATAGTTAACCCTCTGATTGCCCCTCACATTAACCTGTTCTTGCCTAGTGTCATTAGTACAGTGTCAGTGCTGTTTTTTTTTAGCACTGATCACTGTATTGGTGTCACTGTGGATGTCAGTGTCACCAAGTTAGTCCCCCCCCCCAGTGTACACAGTCCCGCAGTCCCACTAAAGGTCCCTGATTGACACCATTACTGTAGATAAAAAAAAATCCCAGAATCTATACCACCATTTGTAAACGCTATAACTTTCAAGTAAACCAATTAATTTACACGTATTGGGATTTTTTTTTAGCAAAGACATGTCGCAGAATACATTTTGGCCTAAATTTATGATGAAACTTGATTTTTTTTTATTTTTTACTGGACATGTTTTATAGCAAAAATTTCAATGACATTTCAGTACACCAGCCCGTTGCCAGTTTCATGTGACCTCTGTGACCAGTCACAGCAGATCACGTCAGTTTTATACAATTGATGGCTTCCTGTCATGTCATCCATTGTATACAATTATGTTGTTAGCTGTGACTGGTCAAGGCAGTCACATGACACAGACAGGGCCAATCACAGCCCATCTGTATCACGTGATCAGCTTTGCCCAATCACAGCTAATCACAACAAAAGACTGAATGAATTAGTTTCATTCAGTAACAATGATTGCAAATATCAATGAAATACATTGGCATTAGCAATCATCATGTGTTAAAAAAAAAAATCCTGATCATTTGCCCAGAGTAGTTCAATGTTACTATGGTAACATTGTATTGCTTTGGACACAGTGTGCTGAAAAATAAAATAGAAAAAAAATAAAAAATAAAAAAAAATTATAGAAACATTTGAAAAAAAAATACAAATTCAATTATTATTATTATTATTATTTTCACCAAAGAAATGTAGCAGATTACATGTTGACCTAAATTTATGAGGAAATGTTATTTATTTGCAAAATTTTATAACAGAAACAAAGAAAAGTGCATTTGTTTTCAAAAGTTTCAAGTGTTTTTTGTTTTATTTAGCAAAAAAATAACAAACTCAGTGGTGATTAAATACCACCAAAAGAAAACTCTATTTGTGTGAAAAAAAATGATAAAAATTTCGTATTGGTACAGTGTTGCATGACTGTGCAATTGTCATTCAAAGTGCGACAGCGCTGAAAGCTGAAATTTGGCCTGGGCAGGAAGGGGGCAGAGATGGACTGATCATTTGGACACTTGGGCACTGCCCGAGGGCCCGGGGTCAGTAAGGGGCCCCATAAGATGCCCCTGGTACCTTTTGCATAGGCTTTTTTGAGTTTGGGCAAGGACACAGGGGCCCCATGATCCCCTATTGCCCAGGGGCCCCATGGGTTGTCAGTCCGCCCCTGGAAGGGGGTATAAGTGCCTGGTATCGAAGTGGTTAAACAAAATGGATGAATGAAAGGTGCACACATAGTATAAAAATACACAACAGGTGTTATGGTACAAATAAATATGACATATCATGACACAATAAAGGAACAATCATGTGACTATTTTTTAGCTATAATAATGCCATAAATGAATGGCTCCCCAGCACCGTGGTTCTTGGAAGTTTTAGTTCTATATTGTATTGCCATTTTTCTATATCTATGGATGCATATTATAAAAGTATATCACAAGTGTTATCATCAGTATAATATGACAAATCATGACAGGAACAATTATGTTTAACCCATTGGCCTGGAATCAGGGGTCACAATCGTGACTCCGCTCATGATCCGGGGGGGCCCGTGCTGTCTCCCTGTCACTATGACAGGCAAAGCAGAATCCAGAGAAAAGTGGAAGCTCTGAGCTTTTAGCTCCATTTTTAAGTCCTGAGCTGGAGAGTAGCAGAGAGAGGAAGGGGTGAGACCAACCCTGCTGGATGGGAAAGTGTCAGTGCTAACAACCAGGCAGGGATGAACATCGAACTGTCGCTGGGCTGAGTGAGGGAGGAGGAGGAGAGCACCATCCAGGAGCTGGTACTGCTGTCATTGGGGAGGTAAAAAGATACCTGTGGGATCCGTGCAGAGAACAGACACAGACCGACCCACCCCTCCCCACGACTCATGCTGACACTCACATAAAAATTCTCACAAAATCTGTAACACCTCCTGAGGGGCCCCCAAGGGACTGCAGGATCCAGAGACTGCAGATTTTACTGTGACAGTTTGAGCGGGATGAGCAGAGGGGGAGCTGGATGGGGAATCTGTCATTGTCAGCATGGGGGGGGAATAATGTGACATTACCAGGATGGTGGGGGGAATCAGTAATTCCCTGGGGTGCCATGTGTCATTACTAGAAGGAGGGCACCTGAAGGTGGGGGTCATCTGTCATTACCTGGTGGGGAAGGGGGTCACCTGTCATTACCTGGTGGGGGGAGGGGGTCATCTGTCTTTACCTGGTGAGGGGAGGGAGTCATCTGTCATTACCTGGTGGGGAAGGGGGTATCTGTCATTACCTGGTGGGGAAGGGGGTATCATTACCTGGTGGGGGGAGGGGGTCATCTGTCATTACCTGGTGGGGAAGGGGGTATCATTACCTGGTGGGGGAAGGGGGTATCTGTCATTACCTGGTGGGGAAGGGGGTATCATTACCTGGTGGGACAGGGGGTATCTGTCATTACCTGGTGGGGAAGGGGGTCATCTGTCATTACCTGGTGGGAAAGGGGGTATCTGTCATTACTTGGTGGGGAAGGGGGTGGTATCTGTCATTACCTGGTGGGGAAAGGGGTATCATTACCTGGTGGGGGGAGGGGGTCATCTGTCATTACCTGGTGGGGGAAGGGGTATCTGTCATTACCTGGTGGGGAAGGGGGTATCTGTAATTACCTGGAGGGGAAGGGGGTCATCTGTCATTACCTGGTGGGGAAGGGGGTCATCTGTCATTACCTGGTGGGGAAGGGGGTATCTGTCATTACCTGGTGGGGAAGGGGGTATCATTATCTGGTGGGGGGAGGGGGTCATCTGTAATTACCTGGTGGCAAAGGGGGTATCTGTCATTACCTGGTGGGGAAGGGGGTAATCTGTCATTACCTGGTGGGGAAGGGGGTATCATTACCTGGTGGGGGGAGGGGGTCATCTGTCATTACCTGGTGGGGAAGGGGGTCATCTGTCATTACCTGGTGGGGAAGGGGGTATCTGTCATTACCTGGTGGGGAAGGGGGTATCATTACCTGGTGGGGGGAGGGGGTCATCTGTCATTACCTGGTGGGGGAGGGGGTATCTGTCATTACCTGGTGGGGAAGGGGGTCATCTGTCATTACCTGGTGGGGAAGGGGGTCATCTGTCATTACCTGGTGGGGAAGGGGGTATCTGTAATTACCTGGTGGGGAAGGGGGTATCATTACCTGGTGGGGGGAGGGGGTCATCTGTCATTACCTGGTGGGGAAGGGGGTAATCTGTCATTACCTGGTGTGGAAGGGGGTATCTGTCATTACCTGGTGGGGAAGGGGGTATCATTACCTGGTGGGGGGAGGGGGTCATCTGTCATTACCTGGTGGGGAAGGGGGTAATCTGTCATTACCTGGTGGGGAAGGGGGTCATCTGTCATTACCTGGTGGGGAAGGGGGTATCTGTCATTACCTGGTGGGGAAGGGGGTATCATTACCTGGTGGGGGGAGGTGGTATCTGCCATTACCTGGTGGGGAAGGGGGTATCATTACCTGGTGGGGGGAGGGGGTCATCTGTCATTACCTGGTGGGGGAGGGGGTATCTGTCATTACCTGGTGGGGAAGGGGGTCATCTGTCATTACCTGGTGGGGAAGGGGGTCACCTGTCATTACCTGGTGGGGAAGGGGGTATCTGTAATTACCTGGTGGGGAAGGGGGTATCATTACCTGGTGGGGGGAGGGGGTCATCTGTCATTACCTGGTGGGGAAGGGGGTAATCTGTCATTACCTGGTGCGGAAGGGGGTATCTGTCATTACCTGGTGGGGAAGGGGGTATCATTACCTGGTGGGGGGAGGGGGTCATCTGTCATTACCTGGTGGGGAAGGGGGTAATCTGTCATTACCTGGTGCGGAAGGGGGTTTCTGTCATTATCTGGTTGGGGGACATGTGTCATTACCAGGAGGGGGAGTCACCTGTCTTTACAGGAGGATGTGGTCATTTAGCTGAAGTGAAGGGCTCTTGAAGGAGGGGTCATCTGCAATACCAAGAGGAGGCAGGAGAGCATGTGTTATTACCAGGAAGGGGGGTGTTACTTTCCCTAATATCCTGCACCTCCATATCACTGCAGCCTGGCCATGAGAGAAGTAACTGGGTGCTGTATAATAACGTATAAAAGAAAGGTGTTTAAAAAAAAAGTGTGATATCTGCAGTGGCACACTCTCTGATCAGCCCCCGCCCAGCCCAGTACAGTGCCCCCCTCCCACCCCTGCTAAGCTAGGGTTGCCACCTCATCCCTTTAAAAACAAATACATATTAAATACACAGGCTCTGGGGCTAATTTATTGCACATAAGGCACTCCTTAATCAGCCACAGAACCTGTGAAATTAATATGTGTTCGGTTTTAAAGGGATGAGGTGGCAACCCTATGCTCAGCCGTGCACGTGCACACGAGGTGGAGGCAAGTAGGCCACAATGTGAGCTGCTGGGAGAAAGCTGTAGGCTTGTATGTGGATCTGGAAGTCAGAAGGCCTGCTGAGTTTCCTCTTTTACATACAAACCTACAGCTTTCACCTGACAGCTCAGAGTGTGGCCAACCTGTCCCCACCTTGTGTGCACTTGCAGATGGCAGCAGGAGAGAGAGACAGCCACCATACAGCTATCATATCTTGGCATGTGGTGGGAGCATCTCAGCACATGTTGGAAGGTAGTGAAAGGCCCCAGGTCAACTTTTGCATCAGGACCCAAAAGCTTAAAGCTATGCCTCTGGTTTAACCTTTCCAATGAATGTACAATTTAGCTATGATGATGCCATAAATGAATTGCCCCCAGCACCATGGTTGCTGAAAGTTTTATTTCTATATTGTATTGCCATTTTTATATTAGGCATTGATAACTGCTATGTCAGCATGTTGCAAAATAAATGTTAACAGTATAACCAACCAGCATATTAACACCCTTTCTTACTGGGCCTTGTTATTCCAGATCCAGTATCATATTTATGCCACATGTGGTGAGTGACATTGTCGTATGTTGTAATATGACAATTCACCAAAGAGGGGACATTTTCTGGCATTATTAGGAGCTGCGTTTTTCCATTAATGTTTTGATCTATTTAGTGGTAGCTTTTACCTCTTACACACAATGAACAAAAAATGAAAGAAATGATAGTGATTTAAAATGGCAGGAGGCACATATAATTTGTTAAACGTCCCTAACACCCCTGTGCTTTTATGCACACAAACATGTTTGGTCTTCTTTTAAGACTGATAAAAGAGTCATGCTGTGAATGTACAGTATCTACAATACACAATAGGAAACTAACAAAGAAAATCCTTATGTTAACTTAATGTTGCCATCGTTAGGTTTGAAAAATGAATACTATTTTTCAGCAAAGTGCAACATTTGTAGATGGCTTGACGATTAAACAGTAAGTTTGGTCCTATTAAAGAAGACTTCTAATTTTTTACCAAAAAGAGGATAGGAAGATGGGGTGAAGAGGGTTCAATTTTAGAGGGTCAGTACTTTCCTGATGTGATCTACCTCTGGGACCATCGGCCAGCCATTATATAGCTCAAAGCACCATGGCATCACTCTCCTTCCCTTAGTCACACCACCAGTCTTACAAATATAGCACATGTGCAGGTGTGCTGCAGGGCTCCTCTAGGTACTTAAGGCCTGGCAGAGACCTGTGGCATGTCTGTGCATTTGTGGAGGATCCTAGGGGCATGTGAACAGTTGCCATCGGTTTTGTGATATCGGCCACTGTAGAGACCCGTGGAATCTGTGCGCATGTACTGGAATCCCCATCAAATGTGCAGGCTTGATTGAACTCATGTCTTCTGAATTTTTCAACGTGAATGCACCCTCAGCAAGACACTGTTTCCTGGGATGTGAGACTTGGCAATGCCAAGAAACATTGGGGTGACCTTCATACAGGGGCGGACTGACCATTTGGAAACTCGGGCACTGCCCGAGGGCCCGGGGTCAGTAGACGGCCCCATGAGATGCCCCTGGTACCTTTTTCATAGGCTTTTTTGAGTTTGGGCAAGGACACAGGGGCCCCATGATCCCCTATTGCCCCAGGGGCCCCATGAGTTGTCAGTCCGCCCCTGCCTTCATATTTTGGCTTAGGCCATAAGTGCTAACAAAATGCAGTGCAAAAAAATGTAGTGTACCATACAAGGAAAGATCAACTTTTTCCTAGTTCTATAAGAGGGAGGAAGAGGAACCAGAAAAGTATAAGTTGTCATAATGGGTTAAGTTCCACTTTAAGGTGTAGCATTTCCCAAAGAGTTATGTAGGCCACAGATCCCAGAAGTGGATGACATTGGGTCATGCAACCAAAGGACCAACAAGGTTAGTAATTCTAGAACCCTTAAAGTGATTGTAAACATTTGTTGTTTTTTTTCTGCTCTTGTGTGCACTTTGCTGGATCAAGATCAGGCTCAGATACGTATTGGGGGGCTGGAGGCAGGGGGGGGGGTAATCTGCTGACTGAAGGTTTTTTTACCTTAATGCAGAGAATGCATTAGGGCAAAAAACGTTCAGCCTTTAGATTCACTTTCAAATATCCCTTTTTATCCTCAGCAATGGACATTGTAGTACAAATTGTAGTCTAAATTATATTTAAAAAGTTTAAATATCATCGTGCCATGGAATATATATAGAGATGAGCGAATCGAACTTTCAAATATCCCTTTTTATCCTCAGCAATGGACATTGTAGTACAAATTGTAGTCTAAATTATATTTAAAAAGTTTAAATATCATCGTGCCATGGAATATATATAGAGATGAGCGAATCGAACTTGGCGAAGTGGAATCGTTTCGAATATTAGGAAAAATTCGATTCGCACCGAATCCGAATTTTAGCAAACTTCGGATGCACGAATCGAATTTTCCCCGATCAGCCGGCAAAAAGTGTCACTGCAGAGAGCTCCGCTATTTCTGACAGTTCTCTGACAGTTCCTTCACATTTACAGCGGTTGAAACATTGTATCTATTTGTTTCCATTTAGGATACAGATGTTTTTATTCGGAAATAAATAGATACAATGTTTCAACCGCTGTAAATGTGAAGGAACTGTCAGAGAACTGTCAGAAATAGCGGAGCTCTCTGCAGATACACTTTTTGCTGTACTGAAATTCTTCTTCTTTTCATTCTTCTTCTTTTCATTCTTCTTCTTCTTTTCATTCTTCTTCTTTTCATTCTTCTTCTTCTTCTTTTCATTCTTCTTCTTTTCATTCTTCTTTTCATTCTTCTTCTTCTTCTTTTCATTCTTCTTCTTCTTCTTCTCATTCTTCTTTTCATTCTTCTTCTTCTTCTTTTCATTCTTCTTCTTCTTCTTTTCATTCTTCTCCTTCTTCTTTTCATTCTTCTTTTCATTCTTCTTCTTCTTCTTTTCATTCTTGTTCTTCTTTTCATTCTTCTTTTCATTCTTCTCATTCTTCTTTTCATTCTTCTTCTCATTCTTCTTTTCATTCTTCTTCTTCTTCTTTTCATTCTTCTTCTTCTTTTCATTCTTCTTCCTCTTCTTTTCATTCTTCTTTTCATTCTTCTTCTTCTTTTCATTCTTCTTCTTTTCATTCTTCTTCTTCTTCTTTTCATTCTTCTTTTCATTCTTCTTCTTCTTCTTTTCATTCTTCTTCTTCTTCTTTTCATTCTTCTTCTTCTTTTCATTCTTCTTCTTTTCATTCTTCTTTTCATTCTTCTTCTTTTCATTCTTCTTCTTCTTCTTTTCATTCTTCTTTTCATTGTTCTCATTCTTCTTTTCATTCTTCTTTTCATTCTTCTTCTCATTCTTCTTTTCATTCTTCTTCTTCTTCTTTTCATTCTTCTTCTTTTCATTCTTCTTTTCATTCTTCTTCTTCTTCTTTTCATTCTTCTTCTTCTTCTTTTCATTCTTCTTTTCATTCTTCTTCTTCTTCTTTTCATTCTTCTTTTCATTCTTCTCATTCTTCTTTTCATTCTTCTTTTCATTCTTCTTCTTTTCATTCTTCTTCTTCTTCTTTTCATTCTTCTTTTCATTCTTCTTTTCATTCTTCTTCTCATTCTTCTTCTTCTTCTTTTCATTCTTCTTCTTCTTCTTCTTCTTTTCATTCTTCTTTTCATTCTTCTTCTTCTTCTTCTTCTTCTTCTTCGTCGTGCCCCGTGACTGCCCAAATGAGTGAAGTGTGCGGTGATTCTAAGATCGACGGCACTCATCTGCATGTCATACTGGCTGTCAGTATTATTTCTCTTCCCCAGCAGACTCCAAGGGCATTTAAATTAAAGGTACAGTGTTCTGCACTAATATAAAGGCTCTCTGAAGCCTAGAAACCCTTTTAATAAGTTAAATTCGCAGCGACTAAAATTCGCATCGAATCGAATTTCTCCCGCAAATTCGGCGAATCAGCCGAATCAAATTTTTTAATAATTCGCTCATCTCTAAATATATACATGTCAAGAACCTTTCTACCCAAAATAATGCATTTATTTTGGGGGTCTGGATCACCCGTTTTAGTAGGAGTCTGTGGGATCCATACATGTCACTATGACCATACCCAGGCCTGGTGGACATTGTGCTTTCTATGGCCTTAGTGAGGTGAGTGAGATCTTAAACCTTTGCTTGCCCAAGTGATTGTCTGTCCCTGTTCAAGCAAGCACTTAGGGCTTCTTATATGTCTGAGATAAAGAGCAGTGGCTATCCATTTGTCAAACCTAGATGTACAGTTGTGACCAAAATTATTCAACCCCCAATGCTGTAAAGGGGTTTAGGGACTATAGTGTACATTTGGAATTGTATTCAGAATCAAATCCTACAAGGACGTTGTAACTACCCAAATGCAACTAAAATGACATCAATTGTTTATGTAATACAGTAGTAAATGGTTCTTATGTGGTTTCTTCATTGCCACAATTATTCAACCCCTTAAAGACTACCACTCTGAAGAACAGAGGTTCATACAGGTGCTTTCCATCAGGTATTGAAAACACCTGTGGATGTCACCGAGCAGCAATCAAGCATAATAAGCACCAATTAGGCAGCTTTAAAATGACTGTGATACTCAGCTCCTTCTAGACATTTACTGGTGTGGTTACAAACATGGTGAAGGCAAGAGAATGGTCCAGGAAGACAAGAGAAGAGGTGATTTCTCTTCACAGGAAGGGCAATGGCTATAAGAAGATTGCAAAGATGTTAAACATACCAAGAGACACCTTAGGAAGCATCATTCGCAAATTCAAGGCAAAGGGCACTGTTGAAACGCTACCTGGTCGTGGCAGAAAGAAGATGCTGACTTCGACTGCTGTGCGCTACCTGAAGCGTAGAGTGGAGAGAAGTCCCCGTGTGACTGCTGAGGAACTGAGAAAAGATTTGTCAGATGTGGGTACAGAAGTTTCAGCCCAGACAATAAGACGCACACTGCGTAATGAAGGCCTCCGTGCCAGAACTCCCAGGCGTACCCCCTTGCTGTCTCCAAAGAATAAGAAGAGTCGACTGCAGTATGCCAAAAGCCATGTGGACAAACCACAAAAGTTGTGGGATAGTGTTCTGTGGACTGATGAAACAAAATTAGAACTGTTTGGGCCCATGGATCAACGCTATGTTTGGAGGAGGAAGAACAAGGCCTATGATGAAAAGAACACCTTGCCTACTGTGAAGCATGGTGGAGGGTCAATCATGCTTTGGGGCTGTTTTGCTTCTGCAGGTACAGGGAAGCTTCAGCGTGTGCAAGGTACCATGAATTCTCTTCAGTACCAGGAGATATTGGATGGAAACGTGATGCAGTCCGTCACACACCTGAGGCTTGGGAGACGTTGGACCTTTCAACAGGACAATGATCCCAAGCATACCTCCAAGTCCACTAGAGCATGGTTGCAGAGGAAAGGCTGGAACATTTTGGAGTGGCCATCGCAGTCACCAGACTTAAATCCGATTGAGAACCTCTGGTGGGACTTAAAGAAAGCAGTTGCAGTGCGCAAGCCTAAGAATGTGACTGAACTGGAGGCCTTTGCCCATGAAGAATGGGCGAAGATACCCGTAGATCGCTGCAAGACACTTGTGTCAAGCTATGCTTCACGTTTAAAAGCTGTTATAACTGTAAAAGGATGCTGTACTAAGTACTAAGATTGAATGTCACTTGGGGGTTGAATAAAACTGATAATGCTGTGAGCACAGAAAAGACATTTGTGGTTATTTCATTATAACTGTTATGTTATATTTGTCTGACCTACAAGTGCCTCTTTAATGTAAATGTAAGCAAGATGACTGAATGATCAAAAGCAATGTCAAACTGGCCAAAACACTCAATTTCAGTGGGGGTTGAATAATTTTGGTCACAACTGTAGTAGCAGACCCTTCATAATGCTGGGTCAGATCATATCTGTTATTCATGAAGCATATGTTTTAGGCTGCTAATACGCCTGACATAACACATGTTGGCTCAGATTCTGACACTCCACATTTGTTGAGAAAAAAACAAACCCCATCTGGTTGATCAATGTACATTGCAAGGACTTAACAAAGTTTGCAGCAAATTCCTACCTTGTTGCTGTGAAAAAAAAAATCTATTTGTTTTACCGGGCTGATCATACATATTCTGAATGGGAGTGACTGGTTTATTATTAATCAGCTGATGCCCTTTCTGTGTCTTTCAGGGTCTGCTTTCCTTTAGAAGTCATTAACCCTTGAGGAGTATCTCACCAATACTTACATTTCTGTTACAGGGGATGCCTAAAATCTGACTATCTTAGTGCACATTTCTGGGAAGATCAGTGAGCCAACTACACAAACAGGACATGCCATTTTTGGAGGCGTTGCACTGAATTTTACAAACAATTGCAGAGCTTTAGATTGAAAAGGAAAGGTCATTTTTAATAACATTAAATTACATTATGAATTGTGTAGTAATTGTATATGCCATATTTTCTTTTTATTTGTTATATTTTTTCCACAAAAGTGGAGTTATAGGGAGCAGTTTAGTATAGAGGGTACCTTAACAAATAGCTGAGGTTGCCACCTCATCCCTTTAAACCTGAACACATATAAGTTACACAGGTTCTGTGGCTGATTAAGGTGGTAATAAGCTCGAAAGAGCAGGGCCCTCGAACCCCTCGTGTAGTGTATTCTTACTGTCTTGTCTCATGTTCTGTCCCCCTTGCTACTGTACAGCCCTGAGCATACTCTTTGGCGCTATATAAATACTGTATAATAATTAAACTTGCTTACCCTAAGTTTACACCTAAGCGTTTTCTAGAAACACAGTATTATTTATTTATTATAGGTACTTGTATAGCACCGTCAATTTACGCAGCACTTTACATATATATTGTACATTCACATCAGTCCCTAACCCTCAAGGGGTGTACAATCTAAGGTCCCTAACTCACATTCATACATACAAATTACTAGGGCCAATTTAGACAGGAGCCAATTAACCTATCAGCATGTTTTTGGAAACTGGAGTACCCGGAGGAAACCCATGCAGACACAGGGAGAACATGCAAACTCCAGGCAGGAGGTGTCATGGCTGGGATTTGAACCAACAACCCGAGTACTGCCAGGCGGAAGTGCTAACCATTTAGCCACTGTGCTGCCCACGAACCAACGACCCAAGTACTGCCAGGCGGAAGTGCTAACCATACAGTAAAATCCATTTAACATGGTTTCCTATGGGACATGGTCACATACGCACGTTTTCACCTTGTGCATTTTTTTGGAAAGGGGCAGGGACTTTTTTGAACACAAAAAATTGTGTTTCTGGTTCTATAGACTTCAATGAAAATGCTGCAGAAAATCATGTAGCATGTTTTTGCTGCGTTTTTGCCACACTTTAAATCTGCCTAGCAACAAGAAAAATAAAAACCCTGCAAAATGCATCAATAAACACAGGTGCAAAAATGTAAAACGCAACGCAAAACGCAATGCAGAAACGGCTCGAACACAATCTGCATAGGTGTGAACTTGGCCTTAGTGAGTCACCTGCATTAAATGAGCCTGAGAACCGGTGCAATTAATATGTGTTCGGGTTGAGGCAGAAACCCTAAAGGACAGTAAATAATACTACATGCTTTGGCACATCCATCATCTTCTATCTCTCTGGAGTTCCGAGGGTTACCTTGCACAATCAAGGCTTGGTGAATATCTGTTGCTCAGAGCACTGCTACGGTACCATTCATTACCTCAATCCTGGACTGAGAGCCAAGACACCTTTTTTTTTCTAAGACACTGAGCTTCTGCTCATTAGATCGACCATAACGAGTGCACAAAGCTGAGCTTCCTTTTCTAGGGTCATGCAGACACTAAGCCACTGCTCAATGTGTCAACCACCCAAAGGCTTGATGCTTATTATATCAGTCATAACAAAACGTAAAGTTCTTTCTTCACCTAGGTCAGATGCTGAGCTGTTTGGCAGCTTCCTTCTCCTGCTAACCATGGCTGTTAAGGAAGTGACCAGTAACATCAACTGGTCCTCTTTCATATGCTGCCTTAAAACAATGAATATGTAAAAAAAAATAAAAAATTGGGTTTCCCCCATAATTCATAACAGGCCCTTCAGGTCTGTTATGAGTTTCAAGAGGGACTCCATGCTAGGGATGCATCGATACCAGTTTTTTAAGACCAAGTATGAGTACTTTTTCTCAAGTACTCGCCGATACCAATTACCGATACTTATTTTGCCCTTGGATGCATTTATTTTTTTACGATTCACACCAGTGCAATAAGTCATGCGATTTGACAGTTCAAAATCACATAATAAGTCACACCCCATTTGTGATTTCATTGCGACTTGCATTGACTTCTGTTACATGGAGTCGCAATTAAATCAGAGCTCCAAATCCCATAGATATATGGCTTTGAAATCGCACTGAAGTAGTGTAATTTCAAAGCCCGATCTGTGGTTTTGAAATCATGCTGAAGTAGCACAAATTCAAAGCACTGATCTGCGGCTTTGAATTCGCAATGAAGTAGTGCAATTTCACAGCTGCACTGTGCCGCTTTTTCAGTGCAACTTGGACCTATGATTTCATTGTGGCTTGCAGATTAACTTAACAGAAGTCAATGCAAGTCACAATGAAATTAAAATAACATATAATTTTTAGTATCAGAGCATTTGCAGAGTACAAGTACTCGTGCAAATGCCTAGTATCGGCACCGATACTGATATCGATGCAATCCTACTCCATGCAAAAATGGAAAAAAAAAATAAGTGTGGGGTTCCCCTTAAAAATACATAGTGTATCCTTGATGAGGGTCTGGTACTGATGTAAAAAAAATGGCATGGGGTTCCCCTTTAGTTCTATGGTTAAGACCATACTTGGTGAATGACATCAACCCAGAGACCTTGCCAAGCTGTCATCACCAGAGCTATCATTCGCATGTGAGCAGTCATCAAGAAACCATGTCGGTAGTTGCAGGGTTTCCTTCTTTCAGTGGGTCAGCTGACACCAAGCACCATGATTAATGAGGATCTGCATTGCTGGATGATGGATTTACAACTTGAGACTTGTTTTTCATTATAAAACTTGTAAAAAAACTGTGTTTACATGGATTTATCATGGATATACAACGTGAGACTTGTTTTTCATTATAAAACTTGTAAAAAACTGTGTTTTTCTTTACTTTCATTTTTTTGTGAATAAGTAGGAGCACTATGTACCCCTTAGTCATTCATGTGGGATGGCTGTTATCTGAGTGCCCCCTTACTGTTACAAAGGAATCTGATTCGCAATAACCCCAACCCCCTGCCCACAGACCCCCACAACCACCAGGCCACAATTGTGGGGAAGAGACCCTTGTCCACTACAACAAGGTAGCCCTCCATGTTAAGGGCAGGTGACCTGGTATGATCCATGCTCACCCCCCCCTTTCCTGGCCAAGGCTTGGCATGGAATTTTGGGGGGACCCTACACTATTTTTGTTTATTTTTGTGTGGGATTCTCCTTCGAACTCCATACTAGACCCTCAAAGATAAAGGTCTGGTTTATAGATATTTAGGGCAAACCCCACACTGTCTATAGCAGACCCTCATCTATAGGATAAGGGTCTGGTGTAGATGAAGGCAATCTCTGGCTGACGTTGCCATTTTCCAGCAATTTAAATGTTCTTTTTTTCTTTGTAAATGTCAGTGTTTCTGGAGTAGGTTGTACACATTGTACAGATGTGCCACTTCACAGGCAGGGTCAGATATTTTTGCATCTTTAATTTTCCCCTTAAGTGTTATTAAAATTGCTGCTTCCTGTCAAACAGAATTCATTTTTTTGGTGTTCCTTGTTCCTAACATCACTCTGAGCACTTCTTATACTATTACGCGGCAAGCAGATACAGTTCATGCTAAAAGCAATGTTAAACTTGCTGAATGTGTCTGTAATGGATTTTATAAAACTCAGATTAAAGGAAAAGTGAGATGATTTTCTGTGTTTAGCACTGTTACAGTCAGGGGAGTTTTTAGCTTTTGCTCACCTAAGGTAACCTCTTAACAAGTAGTCAAAGCCTACGTTTATTAAAAGAAAAACCAAACATCACAAGGGATAGTACAAACAGTTAATGAGAAGTGTCCCTTGTGCTGGTGGTTTTTGTCTTAGTTGAAATTTTCTGTCCTTTGCCCCCAACACTCCCACAGTGGTATTCTTCTGGTGGGGCAGCTACTGGACCTGTCATAGGCACTTGTCAAGAGTATTGACTGTGCCCTCCCATTCTGGCCCTTCACCCATTCATAGAGCGTTTTTTATTGATGGAAGCCAACCTATCCCAACGCTCCTTCAGCATTACCTATAACGCTACCACCTCCCCCTCTCTCCCCCTCTCTGTTGGAGTCCTCCAAGGCTCTGTCCTCAGGCCCCTTCTCTTCTCTATCTACACCTCCTCCCCTGACAAACTGATACGCTCCCACGGCTTCAACTACCACCTCTATGCCGATGACACGCAAATTTACCTCTCCACCCCTCACCTCACCCCTTCAGTCTCCGCCCGTATCACCCACCTGCTGAACGACATATCAGACTGGATGTCGCTCCATTTCCTCAAACTGAACCTTTCCAAAACCAAGCTACTAATCTTCCCCCAGCCCGCGCCCCCCCCCCTCTCCATCACGACCAACAACGCCACCATCAGTCCCACCCCGCAAGCCAAAGTCCTAGGTGTCACTCTAGATTCAAACCTGTCCTTCCAACCCCATGTCCAATCGTTGGCAAACTCATGCAGACTCCACCTCCGCAACATCTCCAAAATACGTACGTTCCTCACCCCAGACACTACTAAACAACTCGTTCACTCCCTCATTATTTCACGTTTGAACTACTGCAACTCCCTTCTCACCGGCCTACTTCATCACAGACTATCCCCGCTTCAGTCTATCCTGAACTCAGCGGCCAGACTCATCCACCTTACCAACCGCTCCTCTTCTGCCACCCCCCTCTGTCATTCCCTCCACTGGCTCCCGATTGCCCAACGTATTAAATTCAAACTACTAACACTGACATACAAAGCCATTCACAACGCTGCACCAAACTACCTCACTGACCTGATACCCAAATACCACCCTACCCGTAATCTTCGCTCCTCACAAGACCTCCTACTTTCTAGCTCCCTGGTCTCCACCTCCCACGCTCGACTGCAGGACTTCTCCCGGACTTCCCCCATCTTCTGAAACTCACTACCCCAATCCATCACACTGTTACCTACCCTCCTCACCTTTAGGCGCACCCTGAAAACCCATCTCTTCAGGGAAGCCTACCCCACCCTCACCTAACAGCCGATCTCCTCCACACCTCCTACCACTCCATCCCCCACAGCCACTTCCTCCTGTACCACTTTCCCCTCCCTCCTAGATTGTAAGCTCGAAAGAGCAGGGCCCTCAAACCCCACGTGTATTGTTTTGTTATTGTATTGTCTCATGTTCTGTCCCCCACTGTAATGTACAGCACTGAGCAAACCTTCTGGCGCTATGTAAATACTGTATAATAATAATAGTACAGCTTCTATAATTGGTGTCTGGGGAGCAGAAAGGGCGGGCATAGTTGTCACGCTTGACAAGTGCCTGTGACAGGTCCAGTGGCTCTGTAAACTCCTGCCACACCAGAAAATTACCACTGCTAGGGTGTGCCCAGAGGATGTGGGATTTCAGCTAGCATAGCAGCCACCTCATTAAATGTAAGCACCATCCCTTGTATTGATCGTCTAAAAAACAAAATTAACAACATTTAGGCTGTCAATAAACAGTTGAAATACATATATGTTCATTGTTTGACCTGCCACAATATGTATAATTTTGGTCAACCAGTCAGTGTGATGTATGCAATTCTGTCATACAGAATTCTGTCATACAGCACAGTCAGCAGTGACACCCTTATTTCCTGTAGGGAAAGGAATACCTAAAAGTCGCACATCATAGCAAAACCTGGTGAGGAGGTGTATGACAGCTTTAGCCTGGGCTCCAATCAGGCCACTCTTCCAATGCGTTTAACTCTGCCTTTGGACCTTAATCATGGAGAAAATCAGGGTTTTGCTGTGATATGTGACTTTTAGGACTTCCTTTCCCTACTTTTTTTTTTTGAGCTGGACGAGTTCTGTCTCTGTCGGTACTCCCAGCAGTTTGTCATGCAAGAGGACCTTGTGGAGTCTTGAGTGGCACCTGTCATTTTTGTTGGGCGCCACCTTTGTTTCCTGATTTAGTAATGCAACATCCTGATTCATCGCTGAAACTTCTTCTTGACATCCAGTCTGCTCATTAGACAATAAATCAGCATTGTCACCCATATCCAATAGCAGGGCAGTAAACCAAGAAGCAGAAACGCTAAACCAAAAACTAGCCGAATGACCTCCTGGATAGCAATGGTGTGCCACAAAAATGTCTTGTCAAAATGATAGATCCCTTGTTAGATAAGACTGTACATTTAGCAATTTGCATAGAAGGCCAGTATAAGCTTTACATTCATGAAAAGCAAAGTGCATCACAAAAAAAAAATGTTTTTCTAAAAGGGGGAGCCTATACAGTATGTCACTTACATTTTCTGAAGATTTATTCCAAGAATGCTTAAAGTGCTTGTAAGGCTTGGTTCACACTTCTGCGATGCAACTTTAAAACAATTAACAGTATGACTCTGCATATTCTATGGGGCCAAGTCGCACTGTAAATCACACACCAACGTAGTGCAGGAACCTTCTCCAATATCGCAGAGTTGTACTGAGTCACATTGATTAGAACGGGCACCATTGAAAACAATGAGATTTCCCTTGCCATGCAATTCTGTGTGACTCAAGTTGCATCAGAAGTCCCGCTAGTGTGAACCGGGACTCAGGGCTTCCGTTTTTTTAATTGAATGCATTCTCTCCATTAAGGTAGAAAAACATTTGTGTGCAGCTCCCCCCCCTTCTCAAGTTCCCCCTAAATATTTACCTGATATGCCTGAGAGCAGCAGCGCAGCTCTTCTTTATCTTCTTTCACAGGAGGCTCGGCAACAGCAGGAGCCATTGGCAATCACTGTCAATCAATCCCAGTGAGGAGGTGGCAGGGGGGCAGGACTGAGCCACACAGTGTATGTCAGTAGACTCACGCAGATAGACTTGGGATTGAGCCTGCACATTTACCGCCATAGGAAGAGGAGGAGCCCAGAGAGCCAACGGGGGACCCCATAATAGGAGGATAGTTGCTGCTCTGTGCAAAATCATTGCACAGAGCAGGTAAGTATGACATGTTTGTTATGAAAAAAATTACTTTAAATACACTGTTGACTGGCTCATTACCTCTGCTGAAAGTCATTTTCAAGCTACCACTTCTCATTTAGTAAAATAATACTTTTTAATGTCACTCTGGTTGCTGACATCCTACTTACAACCTGACATCTAAAGGTTTCTTTGTTCCTCTGATGTACAGCATTTTCCCTGGTATCTGACATGTCTATGCCAGCAACCCCCTGTTGACAGTTTGCGACAGTATTCCCCTGCCATCTGTGTTTTTGTCTAACCTATGTATAATCCACCCCTCTCTCTCTCTCTCTCTCTGTATATATATATATATATATATATTTACACAATGCTCAGCATACATGAGAAATTTACTTTCCTTTCAGAATCAACATTTTCTATGTAACATTATACAACAAAATACTCCCACAAATGCGGGGCGTTGATTGCAAACAAGAATTGTTAATTTTCACACATAAAGAAAATATTTTTCCTAACAAGTTTATTCAAGACCATATTGCAAAAATGAATACACTCCAATGAAAGTTTTAGGAGCAAAGCTAAATTTTAGACAAAAAAATCCTAATTAACAAGAATTCATCTACAGTTGAGTCTAAATATTCATTAAACAGGTGTCCAGCAGACAGTTGATTATAAAAGGGCGTTATTTGACAAAGCAAACCCCTTCCCATTTCATGCTGTCAGCAATGGCACCACATGGAAGAGAAATGTCACAAGGCCTGAGAAAGAAAATAATTTCTTTACACAGGAAAGGTGATGGCTACAATATCAGCAAAGCTTTACTTATAAGTCAGAATCCTGTAGCAAAAGTGATACAAAAATTTAACAAAGATGGAACTGCAACCATCTCACAGAGATGTCCAGGTTGTCCATGGAAGTTAACACCTCAACAAGAGTGTCTTCTGATAAGAAGGAATGAAGAAAATTGCCATGCAGATTCACCGCAGTTAGCTAAAGAAGTAGAAAGCCAAACTGGGGTGATTGTTTACTGTGACACAATATGGAGTATACTGCAGAGAAATGGCATGCATGGGTGTCGTTCAAGAAGAAAGTCTCTCCTAAAGCTCATGCACAAAAAAGCCAACCTAGAATTTGCCAGGACGCATGGTGAAAAAGACTGAAGACTACTGGGACTCTGTACTCTGTTGTAATGAGACCAAGAATTTGGAACTGATGGCTTCAATACTGTATGGCGTTGCAAAGGTGAGGAGTACAAAGAAAAATGCATGGTGCCTACAGTGAAACATGGTGGTGGCAGTGTCCTTCTGTGGGGCTGCATGAGTGCTGCTGGTGTCAGGGAGCTGCATTTCATTGATGGTATAATAAATTCACAGATGTACTGCTCTTTATTGCAAGAGAAGATGCTTCCATCACTCTGTGCCCTTGGTTACTGTGCACTTTTCCAACATGACAATGATCCAAAACACACATCTAAATCCACTGTTGCATTTCTGAAGAAGAACAGAGTGAAAGTGATTCAGTGGCCAACTATGTCTCTTGATCTGAACCCAATCAAACACCTATGGGGAATTCTGAAGAGACAAGTTGAGCATTATTCTCCATTCAGCATCCAGGCTCTAAAAGAGGTCGTTCATGAAGAATGGAAAAATATAGATGTTGCAATATGTCGGATTCTTTTTCATTCTATGCCTAGAAGACTTACAAATCATGGAGGTCATACAAAATACTAGAAGTTTTTGTTGTGGGGTGTATTCATATTTGCATCGACTAATTTGAGTAAAACTGAAGATTTTGTAATCCAAGTTATATTATTAGCCTTACTTTCATGTAATGAGCTAAACAAATGTTCTATAAAACTCAGTTTTGTAAAAATTTTGGAAATTGTTCTAGTTCATTGAGATATTGATTAAAATCTTACTTTTCAAAAGGGGTGTACTCATTTATGCTGAGCACTGTATATATGTATACAGAATATACAGTATATTGTGGCATATGGTGGAATGACAAATGCTTAAATATAAAATTACCCTCAGGGTTTCTGAAACATCATGCATACCGAGACTTCTAGTTTCACAGAAACTCTAGTATTACAATCACTTTCTAACAAATACCATTAGGGTAGAATCAGATTTATTATTTGACACATACACAATGATATACTCTCTACCCAGGATCCCCCTCTAACATTTTTCACCCCCTACTTGAGCTTAAATAGAGGTTAAATTGATGCTAAATGATATCTTTGTTTTCCAAAATTATTTTATACTTATCCACTACTCTAACCTACTTTTCAGATATTTTCATACTTTGTTTTTCTGCCTGATTGTAATGTCCTTCCTGAGCTCCCATACTCCTCCTTTTCCCTTTCACTTTTGTTTGTTTGAAATGAGCAGTGCACAATAGTTGTGATCAGGAACACTGCTCTATGCACACTACACACACACATATATATACAGTATATATATATATATATATACAGTCAGGTCCATAAATATTGGGACATCGACACAATTCTAACATTTTTGGCTCTATACACCACCACAATGGATTTGAAATGAAACGAACAAGATGTGCTTTAACTGCAGACTGTCAGCTTTAATTTGAGGGTATTTACATCCAAATCAGGTGAACGGTGTAGGAATTACAACAGTTTGCATATGTGCCTCCCACTTATTAAGGAACCAAAAGTAATGGGACAGAATAATAATCATAAATCAAACTTTCACTTTTTAATACTTGGTTGCAAATCCTTTGCAGTCAATTACAGCCTGAAGTGTGGAATGCATAGACATCACCAGATGCTGGGTTTCATCCCTGGTGATGCTCTGCCAGGCCTCTACTGCAACTGTCTTCAGTTCCTGCTTGTTCTTGGGACATTTTCCCTTCAGTTTTGTCTTCAGCAAGTGAAATGCATGCTCAATCGGATTCAGGTCAGGTGATTGACTTGGCCATTGCATAACATTCCACTTCTTTCCCTTAAAAAACTCTTTGGTTGCTTTTGCAGTCTGCTTTGGGTCATTGTCCATCTGCACTGTGAAGCGGCGTCCAATGAGTTGTGAAGCATTTGGCTGAATATGAGCAGATAATATTGCCTGAAACACTTCAGAATTCATCCTGCTGCTTTTGTCAGCAGTCACATCATCAATAAATACAAGAGAACCAGTTCCATTGGCGGCCATACATGCCCACGCCATGACACTACCACCACCATGCTTCACTGATGAGGTGGTATGCTTAGGATCATGAGCAGTTCCTTTCCTTCTCCATACTCTTCTCTTCCCATCACTCTGGTACAAGTTGATCTTGGTCTCATCTGTCCATAGGATGTTGTTCCAGAACTTTGAAGGCTTTTTTAGATGTCGTTTGGCAAACTCTAATCTGGCCTTCCTGTTTTTGAGGCTCACCAATGGTTTACATCTTGTGGTGAACCCTCTGTATTCACTCTGGTGAAGTCTTCTCTTGATTGTTGACTTTGACACACATA
This sequence comes from Staurois parvus, assembly GCF_062004578.1. NCBI lineage: Eukaryota > Metazoa > Chordata > Amphibia > Anura > Ranidae > Staurois > Staurois parvus. The sequence goes on along the minus strand of NW_028317816.1, from coordinate 3,062,544 downwards.
CACCTACCTCCTGGAGAGTGTTCTTGATCTGGCCAACTGTTGTGAAGGGTGTTTTCTTCACCAGGGAAAGAATTCTTCGGTCATCCACCACAGTTGTTTTCTGTGGTCTTCCGGGTCTTTTGGTGTTGCTGAGCTCACCGGTGCGTTCCTTCTTTTTAAGAATGTTCCAAACAGTTGTTTTGGCCACGCCTAATGTTTTTGCTATCTCTCTGATGGGTTTGTTTTGTTTTTTCAGTCTAATGATGGCTTGCTTCACTGATAGTGACAGCTCTTTGGATCTCATCTTGAGAGTTGACAGCAACAGATTACAAATGCAAATAGCACACTTGAAATGAACTCTGGACCTTTTATCTGCTCATTGTAATTGGGATAATGAGGAAATTACACACACCTGGCCATGGAACGGCTGAGAAGCCAATTGTCCCATTACTTTTGGTCCCTTAATAAGTGGGAGGCACGTATGCAAACTGTTGTAATTCCTACACCGTTCACCTGATTTGGATGTAAATACCCTCAAATTAAAGCTGACAGTCTGCAGTTAAAGCACATCTTGTTCGTTTCATTTCAAATCCATTGTGGTGGTGTATAGAACCAAAAATGTTAGAATTGTGTCGATGTCCCAATATTTATGGACCTGACTGTATATATATATATATATAGTATATACACTCACCGGCCACTTTATTAGGCACACCTATTCACTTGCTTGGTAACACAAATTGCTATTCAGCCAATCACATGGCAGCAGTTCAATGCATGTAGGCATGTAGATGTGATGAAGACGACTTGCTGAAGTTCAAACTGAGCATCAGAATGGGTAAGAAAGGGGATTTAAGTGACTTTAAACATGGCATGGTTGTTGGTGCGAGATGGGCTGGTCTGAGTATTTCAAAAACTGCTGATTTACTGGTATTTGTGCACACAACCATCTCCTGGGTTTACAGAGAATGGTCCGAAAAAGAGAAAATATCCAGTGAGTGGCAGTTGTGTGGAGGAAAATGCCTTGTTGATGTCAGAGGAGAATGGGCAGACTGGTTCCAGATGATGGAAAGGCAACAGTAACTCATATCAATATGGACCAAAATCTCTGAGGAATGTTTTAACACCTTGTTAAATTTATGGCATGAAGAATTAAGACAGTTGTGGAAGCAAATGGGGTCCAACTCGGTACTAGCAAGGCGTACCTAATAAAATGGCCCATGGGTGTGTGTATGTATATATATCTTTTTTTTTTAACCAGAGTTTAGTGTTGCTTTAAGCCCCAGTAAGGGGTGAAACATGTTACAGTCCTGCACCTGCTGCACAATAATGTTGATTTTACCTTTTAGAAGTTGTGTGTGGCATGTGGCATGTGGTGTGTGCCTTCAGGACTTGGCTTAAAGCAGCACAGTGGCTAGGTGGTTCGCATTTCTGCCTAGCAGCACTAGGGTTGGTGGTTCATATCCCAACCACAGTACTTCCTGCATGGAGTTTGCATGTTCTGCCTGTGTGGGTTTCCTCTCACATTCCAAAGACATGCTGGTAGGTTAATTGGTTCCTGCCAAAATTGACCCTAGTATATGTTAGATAGGGGCCTTAGCTTGTGCGGTCCTTGAGGATTGTCCTTGAATGTACAATAAATGTAAAGCATTGTGTAAACTGATGGTGCCACATAAGTACCTAAAATCAATAAATCAAGTATGCAAGCTCTTCTAAGTGAGGACTGTTGATACTGAGCCACCAATGTATAAAACACACACGAGCATTAGCAGATGTGCCCCAATTGGATAGCAGTAAACATTCAATGGTTTTACCCATTGCTCTTTACCTTCCCCATTTGTAAGCAAATGGCATTTACACAAACCATAATGATTGCTCTCTAGTAAGACGCCTATTCATACACCATGCTTTGAAAAAAACAATCTCAGTGTTAAATCCCAGTAGTCCATATTGCAGAGTGGTGGATCTATACCAGTGATTTCATTTTCAGTAACATTTGTAAATCTCATTAGGAATCTGGAGGCAGCCTACCAAATAAGACTCTTCCTCCTGAATATTGATAGGGGTGTTAACTCCAAGGCACATACACACTCTCAGTCAGCAAGTTCAGCACCATGGACAGCAGCACATCCCTATTCAGTACATACTAATGTACTGTACCTAGGTGACCCTTTAAAGGTAGCACAGCCCTTACCTGTACAGTGCTATTTACCACTATATAAAATACATTTATACTATATTTATATATAGATATATATATCTAAATATAGTATAGATATTTATATATAGACCTTTATATATATAGATATATTTTAGATACATTTCAATAGTGAAAGCAGCTATCGACATAATGTCACAGCATTTGAATCCAGGAAACATAATAATCCACGATGTTCTTATGTTCATTGTCACTTGTCTCGCTTCCTCTTAATTGTCTTGTTGCTCTCATTATATTATCCCCCATCAGTGTCTTTTCCTCTCCTGGTACTGGAACTCCTCCTCTTCCCATCCCCTCCCTTCTCATTCTCTCTCTCAGCCTCCAGGCTCCATCTGATTCCTCTCACTTGGCTCCCTGGACCAGCAGCCATGGCTGATATGAAAACAGGCATCTTTGCAAAGAACGTCCAGAAAAGGCTTAGCAGGGCTCAGGAAAAGGTAAGAGATACCCATCACGTCTGTGACTGTACAGCTGTATGAGTGATGAGCAGAGAAGAGGCAGAGGATTAACACAGAAGCCTGCATTACTCCAACAGAAAGGCAATGCAGGATGCTACTCCTGTGTAGTGCTTTGAAAGGCCCTATCTGTTTAAATGAGCTATATTAGTCATTATGGATTATTGCATGCATTCACATTCACATGTACTTGATGCTATTTTTAAAGGTTGATAACGAGGACAGAGCAAGAGCTAATAAATGCATTTATGATCATGGTTACAGTCGACAGCTGGTGTCAATGTGGAGTCATGTTGTAGGGGAGGGAGTGTGTGTAGAGCTGTCTAGGAGCTCAAGGGTTACATACAATGCAGTAGGGGCTGGGGGAGCATATTGCAAGGCTGCACAAATAGAAACTACTAGGAATGGTGGGAGGGAGTGCATGGCTGAGGAACAGCAGCACTTTGGCAAGGTCGAGATGCTGCAAGGCTGCATAGCTGTACATCCAGTGCAGTGGCATGGGTGCTCGGCTATGTACTGACTGTTACACCCACTTACTACATCTACAATCTTTATCATCACTGCTGGCTGCCAATGTTTAACATATCATTTTTTATGTTATTATAACAAGAGACGAGTGGGACACAGCAGTATTAAAATGGGACATTTCGCTCTTAGCTAACAGTTTCTTTGGATATTTTTGTTACTTTATTACCTTTTGTAATGTATATCTCGCTCTTAAGAATATCTATGAATGTCGAGAACTTTTAAGTAAAAGAATTACCTTCCTATATTTAAATATTTGTCAAGGTCATATGTAGTTTAATACAACATTCAACTATGATATGATACAGGATATGATAGAATACAATATTTATTAGTTTATTATATTTAGATTTATTAGTGTTGATTTACTAAAGGTAAATATCTTGTTCACTTAGCAGGGAAAATTTCACTTACTTAGCAAATGTAGTAAAAATTCACAAGGTATACCCAATCATGTGCAAGGAAAATTAAAAAAAAATGTTTGCACAAGATTGGATGATGGAAGTCAGCATCACCTCATTCACTAAGCCAGTTATTCTCATGTTAGATGGAATCAGAGGTTGCTGGGGATTCCTTAAGCTGTGGCTGGTTGACCTCCCATTTGGTGGTGGATGCATAGTTCTGGGGACTACTTGGAAGAGCCAGCAGAATGCCAGCAATGATCTTTATAGTTGTCTGTAAGGGTGGCATCCCACCACCATTTTTATCTACTGACCACCAATGTAAGGTACATTTTTCCCACTGCCTCCCAAACTAATTGATTATGAGCAGGGTTTCCCCTGGACCTGATGATTATTTCAAGGATTCAAAAGTTGAGAAAGGCTTCACCAAGCTGCGAGAATATTCTCTTGCAAACTGAACCATCCTATTTACATTTAGTAGATTAACCCCATGGTGGGCGCAAAGGTTAAGTATTTTATAATATCTATATTTTTCTGTCTTTAGCTTTACATTGATTTTATTTTTTATGTATCCAGATGTGTTCAGGCAGGAAACGTTTTAAAGTATGCGAGAAGATGAAATGCATTTGTATTGTAGTGAATGGTTTACGTTACCTTAAAATTCTAGACAACTTTTTATAACATGTTGATGTGTTATTAACTGGATTTGTTAAGTTCTGCTGTAAGTTACCAATTAAAGTTCACACTTGGATATCTAGTTGTAAATGAAGCAGTTTGATGTGTTACTGTATTTATTTATGTAAGTGTCAACCAACTAAAAAACAGATCATATAATACTGGTATCTAGCAGTGCTCTGAAGATCTACTGTAACTAATCAATGAATGTAAACGTAATCCTTTATTATAGTGGCATTGCTATATTAAAATCCCCCTTTTTGTCCTGTGAAGTGTTGACTAGAAAGAAATTTAGGCCAAATGGCAGCACAATGGGCTGAGTACTGCTGTAGAAAGATTACATCTGTCATTGTGATTTGTTGAGGCAGATAAACAATCTGCTGTCACTTGTCCCGCCCCCACACATGCACATTTTCAATGCAGTAAGAGGATTGCATTCCAGTTAACCTTTTCAGGGATCAGCACTTCAACCACAGACTGTAATAATAGTGCCTGCTCTTACACAAGTCATCTTATCCCTTCACTGTCATCCTGGTGGCTGCAGGCACTTAGCCACTTTGGCCACGCATGGCATCCAGGCCCCCTTTTACGTCCTCGGGCTTGTATTCTGCATTAGACAAACACAATGTCAGGATGAAATGTTTGCTGGATGCTTCAGGCATATTTTTGGTTGAGCTCATCATATTTCTATAAAATCATTTTAAATATTAAATACTGTTAAAAACAAATATATGGTGTGAAACCCTTTTATGTTAGGCATATGTAATGCAATTCTTAAATCTCTAAAAATATATATTTGTCTCTGATATACCGGTACATGGTTAAGTGTACCCTGAAAAATACTGTGGGATTTGTTATTGCTAATTAAATAAATGAGATCATTAAATAATGAGTAACAATAAGCCATGGTTCACACTTATGCGGTGTGGAATTTGCAGCAAATTCTGCACCGCATCAGAATTGCACCCCGTTCATGCGAACAGCTGCAGATGTGTATGTTAAGCCAACAACACCCCGAAAGTGGTGTGATGTGCAGAATCGGATTGCATTGTGAATAGCTCATTATATTTCTATAAAATCATTTTAAATATTAAATACTGTTAAAAACAAATATATGGTGTGAAACCCTTTTATGTTAGGCATATGTAATGCAATTCCTAAATCTCTAAAAATATATATTTGTCTCTGATATACATGGTTAGGTGTACCCTGAAAAATACTGTGGGATTTGTTATTGCTAATTAAATAAATGAGATCATTAAATAATGAGTAACAATAAGCCCTGGTTCACACTTATGCGGTGTGGAATTTGCAGCAAATTCAGATTCGCACCCCGTTCATGCAAACAGCTGCAAGTGTGTATGTTAGGCTAACAACACCCCGAAAGTGGTGTGATGTGCAGAATCGGATTGCATTGTGAATACCCATGCAATCCGATTCTAGTGCGGACCCAAAAAAAGGTCCTGTGCATTTTTGGTGCGGGTGGGTTGCGATTAGAGCCATACATAATGTATGGCTCCAATCGCACTGCACACAATTCGCATGTGATTTGCACAGGTATACGGAGCCACCCAAAGGCGGAGCCTGAGATCACATGACCCGTTAGCATCAAAATTGAACAAATTATTATAATTTTTTTTGTTCAATTTTGATGCTAACGGGTCTTGTGATGTCAGGCTCCGCCTTCAGGTGGCTCTGATACAGCCCTTTTGTTATCATTTAGTAACTTATATAAAGAGAAGTGCAGACTCCTGTAGTGTTGGCTCTGAGGAAGAGGTTGTGTCCTCGAAACGCGTTAGTCAGTTGGTCATCCAGGGTTCCATCTTATGGACTCAGATGTTGTTTGGATCATACATCTTGTTCAGTTTGACATGCCTGTGTTTTTATGTCTATTGTGAGTATGATACTTACTTTATTTCTTCAATAAATATTTTAAACGATAATGCACTAGGTCGGTGCGCCCTTTTTTTGTTTCTCCATTTGCATCTAAATCCTCTTTGGACCTACTTTCAATCTACATGCATTTATTATACCTCATTCACACAGACGTGCTTAAGCATACACTCAAGCAAGGGCTGTGTTTGCAAAGGTGTTCTGTACATTTGTGCACAGGATGTCCTATTCATTGCTACTCGGATGCAGCAGGTGAAAAAACACAGCTGCTGTTCCCCATTTGACATCTGTATGGGTGTGTGTCCCTCAACTCACATCACCCACATGGATGTCAAATTGGGAGTAGCACATGTGTCTCAATAGACATGAATGGGACTGCCTGCACGTGGATGCATGGAACACCTGTACATTTTGTGTGGGCAAACACGGCCCTTGCATGGGGTTATGCTTTAGTATCCCTGAGTGAACAAGGCCTTAACCTCCTTAGCGGTATTCCCGAGTGCAGCTCGGGGTAAAATTTCAATACCAAGAGCGGTAACCCCGAGCTACACTCGGGCTTACCATGCAGCGTTGCTTGTCCTTACCTTGTCCTTTGCTCCCGCGATGTGTCCCCTGCAGCATCCCCGGCCATCTCCTCCGGTCGATGCTGGCATCTGGCTTCTGTGTTCCGGTCCCTGTGACGTAGGGACGTACGGGCGCCGGAACCGGAGGGAAATTTGAAATTTTTTAAAAATGGCATTTTTGTTGTCATTGCTGTTTCAATGCATTTCACAAATATTTTGTCCCTACTGCTTTGTCCTGTGCCCTGCCTGCATTTTGAATGTTCTTTCTGCTTGGAAACGTAGAAAAGTCCATGGCGTCCAAAAAGCGTCCCTTTACGTCAAAAGCGGTTTTAGAACAGCGATAGTAAATCAGAACCACTTGCAGAATTGAGTGATAATGATTCGTGGGGAAATTCGTCATCAGACACTGAAAACGATTTTGCGACTTTGCTCAGCGATGTGCGAATTTGCCTCTGTATTTCAAATTTCAGTGTTTTTGGTTTGATTATATTATTGAATTAAATTTATTATTATTATATTATTCTTTTTTATGATTATTTATTAAATTATAATTTATGATTTTGTGTAAAATTTTATCATATCCGGAATGTTTACTAGACTCTTGTTCGGACAGATTTCAGAGAGTTATTCCTAAAAATTACAGCCTACAATAAAAAACTACATATTTCCATGCAAAATAATGGTACCGCTTTCAGCACAAAAAATCGGAAAGAATCATACCGCCAGGGAGGTTAAAGTCGTGGCTGCATGACATTTCTTGGGGAGGTATTCCTCATGGTGACTGACAACAGTGGACCATATCTGTGAAATGTATGTTGAAATAGCCATTTATATTCTTTATCAGATGATCATAGACAGGGCAACAACACAAGAACACAACTGCAAGATGGGGATAGAGGATTATCAGCCTATAACAGGAATACCTGAACAAGGATCCCCCAGTATTAAGAAATGAAAGCAGAAGATTAAACATATTGAAAATGAGATTTGAAAGTGCAGTGACATGTTGAAGCTTATATGAGATTTTAGTGACTGGATTCATATATACCTTAAATAAATAAAGTAAAAATCAAGACAGTTTGCAACAAAACCTAATATACCTAATGTAAAAAAGATTGTTTGCTTAGGTCATATCTCTAAACCCTCTGTGGATTTCTGTTCTATGCTGTCATTATCAATGGTACTATTGATATAGTCTATCCTCTGAAGGAAAGTACAAAAGCATACATTTTAGGGGTCTAAGACCAAGATATTCAAAGAACAGCTTCTGGCAATAGGCAAACCAGTCAGCCAGCTCTGAAGCATTGCATGCAGTAGATCTGAACTGTACAATTCCCTGGCTCTATTAGGCCTTGTTCTCAAGGGCAGTGAAAATTGATGGTTAATATTGCCACATTTTCTTTGTGGCAAATTTTATACACCTCCACCATATGCAAATTGTATACACCTCCACCATATGCAAATTGTATACACCTCCACCATATGCAGCACATTCAAGTGAATTGGACAACAGTGCACCCACTAAACGCACCGCATACAGTGGTTCTTAGGGCTCAAGGTTTTTACTTTAATACATTCTATGTGTAGCGCTACCCCCAAAAGAGCTGCTTGATTTCTGGGCTTTTCCCCAAACAGCACCCACAGCCAGGCAACAGGAATTTCCCACACAATCCAAATAGCTCCAGAAAACAGTCTAAGGGGTTTGGCTTTTGTTTTGTTTTATTTTAGGGTTGGACTTGGATAGGGATCAGGGGTACATGGGATGCCCCAAACTGAAGGAATGCTGCAAACTATTTACAAATGGCTGAGGGCCTCCTAAAGTCCCTGGCTGCTGTAGACTGCTTCAAACTGAGCTGTGCACCAACAGGAATGATGACACAGTGTATTAAATGAACAAGAGCTCCAAAAGTCAAAGTTGTAGATGCAGCACCTGGTTGTACTGCACGGCACCTGGCTGCTCTCGACCCAAGCTAGAGATATTGGGGGTGCTCCTGGCTGTTTTGCACGGTACTTAACCTGTCTGCTAGGTCCTGGACATGTGTAGTATTGCACTAGACTGCCTTCTCTGTGGCTTTGGGAAAGTTGGCTGGCAAGTACTTAGTCCCTTTAAATGGCTTCTTGAATCCAGAGAGCTGCTGCATGGGCCTTGCTGCTTTACAGGCTGATTCTGGCTTGGAGTCCCCAGCTAAGCCTACATGGAACTATGGCTGAGTGATGTCCTGGAGCCTTTTTTTTTTCTTTCTCCCTCTGACTTCTCTCTTCTGCTGCAGTTCAGAGTCCCCAGCACAGGGGGTCCATGCTCCAGATGACTGGACCCTGGATTCTGCCCCCAGACTGCCAGGCTTCTGATTATTTATGGGTTGCTTCCACCCCTTCTGGGCCCTGCCTCCCCAGGGACTAGTGGAGACTTCATAAATATTCAGGTTGCAGCCTCTATCCAGGGGCGGACTGACCATTTGGAAACTTGGGCACTGCCCAAGGGCCCGGGGTCAGTAGGGGGCCCCATGAGATGCCCCTGGTACCTTTTTCATAGCCATTTTTTAGTTTGGGCAAGGACACAGGGGCCCCATGATCCCCTATTGCCCGGGGGCCCCATGAGTTGTCAGTCCGCCACTGCCTCTATCCCTCCACCCACTAGCTTCTAGAACTATCCAGAAAGTTCCAGAAGACAGGGAGAGGTAACAAGAACACAGCCTGTGAATCTATGCACAGCCTTCCTAACCAATTAACCCCTGCTCCTCTGGCTACAGAGGAGCTAAACTACATTTACCCACTCTAGCATCTTAGGAGGGTGCTACATATGCATAAAGGTAAAAATAAAACCTTCTGTGACTGGGATCCCCCCCCCAGACACCTTTTATACTCAGAGCGGGGAAGTAGCATGCAAAATGTAGCAGGATCAATGCCTGCATTCTCCAAATGATTTTCACATTGTAAAGCGCTATGTAAACTGTTGGCGCTATATAAATCCCATTTAATAATACTTAGCATCATGGTCCAGGGCTCTCTGCTCTGTCCCTCCTCGCAGGGCATACCAATGGCTCCTGCTGCTTTCAATCAAACTCTGTGATGAGGGAGCAGGGGGGTGGGGCCATGCCCCTCTGTCTGTGTCTATGGACAAGGCAGTGGTGCTCAGGAGTGAGCCTGCACAGGTGCCCCCATAGAAAGTGGCCTGAATGAAGAGGAGTAGCCAGGAGTGCCAGCGGAGGACCTGAGAAGAGGAGGATTGGGGCAACTCTATGACAAACCACTACACACAGCAGGTAAGTATGACATGTTTATTATTTTAATTAAAAAAAATGAAGCTTTACAATTACTTTAATGTACGCATATGTAATGTGGGTGCAATGCAGTTGCACTATGGTGCAGCTGGACTTTGTCCAAAATAAATTGGAGTCCAAGACGTGACATACCTGCTGGCTCTGAAGAGCAATCCATCATGGATCACTTTTAATAGCAGTTAAAAAAACAGTGCCCATGTAAATGAGGCCTTACAGAACACGAACAGCCTGCACAGGGCACCTGTGATGTACAGAGTACATTTCTACACTATACATTTACAGGTTCAGTTCATGGAACACCAGATAACTAGTAGCAAGTCAATTATGTGGGGGGGGGGGAGTCTAGGGGCCAGCTCTGCCAGAATGAAAAATAGAAGATATGTTTACCCTGTGTCCCCAGTGTGCAATTAAAGGCATTTAATAAGTTGGCCCATGTAGACAAGGGGCTCTAGTAGAATAAAATACACCATGTGAAAATTTTATTTATTGCAAATGCCTTACCGGTAGGTCTTTTCTGTCACCAATGAAGCCTGGGCAATATTGCTCCCAATATTTACATTGCTATGTTTGTTTCTAAGACATGGGTTACAACAAAATGACCATTGAGCCTTCTTCTGTGAAGATAACTAAAGACAGCAGTGTTGTAAACCCTCATACATATACAGCATTTTGTGAAAGCAGAGACCCTTGAGAATAAAAAGGAGGTAGTTCTAAAAATTTTTGTTACACAACAATAATGCAACACTTTATCAAGTGCAAATGTTCAGTAAAAATGACACTTAAGTTAATTTTATGGCACATAAATTCAATATCTTAAATCTTTTTTGTTAAAATGTAAAAGATGAGGTTGTGCCAAGTAAATAGATATAATATATTCATTTTGTAAAGCGCTGCACAAACGGTTGGCACTGTATAAATCCTGTATAATAATAATATATGCCAAGTCTTAAAATTGCTCACACCTGTGAAATGGCAACAAATTTCAGTACCCAAATTTATCATAGAAGATTCCGTGAATATTGACCCTAGATTTATTACTCTTGTTTGAACAAGAGCATTTTGTACATATGCATGATGTGGGCGTATACATTCATATGTGCATGTACGGAATGGCGGGCTCAACATTTTTTAAGGGGGGGGGGGCAGAAAAGTGCTTGGTTGTAACTGTGCTACATTTGCTTGTTCCCCAGCTGCAGAGGCCAGGGGAAGAGACAGCTGAACCCAGAATTAAAGTATTCCATGTCTCTTCTGTGTTCATTCTAGCTAGGGGACATTAGTGAACGAATATCCACTGGTCTCTCTCCAACCCAGTGACACCCACCATTAGGTTCCCAGGAACGCAGGTGGAACAAGCAAGCTTGGAAAACAGGGTTGTAGGGGGGTAACTACTGGGGGTGCATATAAATTCCTCCCTTCTGCCAACGTATGATATGTTGTTGACAACAAAAGTGTTTAACAACATTTTTACAAATGATGGTGCATTTTAAACTACTCTAATCTGCATGGGCCCTTCTATGTAAAAAGTGAACGTAGCTTTTAAATAACTTATCTTTTAACAGTATAGGGAGGAAATAAACAATTATACTTACCTATACCTTTGTGACTTTTTCTTCATACTTACCTATTTTTGTCCTGCCTCTGTGTTGCCTGGGTTCCTGTTCCCGCAATTCCATGTTGAAATTGCCTCTATGACAGTACTGCAAGACTCTGCAGTTTAGGTATGCGATTTTCCTGAAGGTGATGTTGCCTTCTCAGGGGACATCTGTGTGGCTAGGGTGGTCACTGCCTTCAGGGAAACCAGAAAGTGCAAGATAAAAAAAAGATAAGTAAAGCAAAAAAACATTACGAACAATTTTAGGTGATTTCACATGAGCATGCAGAGGTGCACCCGATGGTTAGGGTAAAGAGTAAACTCCACTTTTTATTATAATCCTATAATAAGGCTTTCCTGTAGTTAATTAATTAATATCTTAACTTGCGGTGTTTAGGAGATATTCACACTGGATGCAGGCAGTGACATAACCAGCACACACACTATGAGGGGACAGCATACCCGTGCCATCCCTTCAGAGCTATGTGCCATAAACCGTGACTCCCATGAGCATGTGCCGGAGTGACGTCATTGCAGCTCGGCCATTCAAAGGACCGCAGCCAGTGAACCCAGAAGAAAGACTGGGGGAAGATGGCAGCCCTGTCAGTGGTGACAGCACATTGCTAGAGGGGTTCGTTCTAGGGAAAGTATTTCATAATATGCTAGTATGCGATGCACACTAGCAGATTATGCCATTGCCTTGCATGTTTTTTTTTTTTAATGGAAAACAGCAGTTTACTACCGCTTTAAATATTTCAATATTAAACACATAAAATAGCAAAAGACATGTAGGATGATGCAGTAAAGAAGTGTTAAGGACAATGGTAATGTGCACAGTTTAGTAACCCATAGTAAGCTGTCAGAATTGGCCAGTTAAAATATAAAATGTTGCTTTGGGTCACCGCCATACAATGCTGCACTTTCTGTTGTTACACTGAATAAGCTTGATGAAGTGAAGCAAAATGACCTCACTGGTAATTATTATACTGTGCCCTAGTAAATTGACCATCTGTACTCAATGTAATGTAAGTATGCAGTATAATCTTTTCCTCCAGTCCTTAAGGTGTATCGGATTTCTGTGATAACTTCCAACAGTGTTTTCATATTTGCTTCAGCTGTGATCACCTATGTTGATGCACAATCATCACTCCATAATAGCTGTAAATGTGATAAAATGATATGGGTCACACTTTAAATGGTTGAAATCTAGAATTCTGACAGCATAAAGAATACACATGTTCAGTATCTAGCTGAATACAGCAATTATCTCTGATGTATACTGTTACGGTGAGTTCAGTGGTGTATTTAGGTTTTGTGCTGCCCAGAGCCTGACAGTGACCAACAACACCCCTGCTCCCCCCCACCTGAGAGAGCCCTCCACTAACACCTACCCACCCCCTCCGCCGGCAGCAGAGATAAAGACACTCACCTTCACAGCTATGGGCTTCCCCAGGAATGAGAGTCGGGCTCTGCATACACCAATAAGCAGCCTGCAGCCTCTTTCGGATCTCACCTGGTCCCCAAGCCATATATGTTCCTTCTTCCTGGGAGGGTGCTACCCCCCTGAAAAATGCCACCCTAGGCAAATGCCTTGTTTTCCTTGTGGTAAATACACCCCTGGGTGAGTTATAAGTCAGGACCGGGTTGTACTCTTGACATGGCTATATTCTTTTTTAACAGTTGCATTACCTATCCCTCTAATGTAATTTTCTTTGGGTAAAGGGTATAACTGATTACATATCAAGAGAATTTTGTCTGAATATTTTTTGGTTTCAGAACATTCAATTTTCAAATACTTAGTGGGGTCAAATCAATGATCGTTTTCAACCATAGTGATAAAAAATAATGTGAAGGCTCAGGATAGAAATTGCAATGTTCTAACAGCGTATGTGGATTTCATTCTGGAAATTCAATCAAATCCAATATTGATTGTTAAAAGCAAACAAAAGTTTGAAGAACTTTCAAAGTACATTCATAAAGTCTCTGATGGCATTGTCGAATGTACAAACATGAAAATCTACAAGTTTATGGCCAGCTTATGTAAACCCTAACAATGATCTTTTATTTGGTCCCTTTTGGTTTTGATGTATCAAGCAAAGTTTGTTAATTTATGTTGTTGATGATTTGGTGCCACATTGTGCTAGATGTTTTGAAATAAAAGGATGTGCATCAGATGCTTCTGTGTTCAAAGTTCCCAAAGCTTGCCAAATCGCAGCTGATGAGGTGTAAGGTACATGATATCAAGGAGGACGAACCTAATCCACACGGTGTAAAGCTGAAATTGACACCCAAAATGTTAGTGCACACTGGTGCCACTTGGCATGCAACTTGTGACACACAGAATCGCATGACAAGTGAAAACACTTCAGTTGCTGACCTGGCTCTTTGCCTCCTCAAAGGCTCAGAGACAGCAATGAGAGCCATTGGCTTCCGCTGCTGTCAATCACAGCCAGTGAGGAGAGAACGAGGGGCAGGACCAAGCCATGTTTTGTGTGTCTTCTGGAGTGAGCTGTGGAGTGAGCATACACAGTTGGGGGAAGGGGGGAGGAGTCAGGAGCATGGACAGGGACCCAAGAAGAGGAGGATTGGGGCTGCTTTGTGCAAAACCACTGCACAGAGATGGTAAATATAACATATTTGTTATTTTAACTGCTCACCCTACCCACCGCCTTAGAGCAGATATACTGCTACATGGCAACATTGGTGTGCACAATCCCATATATATACGTGATTTTGCATCTCTGGGTAGGGGGCCTGAGGTGATTACCCGCAGGCGCCCGATTATTACCGACAATCACCGACAGGGAGAAAGACTGTTTTGTTTACTAACAGTCTTCCTCCCTGTCATCTCCGGCGCATTGCTCGGGATGGCTGTGCACCGCACAGCCATCCCAATCAGTGTGCTTACAGTGAAGAACACACCCCTCACACTCCTAGTAAAACACTCTCTACACACAGTTAACCATTTGATCGCCCCTCTCATAACCCCTTCCTGCCTAGTGTCATTAGTACAGTGTCAGTGCTGTTTTTAGCACTGATCACTGTATTAGTGTGACTGGGGATGTCAGTGACACCAAGTCAGTTCCCCCCAGTGTCAGAATGCCCACCGCAGTCCCGCTAAAAGTTGCTGATCGCCGCCATTACTAGTAGAAAAAAAAAATCCCAGTATGTATACTGCCATTTGTAAACGCTATAATTTTCACATAAACCAATTAATTTACACGTATTGGATTTTTTTGATTAAAGACATGTAGCAGAATACATTTTGATCTAAATTTTTGACAAAATTAGATTTTTGAAATTTTTTTACTGGACATGTTTAGTAGCAAAAAGCCCAATATACTGTTGTTTTCTCAAAATTGTCGGTCTTTTTTTGCTTATAGCACACAAAAATAAAAAGCGCACAGGCAATCAAGTGCCACTGAAAGAAAGCTCAATTTGTGTGAAAAAAAGGACATAAATTTCATTTGGGTGCAGCATTGCATGACCGCGCAATTGTCAGTTAAAGTAAGACAGCACCGTAATGCAAACAATGATGTGGTCAAGAAGGGGGGTAAATCCTCTGGAGGGCAAGTGGTTAAAAAAAATGTAAGCCTTTGATATCACTTTAATTTCAGTGGCGGCTGTTCAAATCAATGCATATCAAGTTATGGAGACTTTTAAACAGGTTCCTGCACTACTTTGATGCGACTTCAATGCAGCTTGAGTCCTATAGACTCTAATGTCACATGAAAGTTGCAAGTGAGTCACACTGCATAGTTTCACTGGAAATCGCACGACAATTGTTGCAACATTGTGAACTGAGGCTAAATGTATTTGTAAATGGATCTATTGTAAGTACTTGGATTTGTCTTGCTATCAGCTTCTAGTAATCACATACTGGGTAAGGAAGGGGCAGCAATTGGAGGCAAATAGGCTCTGCTGATGTGTACATGTGCTTTATGATAGCATGATGACTAGAGGACAGAGCAGAGTGAACAGAAATATGACTTTTGCAGTGTGCTGCTGCTCCATCATTGTCCAATCAGCACATGAGGTGCATTTTTCACCATTGTTGCTGATCACAATGTCCAGTTGCTGCTGCAGAACAATTTTAGATTTTTCAGTCACTGCAGTCAAATTGAATTAATGGTAGCCTATGTAATTATGTAATACGGCATCAATATACACTCTCCGGCCACTTTATTAGGTACACCTTGCTAGTGCCAAGAAAATATCCTCCACGCCATTACACCACCACCACCAATCTGAATTACTGATACAGGGCAGGATGGATCCATGCTTTCATGTTGTTTACGCCAAATTCAGACCCTACCATCTAAATGTTGTAGCAACCAGTCTGCCCTTTCTCCTCTGACCTCTGACCTCAACAAGGCATTTTCGTCCACACAACTGCTATTCACTGGATATTTCTCTTTTTCTGACCATTCTCTGTAAACCCTAGAAATGATTGTGCATGACATTCCCAGCAGATCAGCAGTTTTTGGAATGCTCAGACCAGCCCGTCCAGCACCAACAACCATTAAACTTTACATGCCTGAATGTACTGAGTTGCTGCCATGTGATTGGCTGATTAGCAATTTGTGTTACCAATCAATTGAACAGGTGTACCTAATAAAGTGTCTGGTGAGTGTATATATCTTTGATTAAAATAGTCAGGCCCCTTTTACACAGATGTTCCGATTGGGTCTGCCTGCCCGTTTTTCAGGTGGACCCGATCGGAACCTCTATCCTCCTCTATGGAGCAGCGGGTGTAAATACATGTGTCCATTTACATCTGCCGACATCCAATCTAATCCAATCCGCCAAACAGAGATGGATGGGGATCTGATGGCAGTCCGATGAAAACGGACAGTTGGTCAGTTTCCATCCAACCAATCACAGAGGACAATGGTCTGTGTCTGTGTCTGCTCTTCAGCAGCGGAGAGGACATGGACCTGCCATCAGCTCGCTCACCGGGGATCAGCGAAGAGATCCCCTGCTGAGCAAATGGATCCACTGACTGGTTTGCCCCATGTGAAAGAGGCCTTTGTCTGTACACAACCAAACCAAGACAGTAACAAAAGAAGCAGTTGGCCATGATTTCCTGTACATTCCTGTAGGACAAAACTGGAGTTTCTCCTTCCTCCACTGACATTTCCATAGCAATTATCAAATGGGATAAATAAAGAGCATTCTGAAAATATTTGGCCCACCACAGAGTAGTGCACTGTAGCACTTTTTAGAGCAGGAATAATGGAATGGCACGAAGTAAACACTACCTGCTAATTTCCTGTCCTGAACTATGTTCCATCATGGAGATCAGAACTGGCGAGAAGGGCCAGAAAGAGAAGAAGAATAACAGTGCAAGGTAAAAGTCACTTCAGATAAAAAAATAACTACATTGCATTGTTCACCAGCATTTGATGGGAGTACAAAATGGTTCCCCAAGCTTCGAGGTTCTCTCTGGCCATCACAACAAATATTATGTTTGTCACATTCATCCAGAACTCCTGATGATTTTGTATATGTCTTACACTAGCCATACACGTTGTGATCTGGCTGTACAATCAACTTTGGATTTACCAAAACTATGTGATATAGGGACCTATAACACTATCCAATCAATTTTTAATCAGGCAGGCAGGCCCTTGCGCTACATAGAGTCATGCAAAAAAAGTTAGTACACCAAGTGGAAATTGTTGACCAGCACAATAGAAAATGAACCCAAAATGTCTTAAAAAAGAAGTGAAGGGTTATGGGCTGATCTAGTCAAAACCCTGATCTGAATCCCATTGAAATGCTGCAGGATGATCGGAAATTATGCAAGACAACCCACAAACACCTGTTTGCAAAATTTTATAATAGAAACAAAGAAAAACTTTTTTTTCAAATGTTTTTTTGTTTATAGTGCAAAAAATAAAAACCTCAGTGGTGATTAAATACCATCCAAAGAAAACTATTTGTGTGATAAAAAATTATACATATTTCATATGGGTACCATGTTGCATGACAGCACAATTGTCAAAATGCAACAGCACTGAAAGCAGAACATTGGCCTGGGCAAGGAGGGGGTAAAAGTGTTCGGTAGGCAAGTGGTTAAAAACCAATTCTCTCTATTTCAAGCAAGGTATTGTTGAACAAAGGATATGGGGATCTGGAAAATCCAAGAGAGACATGTACCTATGCATACTTTTTTTTTTGTAGTGGAACTACACTGCAACTTAGCACTGCAAACTAAAAACACAATTTAAAATATTTTTTATATTCAAAGTAAACTCATCCATGCATCCATGTCTCCATGCTTTATTTTGCTGAGAAATTACTTTAAAACTTAATATGGCCAACCTGAAAACCATGAAGTAACTGAAAAAATGAAAAAAAAAAGTTTAAAACAAGTAAATATGATATATTTTCATTAAAGATAAACTGTTAGTGCTACTCACAAAACATAATTTACATATTTTCATTAATATAATCATAAAAGTGGAGACTTACTATCAGGGGCGGACTGACAACTCATGGGGCCCCCGGGCAATAGGGGATCATGGGGCCCGTGTCTTTGCCCAAACTCAAAAAAGCCTATGAAAAAGGTACCAGGGGCATCTCATGGGGCCCCCTACTGACCTCGGGCCCTCGGGCAGTGCCTGAGTTTCCAAATGGTCAGTCCGCCCCTGCTTACTATGCAGTGACACGATGTGCAAGCTAAACCATGTGATAAGATCCTCATGGGGTCTTTACCAAATAACTCATGATATGATCCTAATTGGACAACAAGTAAATAGAAAGGTGAAAAACGCACATCTACACAATATGTGAAACCATATAATAAATAAATATAATTAGTGAATATATCCTAAGCAGGATAAGCTAGCGATGGTGGATAATAGTCCCATATAAATATGGACTCAACTAAGAAATACATGCATAAACATGCAAAAGACAAATAAACGTGCATAAAATATGCAAATTAAGGTATAATGATCATATATTCAGTGGTGCATCTATCCAAAAATCAAATTGCAAATCAAAGAAAAAAACATAAAAAATACAATAGTGAAAAAAATATACAATAGTGAAAAAAAGTCAGTGTAAAACAGCTTCAATTATGCGCGAACCGCACACTAAGAAATAATACACGACAGATATGTGAACCAAACTCCAAAGCGGTGCTAACCGCACCACTTTAATCCAAACCCAGATGAACACTCGTGCCTGTGTATGGTGACAGTGGGTAACCACAAACAAGATCCAAAAGTGGCAAGATTGGCCTCTCACCTTATAGCTTTGACCCGTAAGGATCAAAGCATATTTGGGATCACAACATCAGATCCTCTAAGCATATGATTCATCTGCTACTCAGACCTCTCCCTGCAAATGGTCTCCCTCTCTGGGGTATGCGTTATGGTGGTGGCTTCCTCTCCAGGTATAAGGTTTGGGGTGTGAGCCAAAATCTTTTCCCAGCACGGCTCCCATTATAACTGAACTCTGGGGGCGGGGCTCACCAGGCACAGGCTCTGCACTGTAGAAGATCTATTTGATGATATATTTTCCTATCTTTTTACTAGCTGCATAAGGATTCAAAATAGTCCACGATGATTGAGACAGTGAAGTTCCCCTTTAAATGTAGTTCAGCGGAGAGAGCAGGTCTTTTGATAGGGATAAAAGTGAACACTCAAACTCCCCAATGTGCTGACCCGGCTCTGTCATTTTATATGGCCTACTACTTCGAATTGTTGTCATTCCCAGTTGCTTCTATTATGTTATAATACCACTAACAGTTGACCATGGAATATTTAGTAGCAAGGAAATTTCATGAATGGATGTATTACACAGGTGGCAACCTATCACGGGACCACTCTTGAATCTACTGAGCTCCTGAGAGCGACTCATTCTTTCACAAATGTTTGTAGAAGCAGTCTGCATGCCTAGGTGCTTGATTTTATACATCTGTGGCCATGGAGGTGAATGGAACACCTGAATCCAATAATTTGGAGGGGTGTCCCAATACTTTTGGTAATATAGTTTGTAATATATATATATATATATATATATATATATACACAGTATATACGTGATTTTGCACTTCAACCATAGGACGCACAGCAGTGTGAACACTCACAGCAGGAGCCGATCTGCGAGTCCCAGGCACCCACCAATCATCGGGCAGGAGAGAGAACAGAGGTCCACCTCTGTAAATAAGGCAGAGCTCTGTTCTGACAGGTGGTGAACTGAAGGATAGTGTGTCTCTGCAAAGCTGGGAACACTAACAGCACTACCTAGTGTACACCAAGCACATAGCTAGGCACACATTTAACCCGTTGATTGCCCTAAATGGTAACCCCTTCCCAACCACTGTCATTGGAGGTATGGCAGTGCTCAGAGGGAGCCATGCCTGTTCTGGGAAGATGTTATGATTGTGACAGCTTCCTGCGCATTGCTGTAGCTCCGGGCTCATTTAGATGTCAGTCGGGAGATCCCCTGGCCAAAAGCTAAATGTAAACTAAAGGCTGAGGATACAGGTGATTTCATTACCCAAATATGACACTTGCCATATTTGAGAGAAGACTTGTCACTAGGTGAACAGATCCAAGTGTAGAACCGAGAGACTAATTTGTCATCAAGGCCACTATACTTTTGATGGGATGGCAGGGAGCAGCTTTAAAGGCTGATAGGATTCAAAAGTGGCTATGGATCCTTCCACTTCCATGTGCTGTCAACCAAAAGTAAAGTGGACCTGATGAGGAGATAGTCTCTCAGTTCCCCATTAGAATCCACCCATCCCTAGTACAAAACGCCTCGGCAATGCGCCTGTCAGTGTGATGGCACAGTGGCCAGGGAAGGAGCGGGTGCTCCTAGAAAGGAGTGTTCAAAGTTGACACTCCAACCTCAGTTCAGGCACCAACAGATTCCTGTACCTGGGAGCGGTACATTATTTTTGCATAAGCACCAGCACTTTTGATGCTACAAGCCGACAGAATTCTAAAGGTCATCTACAACAACCTTTATGAATTCCCCTGAGTATGCTATCACAAAGACTTGACACACCGTGGAGGTATATAGACAGGGCTTTCCCTATAAATGTCAATAGTATTTTCAGTTTTTACTTTTGTTGCAAATCAATGGATTTGTGCATATAATTATTGCTATATATTGATAATCCACTGATTGTGTCTATGTTTGGCAATGCAAAAGAAGCAAGGACCAGTTGAAATGCAAGACTGCCGTCCTTGCAGTACATGCGTACAATATTACAATGTGTAATACTTGTTCATACAACATACCTATCCACTTCATTTAATTTCAGTGATCAAATTCCTTTACTTTTTAGCTTTTAAAGAGCCTTAGGAAACCTCTTATCAAAGCTTTATTTCTTTCACTTATTTCTGTGTCTTTGGTACAGAAAGTGAAATCTCCCCAGTGGGAGACTGACAGGGGTTTTTAACCATCCCTTACTCTGTCAAAATGAAATAAAATGTCTGGGCTTTAGAAATACTTTAAACATGTTGTGTAAATCAACTAGTAAAAATCCAACAATATAAAATGTGAAAAAGACCGAGGGGTTGAATACGTATGAAAAGCACTGCAAGTAGAGCAAAATATGATGATTTCACTGTGAGAACTCTTTGCTGAAAGGCTGAAAATGAAGTAAGTGAACAGGAATGTAGATGTGTCTGTTGAATTAAATTAAGAATGGTTTGATGAGCTTCTGGGCCATTCTTGTTTGCCTATGTGAAACTGTTTAGAGGAGAAATTATGAATGTCTCAAAGGGTCAGGGTTCATTAGCAGCCCCCTAAAAGAAGTACTGAGTAAAAAATTGTTCATTGGAACTTCATAACAATTGAATTTAAAAAATAAAATATGTGATACAAACCATATAATGCCAATACTATTATTATTATACAGAATTTATATGGCACCAACAGTTTGCTCAGCGCTTTACAATATAAAGGGAGACAATACAGCAATGATACAGTTCAATACAAGAGGGTTAGGAGGGCCCTGCTCCTTGGAGCTTACAATCTAAGAGTGAGGGGCTGCTGATACAAAAGGTAATAACTGTGGGGGGATTAACTGATAGGAGAAATAGAAGATTTGGTTATTAGCTGAAGGCAGGATAGGCTTCCCTGAAGAGATAGGTTTTCAGAGATCGCCTAAAAGTGGGCAGAGTAGGAGATAGACAGATAGATTGGGGTAGATAGTGCCAGAAGATGGGGGAGGCTCTGGGAAAGTCTTGGAGATGAGAATGGGAGGAGGAGACAAGGGAGCTAGAGAGCAGGAGGTCGTGGGAGGGGTGGAGAGGATGGTTTGGGTTTTATTTGGAGACAAGATTGGTGATGTAATTTGGGGTAGAGTTGTAAATGGCTTTATATGTTATTGTTAATGTTTTTAATTTTATTTGTTGGGCAATGAGAAGCCAGTGGAGGGATTGGTAGAGAGGGATGGCAGATATGGAACGGTTGGTACAGTGGATGAGTCTTGCAGCAGCATTCATGATTGACTGAAGAGGGGATAGCCTGCGATTAGGTAGGCCAATGAGGAGGGAGTTACAATAGTCAAGGCAAGAGATAACAAGGGAGTGAATAAGTTGCTTAGTGGTTTCAGTGGTTAAAAACAGGCGTATCTTGAAGATGTTGCGGAGGTGAAGTCTACAAGATTTGGACAGTGATTGGATTTGGGGCTGAAAGGACAGATGGGAGTCCAGGATTACACCTAGTACCCTGGCATCAGGGGAGGGACTGATGGTTGTATTATTGATCTTGATGGAGAAGTCAGGGGAGGAGGCATGGACTGGAGGGAATAGTATGAGCTCGGTTTTAGAAAGATTTAATTTGAGGAAGTGTAGTGACATCCATGCTAATATGCCACTTAGTAAGTTAGTAATGCAAGAGGAGACTAAAGGGATGAGGTGAGGAGTAGAAAGATAGATTTGTGTGTCATCAAAAAACTTTAGTGACCTCTTCGGTAGTAGCAAGGTCAAAAGAGGAAAGTGTTGAAGGAGGTTTAGTATAAGGTATACTAAGTGGGATAGATGTCTTTGCAGTTGAGATGCCCCTACAAACTGCATCAATCTTGTTTTTTAAATTATTGGCAATCGCGTGAGCAGTGAGTGAGTTACTGTGTGAAGGTGGAAGTGGAGAAAGTAGAGAGTTAAAAGTAGAGAAGAGACGACAAGGACTGGATGACAAGGTATTAATAAGAGTGGCAAAGTAGGCTTGTTTGGCAGCAAGGGGGGAGAAATTGTCTTTTAAGAAAGCAGATTTATATAGGGTGAATGCTTGCTGGGATTTGGTTTTACGCCACAGTCGCTCCAGCGCACGACTATGCCTCTTAAGATTTCTGGTGTCGTCAGTCTGCCACGGTTGTAATGGTCGGGGCCTGATGCTTCATGTAGTTAGAGGAGCAAGTGAGACTAGTGTGGATGAAAGCGAACTGTTGTAGAAAGAAGAGGCCATGTCAGGGCAGGACAGGGGAGAGATTATGTCATAGAGGTGGTCAGTTGCAGAGTAGAAAAGAGAAGGGTTAAAGTTGTGAAGGTTTCTGCGGGTAATTGTTTGCTGCTTGGAGGGATAGGTATTTGAAGATGAGGACACTGTGAAGGTGATGAGATTGTGATCAGAGAGAGGAAAGGGGGTGTTTGTGAGGTTGTTGGGAGTGCAAGGATGGGAGAAAACAAGGTCTTATGTATTCATGTATTCCCATCAGAGTGAGTGGAGGACTGTGTCCACTGTATTAAGGCAAAAGATGAGATTAGGTTGAAGAGTTGGGATGTAGCTGGGTTGTTCACATAAATTGCGATATTAAAATCTCCAAGAATAATAGTGAGTATTTCAGAGGAGAGAAAGTAGGGTAGCCAAACAGAGAAGTCATCAAGAAAGCCTGAAAAGGTCCTAGAGGCCAATAGATCACTACAATCCTCAGAGAAATGGGAAAAAACATCTGAATGCAGTGAGTCTCGAAAGAAGAGAAGGATAGAGAGGGAGGGGTAGGGAGGACTTGAAAGGTGCTCAGTGGGGATAGAAGCAAATCCACGCCACCTCCTTTCCGACCACTGGGTCTGGGTGAGTGAGTCCAGAGGAGGCCTCCATAGGAAAGTGCTGCGGGAGAAGCAGAATCTGTTGCTTGAAGCCAGGTTTCTGTAATTGCTAGTAGGTTAAGGGAGTGGGAGACAAAAAGGTCATGGACAGAGGTGAGCTTATTACAGACAGAGCGGGTATTCCAGAGTGCACATGAAAAAGGTAGGGTGGTTTTTAGGAGCATGGGGATTGAGATTAAATTGAGTGGATTGCGGCTATTCCTGGAGGAAGGAGGGTGCCTGGTGTGGGGGTGAGATACTGAGGGACCACGGTTCAGGGAGATATCCCCAGAGGTTAGGAGAAGAGGGTGAGGAAAGTAAGATGGAAGCAGGATGTATATGATTGCTCATGCCTTCCCGTTCAGGGGTGGAGCAGAGGGGTAAAGAAATGGATTTTGAGAACAGAGGATAGTAATATGAAAAGAAGGATTAGAGGGGGCATATTAAAAGGTAGATGGAGTGAGTATCAGACTTGTAGGAAATGTTTCCCAGGGTGTTTTGCTTGCAGACCATCCCGAGTGCAGTAGAGTTCTTTGTTGCATCTTCTTGCTGCTTTAATTATCCTGCTTTAGTTAAACTGCTGTGTTCAACTGCTGTTTTGCACTCCAGCAGAAAATGCTCTCATGCAGGACAATATCCCCATCTGTGACTGTATTCTTCTCCTCCCCAATTAGGAACTGATAAGGAACACATGAATTGGGGGGGGGGGGGGGGGATTGGTCAAAGGCAGATCAGGCATATATACAGGACAGGGTCATAAAAGATGATTGATTCTCAGATCACAGTACAGCAAAAAAGGAGGTGAGAATCAATCACCATATACAGACAAAAAGATATAGACTAATTATCGTTTTGCAGAAAGTCAGTGTGTAGCAATGAGAGAGTTTAAAGTGGAGATGAGACAGCAGCATTTACCCTAAGTTTGAAGAAAGTCCATGCGTAGCAGTGAGACAATTTAAAGTGGAGATGAGACAGCAGCATTTACCTGTGAAAAAGCAGAGAGGACATGATCAGGTAGTTGTGTTCAACTGCTGTTTTGCATTCCATGTGTTTCTATAGATTTTGTCTGAAACCTATTTACATATGTATTCTTACAGTTTGTGTTTTTCTATTATCAAATGTGAAATTTGAGTTACTTTAATAAAGAACAAAAGAAAACTAGCTCCCTAGCAACCAGGGGATGTGCCCATTCAAAGATGTTCAAGTAATGAAGCTTCAATTGTGAACCTATAAGTGAACTGCACCTCTATCATTTGGTATCTTAAGATGCCAAGAGACCCCTTGACGTTTTGTGGTGGCCACAAATATTTTGGTTATTATTGCACTTATGTCCAGTTACACTTATGTCCAATCAATCCAGCATGTGTTGTGAGGCGAAATTAACTCTAACATTTTAGTAATAAAAGTATTTAGTTAAAAAAATAAGCAAAAGCTATTATGTCGAGACTTAAAGTGGTTGTAAAGGCTGAAGGTTTTTTACCTTCATGCATTCTATGCATGAAGGTAAAAAACCTTCTGTGTGCAGCAGCCCCCCCCCCAGCCCCCTCAATACTTACCTGAGCCCCATCCAGTGATGTAAATGACAGCCTTGGTTGTCCCGGGTCTCTGCCTCCTCATTGCTGTCAATCACAGCCAGTTAGCCAATGAAAAGAGAGAAGGGGAAAGCTGTGGCTCCATGTATGAATGGACAGGTGCTTGCTGTGGGGGCACCCAACAGATAGGAGGAGCCAGGAGAACCTGTGGGGGACCCAAGAAGAGGAGGATCCAGGCTGCTCTGTGCAAAACCACTACACACAGCAGGTAAGTATATACAGTGGGGATCGAAAGTTTGGGCACCCCAGCTAAAAATTTGTATTAATGTGCATAAAGAAGCCAAGGAAAGATGGAAAAATCTCCAAAAGGCATCAAATTACAGATTAGACATTCTTATAATATATCAACAAAAGTTAGATTTTATTTCCATCATTTACACTTTCAAAATAACAGAAAACAAAAAAATCGCGTCTGCAAAAGTTTGGGCACCCTGCAGAATTTATAGCATGCACTGCCCCCTTTGCAAAGCTGAGACCTGCCAGTGTCATGGATTGTTCTCAATCATCGTCTGTGAAGACCAGGTGATGTCAATCTCAAAGATTTTAAATGCCCAGACTCATCTGACCTTGCCCCAACAATCAGCACCATGGGTTCTTCTAAGCAGTTGTCTAGAAAACTGAAACTGAAAATAGTTGATGCTTACAAAGCTGGAGAAGGGTATAAGAAGATAGCAAAGCAATTCCAGATGTCAATATCCTCTGTTCGGAATTTAATTAAGAAATGGCAGTCATCAGGAACAGTGAAAGTTAAAGCAAGATCTGGAAGACCAAGAAAAATATCGTACAGAACAGCTCGCAGGATTGTGAGAAAAACAATTCAAAACCCACGTTTGACTGCACGATCCCTCCAGAAAGATCTGGCAGACACTGGAGTTGTGGTACACTATTCCACTATAAAGAGATACTTGTACAAATATGGTCTTCATGGAAGAGTCATCAGAAGAAAACCTCTTCTACGTCCTCACCACAAAAATCATCGTTTGAACTTTGCAAATGAACATATAGACGAGCCCGATGCATTTTGGAAACAAGTTCTGTGGACCGATGAGGTTAAAATTGAACTTTTTGGCTGGAATGAGCAAAGGTATGTTTGGAGAAGAAGGGGCACAGAATTTAATGAAAAGAACCTCTGTCCAACTGTTAAGCATGGGGTTGGATCAATCATGCTTTGGGGTTGTGTTGCAGCCAGTGGCACAGGGAACATCTCACGAGTAGAAGGAAAAATGGATTCAATAAAATTTCAGCAAATTTTGGATGGTAACTTGATGCCATCTGTGAAAAAGCTGAAGTTAAAGAGAGGATGGCTTCTACAAATAGATAATGATCCTAAACACACCTCGAAATCCACGGGGGATTATATCAAGAGGCGTAAACTGAAGGTTTTGTTATGGCCTTCACAATCTCCTGACCTCAACATAATTGAAAATCTATGGATAGACCTTAAAAGAGCAGTGCATGACAGACAGCCCAGAAATCTCAAAGAACTGGAAGACTTTTGTAAGGAAGAATGGGCAAAGATACCTCAAACAAGAATTGAAAGACTCTTGGCTGGCTACAAAAAGCGTTTACAAGCTGTGATACTTGCCAAAGGGGGCAATACAAGATATTAACTCTGCAGGGTGCCCAAACTTTTGCAAACGCCATTTTTTTGTTTTCTGTTATTTTGAAAGTGTAAATGATGGAAATAAAATCTAACTTTTGTTGACATATAAGAATGTCTAATCTGTAATTTGATGCCTTTTGGAGATTTTTCCATCTTTCCTTGGCTTCTTTATGCACATTAATACAAATTTTTAGCTGGGGTGCCCAAACTTTCCATCCCCACTGTACATGTTTGTTATTTAAAAAAAAAATGAACCTTTTAGAATCGCTTTATACTGAAACATTACAAAATTACAGGTACTATGTGTTAAGTACATGCACATCTTAACTAACAAAATGCTAATTGTCTTGAACTTTTTTACAGTGTATGATAAAAAGAAAAACATGGAGAGGGGGACATGTGTAGTAGAGTTGGGACTCATGGCTTCTCAATAAACTAATGAGAAAACAAAACAAAACAAAATCTCTATAATTGCCCTCTACTACTGATAATAGTAAAGATTAGGATAACCCTAAATGTCTACCAAAATAAATAACAAGATACCATAGGTAGATACCTCCAACATCTGTAGATTTGAATGCCAACCAGCTTGACCAAGACTGATCGAATTTGGAATATGTGTCAGATTTAAAATGTGATAGTGCAGCATTGATCTACTTTTAATAACCATTCCCTTGTCAACAGCATAGATGATTGTCTCCAGTATATATGAATGAGACTTTTAGTTCCCGTTAGAAACAAATGGGGTTGGAGTCTTTCAATAGACTTCCATGTCCAGTGGTATATCAGGATATAACAGAACTTGTTCCAGAACATAGACTATTATATCTTTAATTATTTATAATATATAGCTGCAATATTCTTAGATCACTTTGCATGTGACTAAAGCAACCCAGTTTCCCACTTCCCCTCCAACAAGTGTTTGGAAGATGTAGCAAACTTGGTGCATATGCAACGGTACCCTGTACTAGCATGGCATTACTTTAAAGTCAGACTTTTCAATCTTAGAGCTACATGATGGACCATGAGTTAGAAGAGCTATTACCATATGTTTTTGGTTATCTGCAAATTGGATATCCAATTCTCTTTCCCTCTTGGTGAGATGACCTGGCAAGAATGTGTAGGATAAGGAATGCAGTGTTCTTTATAGGGTAGATACATTTTTTTCTGTGGCAACAAAAAGCTTTTAATAGAACATAAGGGCTTAGTAAAGCAATAGTAAAGATGCTTTACCTGGTGGTATCTCTAAGGCCCATTTCACACTTGCGGACTCCGCCAGCAGATCCACCTTCTCAGCTGAGAATCTGTCAACTGATCACCGCTAAACATGCAGATGACAGGTCTGTGTTCGCTCTGCTTATGCAGAGCGGACAAGGACACAGCCTGCTGTCCTATATGTTGAATGTAAACAAACCACCTGTCCGTTTACATCCGACTGTCATCTGATTCGATCCACTAGACAGATGGGGAACGGATCCTCATCTGTCTGTTTTTAGCAGATAGGATCACTTGCTCCATAGAGGACAATGGATGGTCTGATCGGGTCCATCTGAAAAATGGACAGGTGGAACCAAACAGATCGCCCATGTGAAAGGGGCCTAATAATCTAAGGAATGTACGGAATGTGAAATATATCCTAAAAATATTTAAATTGTTCAATACCTTTATAAAGTGAACATATGAACTAGAAAATGTGTATCTATTCTTTGAGAGGGATGAGAACTCTTTTTCATTAAGCATTTCATTGAAGTATACAGCAGATGTGCAGTACAGTGTATAGAGTTCAACAGTCTGGGGAATGTAATGTATAGTACAGTGTACATGGTGCAGCGGTTTGTGGTATGCGGTATACTGTTACATTGCCAGTAGTCAGTGGAGAAGTACAGATGTGTAATGGTAATCAATGAAGTGTGTTAAAATTTGATCATAGTGGTTACATTTTATTTAATTATAAAAGCTTCAAGAAATAGTCTGCTTTAATGTATTCTTATTTGGGTATTTTGGTCTTCATTTAAATATGAAACTAGATAATTAGATCATATCTTTTATAGTATATTATTTGTATTATTCGGCAAGATGAAAACATTGGTATTTTTGATCTTGATTTGGATATGAAACTAGATAATTTATTCACATCCTAACTTATAGTGTATTATTTGTATTACTGAAGAAGATAAAAAAAATTAGGAATTTTTGTATGCAGAAATCTGAACAAGATTTGCTTATTATTATACAGGATTTATATAGTGCCAACAGTTTATGCAGCTTTTACAATATAAAGGGGAGCAGTACAATTACAATACAGTTCAATACAGAAGGAATAGGAGGGCCTTGCTCATGGAGCTTCCAATCTAAAAAAAGGGGGAGGTGGTACAAAAGGTGATAGCTGCAGGGGATGTCCTGATAGAAATTACTCAAGTACAGTTCTTAGGTGGAGGTGGGGTAGGCTTCCCTGAATAAGTGAGTTTTCAAACATCGCCTAAACGCGGACAGGGTGGGGGCTGACCAAACACACTGGGTTAGGGAGTTCCAGAGGATGCTCATAGATTTAATGGATGCCTTCCTTCTATCAAAATAAATTATAAACACAAACATTAATATACTGTATCTGTTTAGCAGGCTTGTATTATGTGTAATAGTTAATATTTGATTTTTATTTTACAAGGAATGTGCATAGTTTGTAACAGCCCTATATTTTTAAGCTGTACTAAATGTTATCATTTTAGTTTGACACTGCACTTCAGACCATGTAATCACAAACGTCGCCCTGCTCATGTCCAGTGCCCTGAGGTCATAATGTCAAATATTGTAATTCCTGTGCTCTGCTGGAAGCTTGTATTCAGTAAAGAGTATAACCTTTTATTGCTTGCAGCTGGGTGTGATTTATTGACCCAAACCTCAACCTTTATAAACTCAGTACGCAGTACCGCAATGCTTTGCAAACAAATGTGGTTTATAAATGTGCATGATATAATATATGTAACCTAAAAATTATGTTTGCAGATCAGGAAATTGGCGGCAATTATTTGGTAATAATGATTTGGTCCTGAGTTGCATAGGGAGCTATGCTAGTGGTCAAAGTGAGATGTGTCTGTGCTGGGAAGCTGTTGTGAATGTGGGGACAAGGCTTTATCCCCAGCGCCATGCGGCTGAATTCCCCAGCTGGAAGCTAAATGCAAACAAAGGGGCCAGGTATAGGGGTGAGGTCTTTACACAAATATGGCAATGCCCATATTGTGACTTGTCACAGGAGAGACAGACCTGATGGGGCTTCATGGCCACAGCACCTGTTGGGTGGGTGCAGCCTGATACAGGAACTGAAAGACCTGTTCCTCTTCAGGTCTGCCTTGCTTTTGATTGGGAGTTGATGGCAGTAGACAGATTTGAAAGTTGCTGTTGGACTAAATAGCTGCTATGGATTCACTTTCAGTCAACAGCAAGACAGACTTGATTATGAACTAGTTTCTATGTTCCCCATCAGGCTCCACCTACTTCTGATACAAAACTTTTTGACCATGCGCCCAACAGTGTGATGGGTGCAGTGGTCAGGAAGGAGGGTGTGCAGTATGGACACTCCTCAATGCCAGGTTCTGACATATTCATGTACCTGTCCCTGAGAGGTACTTGAATTGGGCACAAGCACCAACAATCTGAGTGCAGAAGACCTATGAAATTCTAAAGGGTGTCTATCAAACCCTTAATGAATACCCCCATTATATTGATTAAATGGGACCTTATTTAAGGGCAAATTTGTCTTTATTACATTTTGCATTAAATTTTACAGAAGAAAACAAAAGGAATAATGATAACATGTACAGACAAGGAAATATACAGAATTCACGAATGTGGAGATGATCCACGAGAATAAGTGCAAATAGTTCTATACAACAAAAAGATGAAAGGATCAAGAGCATTTGTTATTTGTTATGGAAGTATACAAAAAAAAAACCTAATTTCAAGGGGAGTATCCCTGGGTGAAACTTGGGGAACAAAAAGGAATACTTTCGTATAACTCAGTATATAAACCCAATTAGGAAAAAAGATAAAGGAGTACAGAAAGAAAAGAGAGAATCCAGTTATAGAGACAGTAAAGGACAGGAAAGGAGAGGGGGACGGCAAGGGTCAGAGTCAAAGTGTCCACCACCAGGACTCCATTGGTGTGACCCAGTGGCTCACAGCCAAGCACGATAAGGTCAATCTGGTGGTTGTTACAAAATGAATCGGGTAGACGAGGCTCAATTCTATTAGGACACAACAGAGGAGCACAATTCTCGGAGAGTCAAGAGAAGAAATGAAGCCAGACTGACCACAGTAACTTGTGTTTATCATAGGTATCATTGGCAAACACCAACATTTCCTCCATACGCAAGATATCATTAAGTGCAGAAACCCACATTGGAAGAGGTGGGGGGGGGTAGTCATTTCCCAAAAGAGGGATATCAATTGGTGAGCCGCAGATAGAAAGAAATGCAACAAACTTTTCTTCTGTGCTGCCAGTGAGCCTGGTAATATGGAGGAGGATAGCAATCTCCAATGAAGGGGCCAAGGACTCATCATGGATCCTGTTATATACATCAAAAACTTGACGCCAGAAGGATTGTATCAAGTCACAATCCAACCAAATGTGGAGCTGTGTACCAACAGCTTTAGTACAGCGCCAGCAGAGATCAGATATACAAGGAGATATTTTGTGTAGGGAGAGGGGGTCCCTATACCATCAAGAAAGAAGCCTAAAGTTCTTTTCCTGTGAATAACAGGAAATAGATGATTTATGAGTGAAATAGAACAACGTAACCGGTCCTCAGCCGTAATGTCTCTACCTAGGAAAAGGGACCTTATTTATATTATCTTCTTTTCATACTGTATATGCAGTATCAACAAGCTTGACTCCTGCAAGGTAAGGACCTAGAACAGATTGCCTTTCTGGTTATAGAGAGTTAAAGGATTACTCAACCCAAGAACAAAAAGTATAACTCACCAGCCCTTAGATGTGGTTGCTACATTAGATTTTTTTCAGGCTAAGAACATTTTCAGCAAGTACAGCAAATATCTGTTGATCTTGCCTGAAATGCTGTGTTTTTGTAAATTCCTGTGAGCTGATCTGGAAATGAAACATGACATAAGACATGTATTTCCTGTGTAAACTACAAGTCCCATCAACTCCCATGTAATGTAGATGAACAAAGGCAGACAAGTTTGAAGTCCAGCCTGTGTGACAACAGTGGCTCCCTGCATAGAAAGAGTGGAGCAGTGGGTTTAGCCCCTCAGACACAGGAAACATATTTTTTGCAGGATTAATAGGTGAAAATAAAATAAAAATTGCAGTTTAAAACAAAAAGAAATAACATATTTTATATGTCTACTTGCAGTTTTCCTTTCCATAAATGATTTTTATTTCCCTTTCATTGTGCCTTTGATCTTGCTCTAGAAATTTGACTACTCCAGAAAGAGTCAATTCTCTAGCATAGCCCCCTCCTCTTCTGAGAGTGTTTCAATACTGTCTGTTCTGGTCTGTCTTCTCCACCCCTCCTTTTACCTCTTCAAATAACCTTTTATGTAGCTGCCAGGGAAGGTGTCACTTGAGTGACATTTCTGAGTCTAGTTGCGGCTGCTGACATCACATCCAAGATGGTGGTGACCAGCAGCAATCTCAGGGTGTCTATACAAGGGAAGCTTTTACAAGTAAACGACTTGTATAAATAGGCTGACTGCACATTCTTATGGGAAGATTGATGTTAGTGAAATAAATGGTCTCATGACAAGGTCTCTTTATAGCCAAACTCCATGAAGAAAATCCACCCTTATAATAGGGCTTCACTCACTGCAAGGGCTAATTGCTCATTATGTTTAATGGCAGAGTATTAAGATGGAACTACTGTGGCAGAGTGAGGACATGCCAATGGGTGATAAAGCAGTTTAGGCCAGGTTTTGTAGAAAACAGGCACTCGAACGGCACAGGTGTGTGCTGGCTTTTTAGCACAGCCAGGATTAGAGGTCAGGGCCTCACCCTCCCGAGGGGGTCAGTGTATGAAGGGAGTTGAGAGGTGCACATCTGCACTGTGCTGTTCAGGACAGGACAGTCAAAGGCATGAGCCTGTGAAGGATTTAGCAGTTGGGAGCTGTAGGAAAGACAAAGTCAAGCTGAAAAAGTGCACGAGCACTGGGACCATGTGTTAGACCATGTGCTAGATGGTCTGGAAGACCAAGGCATGAGGCCTGAGCAGTAGAGCTGTGAAAAGAGCCACAAAGCTGATTACTGTTTAAGTTAATTTGAAGGTGAAAACCCCTGCATGGGAATCTGTTTGATGAGAACTTTTGCTTTCTTTTAAATAAAAGTGGGCAGGAAAAGCCCTGAAACGTACTTCTGGTGTGGAGTAAATTCACTGTTTTGGCACTACCAACGACCTACAAAACCCCCAACTTGCCACAATTCCTACATTATTACTTTCTCCAGCAGGCTCCCTACAGCACTGTGACTGATCCCTTGCAGCTCCTCTGTAGGCTTCAACCTGCTCCAGTCACACTCCAGCCTCCAAAATGTACAATACAGGGTTAATATCCCCGTATTGTACATGATGCTGCCGAGGCTTCACCTACAGACTTCGGCTTCAGGTGGAGGAAGAGCATTCTGAAGTGGAGTAGAAGCAATGCAGCCTGTTCTGAAATCCCCTATACATTGCAAGCATTTAACCCTTCTGTAGAGGAAAGGGGACACCCACTGCAATGGTGAATTTTTTTAAAATTTTCATAGAATTTGGTGTTAAGATAAAAACTACATGAACATACTTTAGACTTTTCAGACTTTAGTGGCTGCTTACTTGGTCCTGGTTAGTGGCTTGCTAAGTACTGTAGACAGGATCAAGAGCTTGCACCTTGAAAAACAAGTGGACAATGGCAACTCCCATATATTTGTCATCATGGGTTCCCTTCAAGGTGCATTGCAGACCTAAATAAACTGCTGTATATTGTGTATAAAGGAAACAGACTGAGCCCGGCTCTCCAGTGAACCTGAAATTACATCTGCCTCACATACAGACATATGTTTTCTTTTCTAATTAGAGATAAGCATAGTTACACCTTGCCACAGATCTATCCTTGTCATGCTTGTTTGAATGGAACAGTGAACATAAGAACTGCAATAAAAGGATGCTATTGTGCTTGCTTGATTGGTAGTTTTAACATTTGTTTTCATTTGTATAAAAGATGGCATTACTCAGTGTTAAGGAGCATTGTATATAATCATAGATATGTTTTACGTTGTGTAGTTACTCAGTAAGCTCATACATGGAAATGCTGATTTAATGTAGTCATTTTTGTAGACTTCCAGTACCAGGGTGACAATGCTTACTAGCTGAAGGAGCAGTATTGTCACCCACCCTAACATACTCTCCATATTTTGACTACAAACAATTTCCCCTCTTCTTATCTCTATTACATAGAGAGGAGGTGTTCACAGGTGTTCTGTAATTCACAGAAGATACCTGGGAAGGCCAATAAGATTGCTTGATATTTCAGTTTGGGGCACATTAAATTACAAGGATGCAAGATTTTGGCTAAAATCATCACATTTCATGTACCTATGTATATGTAATTGGTTTGGGAAAAAAAAATAAAAAAAAAAGGAAAGCAGCCGCCAAATTTAACTCCACTTTTGGTGGGGGGAGGGGGAGTAGCAAAATAAGTGTGTGTGTGTGTGTGGTGATGTGATAATTTCTTTGCCCATTTTCCAGTGTATAATTCTATTATGCAGTGTTTG
Source organism: Staurois parvus (assembly GCF_062004578.1). Classification (NCBI taxonomy): domain Eukaryota; kingdom Metazoa; phylum Chordata; class Amphibia; order Anura; family Ranidae; genus Staurois; species Staurois parvus. The sequence continues at coordinate 3,027,956 of NW_028317816.1, read as the reverse complement.
TTTTGCCCTTTTCCAATATGGCTGCTATGCTCTCTGGCCACTGAGGATGAGGTCATCAGAGAGAGCACTTGTGAAAAAAGAAGGAAGTGTGGATTTCCTGAGAGAGAGAGAGCTCAGACTGTAGGTGTTGCAGCCTCCCCTCACTGAGACATGCAAAAAAGACTGTGAATGCTTTAATGTTCCTGTTTGAAAGATACTTTATTTTGGATGGTTCACTGAATGTGATTTCTTCAATACATGGACTCTCATATACAATGCTGTGTGGATTACTGTCTATGTGGATGATACATTTCTCAGTTGGGATTTCACTTGTTATCAGCCCCAATTGAGTGGAGGCACTAGTGCTTGTTAGAGATCTTGTCCTGATCACACAGATTATAAGGACTCTGCTCCTAATTACTATACAGGTGGTGCCATCATACCCCAGTAGCTGCAAAGAGTGTACAAATAGCTCTATACACACACACACGTATATATATATATATATATATATATATAAATATATATATATATACATACAGTTGTGTTCAAAATAATAGCAGTCAGACATCACTAACCTGATCAATCACTGTTTTTGGTAAAAATGATATTTCTACATGGCAAATAATTTACTAGCAGGTGTAGTTGAGTAATAGAAATCCAACAGACCCAACAGTCATGACATGCATGCTGCTGATTCTGTGTAATTCAATCACTAATTGAAAGGGGCATGTTTAAAATAATAGCAGTGTGGAGTTCTATTAGTGAAGTCATTCATTCTTTGAAAAACAGGTGGCAATTACTGCCCTTATTTAAGGAAGGAAGGCAGCAAATGTACCTGCTGGTTACAGTGCATTTCTCTCTGAAATTCTGAGGAAAATGGGTCGTTCTAGACATTGTTCAGAAGAACAGCGTACCTTGATTAAAAAGTTGATTGGAGAGGGGAAAACATATAAAGAAGTGCAGAAAATGATAGGCTGCTCAGCTAATATGATTGCAAATGCTTTAAAATGGCAACCAAAATCTAAAAGACGTGGAAGAAAGCAAAAAACTACCTTTCAAATGGATAGAAGAATAGCCAAAATGGCAAGGACTCAGCCAACAATCAGCTCCAGGAAGATCAAAGAAGGTCTAAAGTTACCTGTGAGTACTGTTACAATTAGAAGACACCTATGTGAAGCCAAGCTATCTGCAAGAAGCCCCCGCAAAGTCCCACTGTTGAAAAAAAGATGTGCTGAAGAGGTTACAATTTGCCAAAGAACACATTGACTGGCCTAAAGAGAAATGGCGCAACATTTTGTGGACTGATGAAAGTAAGATTGTTCTTTTGGGTCTAGTGGCTGGAGACAGTTTGTCAGACGACCCCCAAACACTGAATTCAAGCCACAGTACACTGTGAAGACAGTGAAGCATGGTTGCGCAAGCATCATGATGTGGGGATGTTTCTCATACTATGGTGTTGGGCCTATTTATCGCATACCAGGGATCATGGATCAGTTTGAATACATCAGAATACTTGAAGAGGTCATGCTGCCTTATGCTGAAGAGGAAATGCCCTTGAAATGGGTGTTCCAACAAGACAACGACCCCAAACACACCAGTAAACGTGCAACATCTTGGTTCCAGACCAACAAGATTGACGTTATGGAGTGGCCAGCCCAATCCCCGGATCTTAATCCAATAGAAAACTTGTGGGGTGACATCAAAAATGCAGTTTCTGAGGCAAAACCAAGAAATAGAGAAGAACTGTAGAATGTAGTCCAATCATCCTGGGCTGGAATACCTGTTCACAGGTGCCAGAAGTTGGTTGACTCCATGCAACACAGATGTACAGCAGTTCTCAGAAACAGTGCTTATACAACTAAATATTAATTAAGTGATTCAAAGTAAAGCAAAATCTTCAAAACATTTTTCAGTTTATATAGTGAATGTTTGAGTTTGTAAAGAAGAATACAAACACAGCTAATTTTTTAAACAGTCTAATATTCACTTTTCTTCAATTTTTTTAGAGGAACAACATAAATTTGATTTATTTTTCTTCATGTTTTGATTTGGAATAGAATGTGTCGTGTTCCCAATGCATTTGTGTGTATGGAAATAAAAGCTATTAGAAGGATTTTGAGCTTTATTCACTTTTTTCAACACACTGCTATTATTTTGAACACAACTGTATATATATATACACTGTATATATCATATACAATTGTGACTCAAGTAATTTTGTAATTGAATGTTATTAATAATTGCCTTTCCTTTTCAATCTGCAGCACTGTAATTTTTTGTAAAATGCAATGCAATATGACTACCTGGAGGTGTTCTGTACACAGATGGTATACAGAACGCCTCCTGAAAATGTCATTTCCTGCCCCTGTGATTGGCTTGCTGATTTTCTCAGAAGTCTGCATTGAGATACAAGTCATATTTTTGGAATCCCCTGCAACAAAAAAATTGATTTTTGGTGAGATATTCCCAAAGGTAAATCACGTCTAAAGGTATGCAGACCCTGATATTTTCCTCATTAGAATCCTGCAGGTGATTGATAATTATAAAATCACTCCCATACAGATTCACTCTGCACATGGACACAGACAAACAGATATTTCTTCAGAATAACAAAAGCTAGGAATCTGCAACAAAGATTGTTAACATCCTTGCAATCTACCTCGATCAACCAGAAGTGAATGTTTTTTCCTTAACAAAAGTGAAGTTACACTTTAAGAACTGATAAGCTGCAATATATGAATTTATTTTCTAGGGTTTAATTGTACGCAGACAACTGGACTACAAGATTCTGCTTCGATACTGATTCTCTCATAATTGCAGGGCATTGATTTTCTTACGCTGGAAATATTGGAGATGCATCCTAGTTACCTAAGTGTTGCGCATCTGTAAAACGCAGATCAACAGAAGGTCATCTAAAAAACAATTATTTCTAAGGTGTTCTATTCACACCATAGTGCTGCTTTACTTGCATTGTGCTAAAATGCAACATATATGCATTTTAGTGCAATTGAAACGAATGTAAGCAGATGTCGATGCAATGCAAAGGATATCCTGTGAAAATGCAGTGCACTTTAATGTGCACTAAAATGTATGTCAACGGATGCCAGAATGTACATCAACGGATGTCAACGTGTGACTAAAATGGATGGAAATGTACATCCGTTTTCAATACATTTTAGCACAAGTCAGTGTGAATTGACCCTAGTGGGAGGAAACCGGAGTAATGGAGAAAACCCATGCAGGCACAGGGAGAACATGTAAACTGTATTTGCTGTTACTGTAGATTAATTAATACTGCGGAGACTGTTGCCATCCTCCTTTCCTGCACTTCAGGCACTCATAGGGGATGGGTTCTGACTGAATCGGCCAAAGGCAGTCAGAAGCAGCTTCTATACAACAAAGAAAACTGACAACCAACCCCTGTCAGTGCAATTATCCCTTCACCCTGGTAGAAAGCTATTGATTGCCCCTATTTTTCTTTTCTCCTTTCCTATAACCCTTTTTGTTCCTTTTCTTGAGCAATACTTATTTATATTGATTTCTTGCATGGGAACATGTCAGCTTATTGGCTTGAATTAAGACTTAAAAAAAGTGCATTGATATGTATCCCCTTAGCAGAAAATTGATAGTTTTATGGCTAGTGTTATGAAAAGCTGTGAATCTGACCTCTTACACAAAAATGTAGAAAAATTGCTATTATTGGCAGTATGGTTTTAGCTGATCCTCTTTTTTTTTTTTTTTCTGAAAGAATCCCAGTGTAAACCAAACGTCATTGTTCTTTTTTTCTGTTACACATGGTCTCACAATGGCGTTAGAAGAACATCTGTCAGGTTTCCTTCTGTAACACAATAGAGTGTTTCCGATGAATACAACCATGTTCTAAGATAACACTAGTGCTGAGGGCTGAGGATGGGCATATAACATTTGTGATGTATCAGCGAATCAATATAACTGATGGGATAATTAACAGGAGAAAATAACATAATGACCAATAATGCAGCTTATATATCATTATATAAATACAATTACGAACTGGTAGCTTTTTCTTTCTGAATGAGACGGTGTTCACATAAACTCAAGCCCAACAAAATGTAAGTCATTTTTGTCTAAATTAAACGTTTTAATATAATTTTTTTTTTTTTTACTTTTTAGGGCTGCTGATAAACTCACGTTTAGGAGCTGTTCAGCGTTTTTTTCAGCAGCCCATGAACTCACCCTAATGTTTTCCTATGTGTCCATGTACACATCTTCGTTTACAGTCGTTTACAGGTATTTGTCATTTACAGGTTTACAGTCGTTTACAGGTTTTGAGGTTTTTTTGAATGCAGAAAACTTGCGTTCAGCAGTCGTTTTTATCAGCGTTTCAAACGCAAAATGCTTGTAAACGTGGCTAAATGTGACTAAACGCAGCAAATCGCATTTATAAGCGTTGGCGTTTGAAACTTTTTTTTAACTCTTCCAGTTCCTGATGCTATCCAGAGCCTTTTTGCATCATGAAAAATGCACGCAAAGCATTTTCAAAGTACTCAAATGGACAAAACACTGAACACAGGATGTTCCTACCAAGCTTGTCACACATTTTAATGACCAATTCACACCTCAGTCCTCTCCCACCCCTGGAAACAAAAGATATGTTAATGATCATTAATACCTCAAATTCCTCATGAAGACCCCCTGCCAGGTGGCCTTAAAGACTCACTCCAGCAGACACCTTTCCCACCCTTGGAAACAAAAGAAATATAAATGAGCAACTCACACCTAAGCTAATCTCAACACCTACTATTATTCAAATATTTTTTGTATATTAACCTTTTATATATAATTATTTATGGGCATTTTACCTTCTTGCCCTTCTATTTTATATATCAAAGAGTTTTTTTTACAATAAGAGATAACTCTTTATATATCATATTCTATATTTATATGGCTATTTCTGTATGTATCACGTATTATTATCTATTTATTTTTAAATATTTTATGTTTTTATATTTTTTTCATGGCTCTTATTGACGTCTTTTATATATACAGTATATTTTATCCATTTTTTAATGGGAATTATATATAAGCCATGTATTAATTTTATTTTATTTTTGTCATCGCATATTAATTTTGACATCGCATATATATTTTCTATTTGATATCTTTTATTTTAATTATATACTTACAATTTACAATATAATTTTTTATATTTTTGAAATATGTTTTACCATATGAATTTTAATATATGTTATTTACCTGTCCAATATACCATTCAGTTATATAATCATTATTTATTATTGACATCCTTCATCAGATGTCATTATGGGAGATATGATTATGTTTCGCTTCGGTTTTGAAACATATAATGCATATGATTACCACCCATTGAATTATATATATGTGAAAGGAAGGGAGTTTTGCATATACCTATTATATGATTTCTAATACCAGATTATACTGTCCCAGTGGTATACAGTAAATGGGATCCCATTGCTATTTAGTATTAAAGGCACTTATCCTGCTTTTTTACACCCCCTGCTGATTCACACTGAGATGTAAACTGTCAACACACATTCAGGCGCTTTGATTACCGCCAACAAAATGGCGCCGTGGCGCACACACACACACTAGCAGGAGACAGATCAATCTATCTTGTCCTCGCGATCCACGGCAAAATGGCGCCTACACATCTGCACATGTGCCGATAGCCGGCAAAATGGCGGCCATGAATAAGCACGAGCATCATTTTTTAAGATAAATAGGAATAGGACGTCTTTGACTGTAAGCCCAGCACCCTATGATGATGTGCATAGCACAAAACGTGTCAGGGGGGCTACAGTTACTAGACGTCTAGCCACCGCTGGTGGCCATCCTGAATTTTATATGGTCAGTGTCTCTTTTCTTTTAATCTTGATTTGTCTTGCACCTGTCTTGATGGATTAAAGTCTTCTACGGTATCACACTATGTGGTGTCCCTTATTGGGCTCTCTTTATTGAGAACCTCCATTTGCAGAATCTGCCTTTAAAGGAACCCCTGACGGTGATGCGCATCAAGATTTTTTAAGCACCCTATCCAGATGTGACCGGAAGGTGTATAAGATCCTGACCCTGTTTGGAAGCAGATGACCTGTGTTATACCTGATGAGACAGGCTAATCTCATATGCGTGTATTTACGCACTTCTGGTGAGTGCGCAATTTATTTATTTGTCATCTGCCACCCCGGATTAGTTCTTCACGCAACATCATTGTGATCATATCAGATCCTCACGTGGGCTGTGTTCTATTGGGACATTTTTTTCACAATTTATCCACTTGGTTCACCACTAGGTGACATATGACTTTGCACAGTATTCTGGATTTTATAATTTTTATTTTTTGTTATGTTGCATAATATGTTCTAGCGCCGCACCTGATACTTACATGCTTTTTGGAAGGTCTATTTTGGTTACTTTTTTGGTGATCCAGCAGCTATCCGTTTATTTCTAGGTAGCGCTCGCATACCATTATATGTTTTTTTCAACACATACTACTGTCTCTGCTTCTACTCTCTGTATTTCTCTGAAACAGTCTGAAATAGTTAATAATTTACAACTTTTCAGTGCATTTGGAGCATTTGGGAGGTTCTTCTGTGCTTACCTTTAAAAAACACTTCTAAAGGCAAATGCACATAAACACGCATAAACGTGTTATGCAAACGCAGCTAAACAGACATTTTGTTAACCTACGTTTTCCAGCAGTCAGTTTCCATAGTTCAGAAGTGCCCCGTGTACATGGGGCCTAAACCACATTCACACTTGGGTGTTTTGAATCATGGGATTCTGCCCACAGTTTGAAAATGCTTTGGTAAAATAACAAATCACACAACAGTGTGTTCAGGTTCCATTCATTTTAATGGCATCTAAAAACATGGTGCAGTTCTGGTGCGATAAATCGAGCTGCAATCACGGCAAACCGAATTGCATAAAGCTTCTAAACTTCTTTTGGGCGACACACTTCGCATGATGCAACTTTCCGCGCGGTTTATTGCTCAGCAATCACAGAAGAACCATGTTTTTAGGTGCCATTAAAATGAATGGCGTCTGAACACACTGTTGTGTGATTTGTTGTATTGGCTAAGCATTTTAAAATTGGGGGCATAATTGCAGCGATTCTGCCTGCAATTCAAAACATCCAAGTGTGAATGGGGACTTAAGGTTAAGTAATGATGTTGCACATTCAGCACAAATGTATAAGCATTTGTCACAGTTAGGCCTAGTTCACACTGGCATGGAAAGCAGACTTTGAGGGGGCATTTTTAACGCTCCTCAAACGCCTATGCAAATGATACTATAGCCTGAACACAGTGCTGAAGTGTTAGCGTAATGTCGCTTCAAAATTGAAACCTCATGTCGAGTCTGGAGGAGTTTGAAGCCTTTCAACACTTCCCATTTAAGTCTATGGTGATGCTCCACAAACTCGCTGGCAAGTATTTGCGAGGTGCTTGTAGTGCGGATGCGGCGTGTTAATAACATTAGTTTATTATAGGCATTTGCGGTGTGGTTTTAATGCTTGTAAAACACTTATAAAACGTGTCAAAACTGTGTATAGGGCGTTTGGGGATAATTTTAAAACGCGTGTAAAATGCCAGTCCAATGCCCATACTAAACCTCATTAACACCTGTCTAATGCTCATACTAACACTATGGGAGAGTTTGTTAAAAGGTATAAATTTAGTAAAGTGTGAACAAGCCCTTAGATAGGTATGAAAATTGCTAGTTAAGTAATCACTGGCATTAATTCATAGTGGGGCAGATGTTCTCTACCTATCTTCATGTTGGGGTTACAATTGTTATGCAAAAAATCTGTATTGCCTAAAATAAACCTATTGTGTGCATATAATTCCCAAAATGTGAAGACCCCATTTAATGCCCGAACACCTGAAACCAATACTTTGCGAAGTGGTTTGCATCAATACAAATTGTACCGCAAAGATTAGCCTGCAATTTGAACAAGCATGCAATGCTTGTCCAAATCGCATGCGGTTTCCCCACTGCTTCTGTGTGAACCCAAGCTTGCCATAGCCTGAGTTCACACAGAAGTGGTGCGGGAAACCTCTCTGCAGGGAGGGATACTGAGCCGAGAGTGGGTGTGTGGGGATGTATACCATGGCGACAGATGCTCCATATTTTCAGTGGTAGGAGAGGAGAAAAATCGGTGGGGATTTGAAATCCCCACCGCTTTCACTCCTCTCCTTGCAGGGATGACAGCTTGGGCTAGAGGGCTTTTGATTGATCAGCACTGCTTATAGACAGTGCTGACCAATCAGATGTCACCTTGCCAGTACTGTCATCACTGCAAGGAGAGGAGAGAAGACCTCGGGGAGTTCAAATCCACAGAGCTGTGAAGTGGCTTTCTCTCCTCTCTTTGCAGTGATAACAGTACGGGCTAGATGGTATATGATTGGTCAGCACTGTCCATTGACGATGCTGACCAATCAAAAGCCCTCTAGCTCGAACTGTCATCCCTGCAAGGAGATTTCAAATCCCCACCACTTTCTCTCCTACTGCTGAGAATATGGAGCTTCTGTCACTGTAGTATAAATACCCACATGCCTACTCTCCCACCAGGGGCGGACTGACCGAGGGCCCAGGGTCAGAAGGGGGCCCCATGAGATGTCCCTGGTACCTTTTTCATAGGCTTTTTTGAGTTTAAGCAAGGACACAGGGGCCCCATGATCCCCTATTGCCCGGGGGCCCCATGAGTTGTCAGTCCGCCCCTGTCTCCCACTCTCCACTGTGGGAAACCTCCCTGCACCACCATTGTGAACTTGGGCTATGACAGCCTGGGTTCACACAGGAGGAGTGGGGAAACGTATGTGATTTGGGCAAGAATCACATTCCTGCTCAAATCACATGCTATTCTTTGCGGTGCAGTTTGCGTCCATACATTTTTTCACATTGCAAAGTATCAATATTCGGTATGGGTGAGTACTTGAATGAGAGTATCGGTACTTGTACTCGCCAATCAAAAAAACAATATTGGTGCATCCCTAGTTTAAATGCAAGCAATAACTATGCACGTATGTAAATCTGACCTGATTGTAGTCTCTGTACAGCAGAGCTGCTGTATAGGAGGAAGAAGCAGTACAAGGAGCCAATCAGTTCATGTGCTAACAACAAGGATGCTGATAGGAGGAGAGAATGACAGAGATATGATCTTGTCACTGTGCTGCGTCCCCTTTCACTGTCCAGTAACAGGCTTGAGCACCAAGGAAGTGGGTAAATGATGCTGGCCAAACACAGGATATTCAAAAGCAGAAAAAGGTATTGTAGGGGGAAAACGCTGAACTAAAGGTAAATATTGCAGCAAAAGCTGGTTTTGTTATTTTATCTTTTAATGGGCTATTCATTTTTAAATTGTTGTTTTTGCTGAAATTCTTCTTTAAATGTACTAGCTTTTACTAACCAGCTGCCTCTGTGCAATACAGAAAATAACAATGTGAAGATTAGCTTCAAAATGGAGTAGTCTGGAGAACTTTAAAGCCCAACTCCTGGAACTGGTCAACATTTATCCTTGTAGTCACCCCCCCCCCACTACCACCACCACCAAACTGGTCATGTGCTCATTTTGTCTCAGGGGTAGAGTGAGAGGCACTATTACTTACCCTAACCCATGCTTGTGCACTGTCTTCTCCCCCAAGCTCTGGTCTGTGGGTAGTCCCTCAAGGTCATCACATAAAATGCAGGCCTATCAACCCTGTAATGTATGTGGAGGGGACAAGTATGCAACTGTGGCTGTGAATGACTTTGAGAGAGGCTGCAGCGACCCAGTCACACAACTAGTGGGAGCCTGCCGGGATATAAGTGGTTCTCCCTATTCCAGCAGCCCTAGGAATAATGAGCTTAAATGCCCACTGCAAGGGTATTTTATTTCTTGTTGCAGGTGTTGGGCTTTAAATCATTACTGACAACATCGCAATTACCTGCTCTTTATAAAAAGTACTCAGTCTGCACATACGCATTTGTTTTGTTTGATTTTCAGATCAAGAACATATTGTTTCCCAAAAGATTTGGCTCTTTGAAAAATCATATACTGTATTTCTGGTTTAATGAGTGAGCCAGATTCCTTCCTAATATTACTTTTTTTTTCTTTTAATTATCACAGAAAAAATATTTTCAATGACATTTTAAAAATAGTAATGTTGCCTATAATAAATCACAATGTTGTGTAAGAGCTGGGCACGTATGCAATGAAGGTATCTTTCCAATTGTTGTGGTTAGTCAGGACATATTAACATCATGATCCACCTGCACAAAATGAATCATCAAAGTATTTTTCACACATTGTGTATGTCGAATTACATGCTCAGCAGTCAGGAACAGTAAAAAGAGGGCATGCCAGGCTAGGACAAAAAATTGCTGTACTGAGTAGGGAGTCAATCTAGGCAACATGTCTACGTGGTATAGGAAATAATTTCTGAAATGTACTGCTATGTATCCCTGTTTATAATATTCTACACGAGACGTTAGAGATCAGGAATTGTGATTGGCAAATGACTATAGGGTGTAGGCAGTTACAGTTCAAAACAAGAGAGACCTTAGAAAATGAATACAGCATTTCATTACATTTGCCATGGATTGGGAATCCACTCTGAGGGGTAGACCGGCTGACCAGGACTTGGTTAAAACAGCTGGAGCTGACAATGGCCACACAAAGGGTGGTAGTGAGAGCCCTAAGAAGGACCGAAGCACGGAGTCTAGGGAACCACCTTGTCTTCACTGAAGCTCCTAAAAGTGGAGATAGTACATGGCAGGCAATTCCAAGGTTACGGTCCTCTGACTCTCCTGAGCAGGCAGCTACTGATAGCAAGTGAAAGTCCCTTGCAGTGATGGGGCACTGGATTTACAAGGCTATAGGTAATACAGTGCTTCAATGCAACATTCCATGTCTCTTATGCAACAAACAGCCTTGCCTGCTTGCAGTTTTTTTTTAAAGGTTTTAATTCTCTATTAACATGCATATGTCAAGTCGTGCCCTATTGTCCACAGTTACAGCAGTCAAATCAGTGCGGTTCTGACTTGGTTGGAGCGGCACCAATTTCTTAAGTAGTACATGCACTAGTTTTCATGCGATTTGCATAGATATCTGTGCCAGATGTCTTGCAAATCACACCTGAAATCGGCATGTCCCCCTACTTTGAAATCGCACGATTTCAAAGTCGGGCTTGATGTGACCGGGGTGTTAGGCTTCATTCATACAGGGCCATAGACCCGTACCTCTATTCAGAAGTTTGTGTTATGTGTCCAGGTAATGACAGGTGTTAGGTGCACCTAAGTGCAACCAGCTAGACAAAATGAATGGCACGCTGAAAGACACATAGATGAATGGATTTTTTTTCATATGCCATTGTGTGCATCAAAGGAAGTAAAGCTCTGAATGTAGAGTTTGGCCCTTTAAAGCTTACTGGACACAGTTCAAAGGCCGCGCAGCACATTTTGCTTTAAAGTAGAACTATAGGCAAAATGGTTTCTCCATTTTGGATAGAGCAAGGGAGGATTATAACCCCTGTCAGTTTATTTTTTGCCATCTGTGTCCCATTGGGGAGACTTACCTTCACTTCCTGTCCCATAGCCAAAAAAGGTAGTGAGAGGAAATCTCTTCAAATTAAGGGAATTCTTTGGGGACCCCCAGGTCACCAGAACTAGTGTCACCATTAGAGAATTTCCCATCTATTACTTTTCTGGGGACAACCCAAAATATGGGGTTTTCTTTACTTTCAATGATAATGGTAAACAGGACAAATAGAGAGGGTGAATCTCCCTAACTGGGGCACAGACAGCAATAAAAACCAATAGATGTTCTAATTCTTCTCACTCTATCCAAAACTAAAAAAAAAACAAAAACAAGTTTTGCCTTTAGTCATACTTTAACCACTTGTGCTCCTGAGGATTTACCCCCCTTCCTGACCAGGCCATTTTTTGCGTTATGGCGCTGCGTTACTTTAAATGACAATTGCACGGTCATGCAATGCTGCATCCAAATGAAATGTATGTCCTTTTTCTCCCACGAATAGAGCTTTCTTTTGGTGGTATTTGATCTCCTGTGCATTTTTTATGTTTTGCGCAATAAAAAAAGACCAACAATTTTGAAAAAAAAAACAATATTTTTTACTTTTTGCTATTAATTATGTCCAGTAAAAAAATAAAAATAAAATCTACATGTCTTTGCTAAAAAAAAAAAAAGGGAGAGAGGTGCGGGCATGTGCTTCTTCCTTGAAGAGAAACTATAATGGTGGATGACTTTTTTCCAGAAATCTGTTTTATTTGACCTTCCGAGACTGACTACACAAAGGCATGAATGACACTATTCTACATGTTCAATGGATTCTGCTGGCCAATTACCGGATTAGTCTGTTAAACAGAAAGCACATTCTAATGGCAATAACATAACAGAAACTATGCAAGAATTTAAATTCACACATTTGAACAAACATTGCCATTTATCAAATTGCATGCCTTCTGGGCCAGAGCAGAGGAGCTTGACAACTACACTCACTGGCAACTTTATTAGGTACACCTGTTCAATTGCTTGGTAACACAAACTGCTAATCAGCCAATCACATCGCAGCAACTCAATGCATTTAGGCATGTAGACATGGTAACGATAACTTGCTGAAGTTCAAACTGAGCATCAGAATGGGGATTTAAGTGACTTTGAACGTGGCATGGTTGTTGGTGCCAGGCAAGCTGGTCTGAGTATTTCAAAAACTGCTGATCTTCTGGTATTTTCACGCACAACCATTTCTAGGGTTTACAGAGATTGGTCTGAAAAATATAAAATATCCAGTGAGCAGCAGTTAGGTGGATGAAAATGCCTTGTCGAGGTCAGAGGAGAATAGGCAGACTGGTTGCTGTCAGATGATAGAGTCAGAATTTGGAGTAAACAACATGAAAGCATGGATCCATCCTGCCTTGTATCAACCATTCAGGCTGGTGGTGGTGGTGGTGTAATGATGTGGGTGATATTTTCTTGGCACTAGCAAGGTGTACCTAATAAAGTGGTCGGTGAGTGTATAGACATAAAGGAGAATTTTTTTTGGGAAGGGGGTTCAGATAGGACTTACTTTTTTCCAATGGACAGGTTATATAAAATTCTTGTATTGAGCTTTCCTCACCAGTTCCTGTAGTAGCCACTGTTGTTATAATGTCAACTTCAGTATCAGAAGAGCCCCTATAGACTTGTGTGGGGTAATGTCCTCACTGATTCTAATGCAATACCTGCTGCAAAACATGGAGAAAATAATTGTTTGGGCATTTGATAAAAAACAAACAGAGAGAAAGCTTTTCTTTTTTATAGGTGGAGGTACCATAATCCACCCCTCCCCGTACTCTGGCTGACCATAGTTGACATTGAGGGTACACTGTACATGTGTAGTCATTTGCTTTCTTTCCAGCCACTGGGGGTTTCTCATGCACAATCTGTTTTTCACATCAATTGTGAGCAGTTGGGGCTATGGGGGGCAGAGAGTGGGCATGTTAGAGCACAGTGTGTAAGCAGTAACTGTTGAACAGACAGAAATCCATGGCCCAGTAGAAGGTAGGCCACTGTTCACTAGTATCCCTCCACTGATCTGGAGCATGCATACAGTGGGACTCTCACAAAACAGTGAAGGAAGATGTGCTCAGGGCACCTGCCCTTCCTGCCCCCCACCTTGTCCTGGTCCTGATCATTGGAATATTTCCCTATGTGGAGTGGAAAGGTATATCATAAGGAATAGTCATTGCAGAGGAAGGCAGAAATGGTAATTGTGCTCTTGGTTTATCCATTTTGTATTTTTATTAGTATTCCACTATCTTTTAGTCTCCTTCAACCACAGACTTTGTGTTTCCTCTTTCCATCACTTACAAATACTTCAGGTTCAGATCATGTAGTAACAAATCAGATTGTCTCCTGCTGACAAATGGAGCCATCGGACTGCTATGGCTACACATATATCATTTCACTAGTATCACTGGTTGTGTCAATTTATGAAACAGATTGTAGTTTTATAATACCAGTGAATCCAATAGGTGTGTGTTGTATCTTGTCATGAAAAATGGACATATGTAACCAATAATAAATCAGTTGTACCCATGTATAGTTTGAAAAAAAGTCAGTTTTGCTACCATTTACACATTTTGAATAGTTTTCTAAATGTATATGTGAAAGGTATTTTGTTTTATTTATATCTTAATTTGTTGTAATGTTTCCTTTTGCTTAGACTCTTCTTTTTTTTCCTATTGTGTACTTCCTTACCTCATGTTTTAATTTACACTGTTAACACAACAATGGTGTTGTATTACCATGAATATTCATGATTTTGCAGTTAATTTTTTATTTGCATAGCATATTAGCTTTAATACAATGTGTTTGTCTTTTTACTGGTTTGAATACATGTTTACCAAGAATACTTATTAAGACTGATCACACAAAAATTCTGTTTAGAATGTTGATTATCTTATGTTGCTGTAATATCAGGTTTATGATGATATTGTATGTTGGTCATCATCAATTACCAACACCTTTCTTTAAATTATTAGCTAAGTAGTAAATATAACCCCCCCCAACCCCCACCACCAACTGCCAGAATGGAAAACCTGCCAAACTAGAATGATAGAAGTATGTGGTGTAAAATTAGGTTTTGTTTTTTGTGGAATATTTTTTTTTCTTCAAAGCTCAAAAAAAAGGTTTATGTAATCCCAATCACTAAAATCTCATTAAATCTGCTTCAGTTTATTAGAGTTACAATTTTTTATATTTTTAAATCTGCAACTTTCAATAAAATATATTTGACTAGTCCAAGCACTTCCGGTCCTATGGTTAGCAATGCATGGTTCCTACTTCCTATGCTTCGGCATTGTCCTCTGTGCAGGGCTATACAGCATGCATGTCCATGCACAATCCTTTGCCCAGGAGTCACAGGTGTTGCGTACAGCTTCCTGTAGAATTCAAAGAGTCAGCTGTATGCTGGTAAATGTAGCTCTAATGACAGGACCCAATATTACATATGCATATTCCATATGTGTTTATTTCCATAAGGCAGGTGGAGCACTAGGCTCATTTTTTTCCCTCCTGAGGATTTACCCACCTTCCTGACCAGGCCATTTTTTGCATTACTGCGCTGCGTTACTTTAACTTACAACTGCGCTGTCATGCAACACTGCACCCAAATGAAATTTACGTAATTTTTTTTTCCCACAAATTGAGCTTTCTTTCAGTGGTATTTGATTACCTGTCCGTTTTTTGCGCCAAAAAAACCCTGACAATTTTGAGAAAAAAAACTATATTTTTGAGTTTTTGCTATTAAACATGTACAGTAGAAAAAACTAAAAAAAAATCAAATTTTGTCATAAATTTATACCACAATGTATTCTGCTACAGGTCTTTGCTAAAAAAAAATCCCAATACGTGTAAATTAATTGGTTTACTTGAAAGTTATAGTTTTTAAAAATGGCGATATATAGTCTTAGATTTTTTTTTTTTTACTAGTAATGATGGCGATCAGTGACTTATAGCGGGACTGAGGGACTGTGGTGGACATCCTGACACTGGGGGGGAACTGACTTGGTGTCCCATACAGTGATCAGTGCTAAAAAAAAAAAGCACTGACTCTGTACTAATGTCACTGAGCAAGAAGGGGTTAACATGAGGGGCAATGAAAGGGTTAACTGTGTGCAGGGAGTGTTTTACTAGGGGGCAGTGTCTGTGTGCTTCACTGTAATCTGTAACTGTGCACAACCATCCAGAGCAGTGTGCCCGAGCTGACAGGGAGGAGAACTGTTAGTAAACAAAACAGTTCCCCGCTTGTTGGAGATCTCTGGAAATCAGAAGGTGCTGGCGAGTAATTTCTGGCTGGGACCTGGTGATTGATGCTGTGGCCATGCACGTACCCTATCCGGAAATGCAAAATCATGTATAAATACATGATTTTGCACACCCGTGCTTCTCTGTAGCAGTATTTCTGCTATAGGGCGGTCAGAAAGCGGTTAAAGAATTTCCAGACAAATCAAAGTACTTTCATTAAAAAGTATGTTGTTTACACAGCTCAATAGATCAAGCTGGATATCTACGCAAACAGCTGAATAAGTCAGAGGAGTGACTTCTTGCCCTCTCCCATCTCTCAATGCAGAATTTAAACTACAGAGAAATGCACTGATAGCAAACAACTTCTGTTGTGCTCTCTTTTAAAAAAAACCCATAATGCTCAGTGACACCATTCTCAAGTGTATGAGTTTATTTGAAAAATAAATATTGTATACAAAAAAAAAAACATAACAGTGATCTAAAACCAGTATAGTTCCTCTTTAATGAGGTATTCCTTTGGTTAATTCACTCAAGATAATAACAGAATAATTTTAGTTCTTACCATCTGTAAGAGCAGTGCTAAAGCTAAAATATCCTTTTTTTTTATCTGTGAAGAGGGAAGCATACATATTTGCATAATTCTGTCACTTAGCAGAATGCTGAGATGAGCTGAGAAACAGCATAATTTAATGTCAGAACTGATAAAAGAACTGTTTTGGTCATTAGCGCCTTATACATCCCACTGCCAAAGCATAATAGCTTGATTACAACAAAAAACATGGAAAACTGAACCATAAGGAAATCAAAGGAAGCATTGTTGTGTTATTATTTTCATTTCTGACTGTGACTCTGTTTTATAAAATTTCTTGGTGTAAAAAAAAAAATCAAAAAGGCATTTTACTACATTTCCTCAGCACACACAAATACTAGGGTGTACAGTAGGCATAGAAAAGAGTCACCCCTCCTTAAAATTACATTTTGTTACTTTGCAGCCTGAATGAAGACAGACACAGTTTTTGTTTTATCCAGCTGTATTTGCAACTTATAACACCAACATGTAAAAAAAACAAAAAAAACAAAACAGAATCTCTGAGTTGGAAAAAGGATCACCCCTTGTGTCAGTATTTTGTTGAACCACCTTTTGCTTTAATTACAGCCTTTAGTCTGTTGGGATATGTCGCTACTAACTTTGCACATCTAGACTTTGCAATATTTGTCCACTCTTCTTTGCAGAATTGTTAACTTAAATTTGATGGTGACCATTTGTGCAGTGCAGTCTTCAAGCCATTCCATAGATTTATTATTGGGGTTTAGGTCTGGGCTCTGACTAGGCCATGCAAGGACATCCACCTTTTTCTCCTTCAGTGAGAAATAGAGGAGAGAGAGGTGAGCCAGACTAAGTGTAGTATAAAACAACAATTTATTGCACACAATATTGAGTAACTCACAGGAGGTATGGAGTTTTCAGGCAATCAATGTAAAGGAAGGACGTCATCCGGCATAGTACCAGAGACAGGATGGATGGACTGCATGGGTTCCAGGGGCCACAGCTACCGTGATGACCAAATCTCCATCACTGATCTCATGGGAGGAGCAGGAAGGGCAGTTGGATATCCAGGGGGCCACGGTGCGTGTGAGAGCCGGGTCTCCTGGTTCGTGTTGCACCTCTCCAGCCAGCATGAAAGAAAACTAGTGAGAAGAAAATGAGCCCAAAACTGGAGTTGTCACTAACAGTAACTAATCGGATTTCACCTTTCATTCTATACAAAAATCAAGCAAGAAAATATAGACTGTTTGCAAAGCGCAAAAGCTCCACAACTGCTCATTTTCTTTTCACTGGCTTTCACAAAACCGCTATAAATTTTTTATTACTCATGTTTTGATTCATATTTAAACTCTTAATTTTTCATTTAAATGAGCATTTCTTTTTTTATGTATTGGATTCTATGTATTGCTACTTTAATTGTTGTCTTGGGTAATTGCAGATGGTATCACTGCTGACAAAACTGCAGTCACAGTGACTTGCAGCTGTGTCAACTCTTGTACAATAAACATGTTAAATTGCCAGTGTTGGAAGGAGAGACTTTTTTAATGTGAACACAGCACCAGGGCCTGAGTTTCAGATGTTCCTCTTTTTAAAATACACACAAACTTTTTCTGCAATTAACTAAAGGCATCATGTATAACATGGATTAGAAACAATTCCTTTCTCTCTCATAGCATTCACACTTACTGCTAGGCCTGGCTAGATTTGGGTGAGTTCAAAAAGTTCCTAATGACAGTAGATAATTTCTGTTAGTGGTTATACTGTTGGTGTTGTGTTTTTGGTAATAGCTGTCTTTCATCATACCATTTCCGTAGTGTTCAATGGAACCATCTAGATTGGTGTTAAAATTCTGTCAATGTACACTGCTTCTAAAAGTGCTTTCTAGTTTATATCAGCTTTTAGCTGATATAAATACTATAATTAGTGATGGGCCAACCCTCCCCCCCCCCCCCATTCTGTTCGCAGTCAAACATTCGAACCTAATGAAAGTTCAACATCGAACTTAATGAAAGTCTATGGGACTCAAACTTCTAAATTCAACTTCAAACTTAGTGAAACTCTATGGGACTCAAACTTCTAAATTCAAAAGTGCCAATTTGAAAGCTTATATGCAAGTGTTTGGCCATAAAAGGGGTATGGGGACTTGGGTACTGCCCTGAGAGTCTTGAATCAGTGAAAAAAAAATTTCAAAAAGTAGTTTTTAAAACTGTAAATGGGCAGTCATTTTTCATTGCTTAAAGTCAAAGAAAAATTAAAAATGTCTTTAAATATCATGCCTGGAGGGTCCCCTTAAACTACCTGCAAAGTTGCACATCTGTACAATGTATAGAACCTGCTGCAGCAGGACTGATATTTTTTTTTTTAAATGACATTTTTATTTAAAAAAAACGGGTGGGGTCCTCCCCCAATGCATACCAGACCCTTTAGTTCTGGTAGGAAGGTTTGGGGGGACCCCACAGTAAGAAATTAAAAAAATAACGCGCGTGGGGTTCCCCGTAAAAGCCATAACAGGCCCTTTAGGCCTGGTAGGACTTTTAAGGGGAACCTCACCCCCACAAAATAGGGGTGAAAGTGTGGGATCCCCCCTAGATTCATAACAGACCCTTGATCCGAGTATAGGCACGAACAAAGTCCCCCCCCCTCCCTGTGGCTTATCAGGACATGTACCCTTGGCATTAGGATGGTGTCCCCATGTCGATGGGGACAAGGAACTCTACCCACAACCTTGGCCCGGTGGTTGTGGGAGTCTGAAGGCAGGGGGCTCGTTAGCATTAGGGTACACCTTTAAGTAAGCTACTGTGGGTGTGTGTTGGACTTTCTAGATGTAGGATGTAGGATGGGACATACTTTATCTGTCCAGAGGTGAGTTGTAGGAGGTTGGAGAAATATCTGATGTTGTGCTATGGTTTTCCTGGCTAGGTATGGGGTTCTAGTGAATGCCAGTTCTATGTGTGGTCATCAAAAGGGAGGTCCAGTAATTTCAAACAGAACACCTATCTTTGGTTCATGAGAAAATTAATATTAATAGCAGAGTTGATTACATCAAACACATCATACCTGTATCAGACCAGTTTTGAGCACCTCAAAACATGTAGACAAAATTCCTCTGTCCCATGGTGCATCTAAGGCATGAAGAGCAGCCTCTAAGAGGAGTCCAGCTCACTATATGTATTATAAGACTTTGTGAGTCCTAGGGAAGGAGATATTGGCATGAGATTTTCCTGTAGGCCTTCAAGTGACTGCTCATTTGCTGAGAGGCTTACTGTATATCTTGCATCTACTTTTCTTAGCTTGACAGCAAAAATGGTGTATGAAAGTTGGCATGCATAGCAGTATATATTTTAGATTTTAAAAAATCCCTTTTTACACGAAATATGAGTTATGAGTGAATATCTGTTTTTGGTGATGTAAGGTCAGTATGCTCTCTTTTGGGTACTGAGAGATGATGAAAATTAGGAAACTTAAACCATAGATCTTCGTAGAGAGGATTTAGTATAAAATTGTTGGAATAATTGAAAGCACAGGGCTACATTCAGATGGCCAAAAAGCAGTGGATATTTTGCTGCAAATTGTAAGTGGCTAAGTACCACCTCTGGATGCAACAAAACTCTGCAGTTTATAATTTCTATTTATTTTGTAAATGGTTTTTCAATGGGATGCATCCTAAGCTCTGGTAATGGGCAATACTTTTTACTCGATAGCTACTTCTCTAGGATGATAAATGGAGACTTGTGTTAATTATGTGTGTCTAATTGGTTTTAATGATTTCATTGGTTTCTGATTTGTAAATCCTTATATATTCGAATGAATCGATTGTAATGTTATCTTACGGTTGTTCCTACAGAAAGAAGGATGTTAAGCATTTTGCCTGAAACTGTCATATATGGAATACTTTGTATGAGGGTGTTGTGATCTCCATATGGATTAACAACAATACATTTTAAAGTGCAGCAATTCTGGCTTGATTTATTTGTATATATGGCCCTTGGTTTGCCCTGATTGCTTTGCGCTGAAGAATTAACGAATGTGCTATTCACCACACCTGTTTAAAACATAGATCTTGGTAGAGAAGACTCAGTATAAAGTTGTTGGAATAATTTGAGCACATACCGCTACATTCGGATGGTCGAATAGCAGTGGATATTTTGCTGCATTCGGATGTGGCTAAATACCAACTATGGATGCAATAAAACTCTGCAGTTTCTAATTTCTAATATTTTGTAATAGGTTTTTGAATGGGATGCATCCTAAGCTCTGGTAATGGGGAATAATTTTTACTTGATAGCTACTTCTCTATGATGATAGATGGAGACTTGTGTTAATCAGGTGTGTCTAATTGGTTTTAATGATTTCATTGGTTTCTGATTTGTAAATCCTTATATATTCGAATGAATCAATTGTAATGTTATCTTACTGTTGATCCTACAAAAAGAAGGATGTTAAGCACTTTGCCTGAAAGTGGAATATTTTGTATGAGACTGTTGTCATCTCCATATGGATTAAAAACAATACATTTTAAAGTGCAGCAATCCCGGATTAATTTCTTTGTATATATGGCCCTTGGTTTGCCCTGATTGCTTTGCACTGAAGAATTAACTAATGTGCTATTCACCACACCTGTTTAAAACATAGATCTTGGTAGAGAAGACTCAGTAAAAAGTTGTTGGAATAATTTGAGCACATACGGCTACATTCAGATGGTCGAATAGCAGTGGATATTTTGCTGCATTCGGATGTGGCTAAACACCACCTATGGATGCAACAAAACTCTGAAGTTTGTGGCCAAAGTGCAGAAGAAATGACGGGTCAGTTGGTGGCTCTATTCACATATAAGCGCCCAGATGAGCGGTTACATGTGAACAGCAGAGGCGCTGGCCATAGATTTGTATAAATCTGAGAGCCCCTGCTGACAGCTGAGACAAATGGGTAATGCCAGCTCTTTTTCACAAGTTCTAACCATCCAGATCAATCAATTCAGTGAGATATAGTCCCATAGAGGCATATATTCATTAATGTGTTGTTTGTTGAGGATTGGTATCATATGGGACCATATGAAATAGAAAATAAGTTAAGGGTGTGCGATGCAAGTGTTTAGAGAAAGTACTTGCTCTATAGAAGACATAATAGACTATTCTTTTACAAGGGATGACTTCCAAACTTGATTTAGATCATCCTCCAAAATTCTGTAGCAGTTCTACCAGATAGTACAACCAAGGGTTTGGGACCTCCAAGGAAAGACATAATGGTTTAAGCTTGATTCACGAAGGTATGCCCTTTCAGATAAGTTCAAGGAACAGTGAACCTATCTTACAAAACCATTTCTTGGGGCTCCAAATTAAAGCATTTCGGGTAATAGACAGTTTACATGTATCATAGCTAAGACAGGTATTCTGCTTTCTGGGCATTTTGTTCCTCAATGCTTAAATCCCTAAATGCACTTGGCTCAGCCTATTTCGGACTGCCATAATCTCTGACACAGGGAATAGACACCCAGTGTTCAAATGGCCTAAATAGAGTAGATTAATTGCATGTAGTCCCAGGGGTCTGCAGAAATTTTCACCCCTAAGTAATGGAAGGCGTCCAAAATTTCATCTTCTCATTATTTACTGGGATTTATTTTAATGCACTGCACAAATAGTCTGAATATTGCTCCCTGCAGAATATCTCAGTTAACAGCACAGAGTAACAAATATGTTCCATTAATTATTTCTTTTGTTTCCCTTGACGGTGATTTGTTTTCTCCTACTGACACTGTAATGCATTTTCTTACAAAGTTTATTGTGTAACTGCATGGCTTTTGCTGCTTATTTACGTAAGTAATAAGTGAATTGTATTGCAATAACAGATAATGTTTAGGTTCTATAATTGCACATTTCAATGTATGAATACTTAAAAATTATGTCTTGCAGTGGAGCTCCTGCACTGCAGGGGTTAAGTGCATGTTTAGTTCTAGGGGAACAAAAAAAATATTTACTTACAAGATCCTCCACTCCTCACCACAGCTAGACTGGTCCTTGCAGTCTGTTCTCCTCATGTTCTAGCAGTCTAGGATCCAGGGGCGGACTGACAACTCATGGGGCCCCCGGGCAATAGGGGATCATGGGGCCCCTGTGTCCTTGCCCAAACTCAAAAAAGCCTATGAAAAAGGTACCAGGGGCATCTCATGGGGCCCCCTACTGACCAGGGGCCCTCGGGCAGTGCCCGAGTTTCCAAACGGTCAGTCCGCCCCTGCTAGGATCCTCACCTCATCAAGACCAAAGCAGGGTTTATAGCCCTGCATTGGACGCATTGATGCCGAAGGGCAGTTCACCACCGAAGCATGGGGGAGCACCATCTTCCAGGACAGTGGAGGATCAGGCAAGAAGATAAAATGTTTCTACTCTCCCCTCTCCTGGATTTGACCTTTACAGCTGTTAAAATGTAATACTAAGTCAGGTGGCTCATGTTTAAAAAGGGGCACTTGGACACTTTGCTCCTCCAGCCACTGCAGAGTGGTTTTTCATCATTGGCTAGTCCTAAAATAACTAAAAAGGGCATATAAATCATTGACAATATATGTTAAATGAGGTCAATTCTGTCACCCCATCCCCTATAGGCATGATGGATTAAATATCAGTAATTCAAATATGCAATATCGCTCAAGAGAGAGCACAAATATAATAGAAAATGTACTGCCAATTCTGGGGATTAATTGCAAATGTTGACTTGAAGTCTCACATAGGGTTGCCACCTCATCCCTTTAAAACCGAACACATATTAATTACACAGGTTCTGGGGCTATTTTAATGCAGAAAAGGCACTAAGTGAGTTTATTTACCACCTTAATCAGCCACAGAACCTGTGGAATTAATATGTGTTCAGTTGTAAAGGGATTAGGTGGAAACCCTAGTCTCACACCATGTTGTAAATAATTGATTTTTGCATAAAAAATACAAAATAAAATTTTCTCAGCGAAAATGTTGGTTCCAGCCTTCAGACTGCAGTGCCATGTGCTAGCAGAGCTGGGTAACAGCCACATCCCTTATCACAAGGCTTCCTTACACAGACTTGTATTGCAAAGAAGGGAAGGTGGCATGTTTGACCAGTTATGCTACATTACATAGTGCGCTGGGTCTAGCTCTGGTGCCTGTGAACTACACTATCCTATATATTCCTGCAAAGCTGCTTTTTGTGACTTTAGTTGAAAACTAAGCTAGTACTGGCCTGGGGTTGAAATGAATGATACACACCAGTATTTGATGTGGCATATGCAATACTGGACCTGTGTTACAGAATCATAATTGAGAGAGATGATTTTTTTTTTTTAATATGTTTTGCAAAACAAAAAAAATAATGGCCACTTTACCTTTAAAATGTGCAGTTTGGCTACCCCTTGCACATGGTGCCAGTTACTCTTTAGTCCATTGTCATACTGATACCAATTTATGAGCCCTAGCATAACTCTAAGTTATAAAAAGTACAGTACATCCAACAATTAATATTTACGTTACGTTTATTATGAAATACATACCCGTTTAGACCATTTTCTAAGTATAGTGGTGAAGTAGTCCACTGAAGTGTTTAGCTCTTAACATCCAAATCTCATATTTCTTTAAAAACCTGTCAAGGGTTAACTTTGGGGAGAAACTTCTGCAAAGATGATTGAGATTTAATAGCACATTTATGGCAATGTTGAGGAAGATTAGCAGTAGGGATGAGCTTGGGTTCTGTATGAACCCAGTAAGGAGCTGTCAGTGCTGGGCCAGCTATGGATTCACCACTCTGTAGCTGCTTGTACACAAAGGAGCAAATGCTTGTTACATCATTAACCTATTAAGGCTACATCGAAATGTTAGACCAATGACATCATATAGAGATGAGACCAAATTAGCTAAATGATGTCATAAGCGTCCCTGCACCTATTGCAGCTGTGGAGTGCAGAATTCTCTGTCCGCAGCTGACTGGTCGAGAACTGACAGCCTTCTTCCAGGTTCGACTGAAAATGGGTTCAACCCAAACCCAAGCTGTACTCAAACTCATCCCTACTCAGCAGCAATTACTTGGGTTAGTCAAAAATAGGCTACACTGTGCACACTGGCGGTGTAGTAGAATGCCTAATAACTCAACCGTTGATCAGATACAGGTGGAGTCCCTTATTGCCTTCTCTCACAATGCCTTGGGTTCCTGGACATGCCCAAGGAAGATACATTTCTCTGCTTCCCTTCCTCAGCATCTCAGAGTGGCCACACCTTATGAGAGATGTAGCTGAGCAAGTGATCTGCGTTCAGGTGAGAGGCACGCCATTGTCAAATCCGACACACAGGAAGCTGAGCCTGAGACTAATATCATACAGTAAATTCAGAAGACCCAGCTACAGAGAGGAGCCCCTTCCTCGATTGCTACCAGAGTAATCTAAATCCATTGAGGTGGCCCTTACTCTTTGAGTTTTGAATGCCTCCAGCTGCTCTGGACTTCACTGCAAGGCATGCTGTCTATGAAGATGATTACAAGCAGCTGTGTTCTAGACCAGGGGCGGACTGACAACTCATGGGGCCTCCGGGCAATAGGGATTTCATAGGCCAAATTCAAAATAGCCTATGAAAAAGGTACCAGGGGCATCTCATGGGGCCCCCTACTGACCCCCTGGGCAATAGGGGATCATGGGGCCCCTGTGTCCTTGCCCAAACTCAAAAAAGCCTATGCAAAAGGTACCAGGGGCATCTCATGGGGCCCCCTACTGACCACGGGCCCTCGTGCAGTGCCCGAGTTTTTCCAAATGGTCAGTCCGCCCCTGTTCTAGACTGTGTTCCTGATGTAATGATTCTCAGCTTAACTGTAACTGCAAGTTAGTTACCCTCTTCCTGATCATTTGACCAATTACCTATTCTGCTAAAGGGGTAGAAAATAGATCAGAGACCTCCACCCTGTTATGCAGACGTGTGGAAGCTCGCATTATTCACTGGTACTTTCAGAGGGGAATTATTTTTGGGGGGGAAATTATCTCTAAGCATCCCTAAGACCTCATTCACACTTGTGTAGATGCGAGAACCCCAGCGGGGGGGTGTCCTGTGATTAGCTGTGAGAGGCAGCTCCATTGAAAGCAATGGGAGGGTGCAGGCTTCCACAGCTAATTGCGGATGCTCACATGTAATCACTATGCAATCAACTGAGAGTGATCAACCCTGGACGCAGGAGGTTATTTACAAAATCTGATGCAACTCTGAATAGAAGTCAGCCCGCTTCCAGGTTTTATTGCCAAAGCTTAATTGAACAAGCTGAAGTTAGAAGCTGATAGGCTGGCATGCACAGGTGCACCAGATTCTGAATGAATCAATTAGTAAATCTACCCCAGACTGTCTGTGTCCATGGTCGATCACTTGCAGGTGATCACTGCATAGCGATTACATGCAAGTGGCAGCAATTAGTTGCTGGAGCCGGCAGCCTCCCATTTCTTTCAATGGGGCTGCCTCCTGGAGCTAAATGCTGGAACTCCCTGCTGGGGTTTTCACATGTACACAAGTGTGAATGTAGCTTATTGAGAAGAACATGAAACCAGGTATTGTGAAGGAAGACTGCATGCATACTTGTTGAGAAAAAAAAATGAAATGTACACAGTGCTCTTGACAGGACAGTAACATGGCAGAATCTGTGTCATACTTGCTTAAAACCTGATGTTAACACCTATACCTTTTAGGAAACTGAACATTGACATCACAAGGCAGTAGTTTCAGGTGCAAATAGGTTTAATGTTGGCAGTGCTGGGACAAGGTTGTCTAGAGCCCAAGGCAAACATACCACATTGCACTCCATCCAAGATGTATGAGCATTATGTGTCAGCAAAAATCCCCCTCCCTCAAAAAAACAGTTCTAATTTGCATAGCTTCCCCTTAAGCATAAATTCCCCCTCCTCCCAGTGCAAATCTATCCCCCTGCTGAAATCCCCCTCCCAGCACAAATCTTTGCCCCTCGAGCTCAAATCCTCTCTCTCCCTATATGCCCAGCACAAATACCCCCCCTCCAAAAAAAGTTCCCTCCTAGCACAAATTCCCCACCGCCAAATTTCCCTTCCGATCACAACCCCCCACTCTATATCCCTCCTCCCCCAATCCCCCATCCTAGCACAAATCTCACCCCCCAATTTCCCCTCCTAGTACAAATACCCCCAATCATCCCTACTAGAACAAATCCCCCCCACAAAAAGAACCCCCCAGCACAAATCCACTTTCCTCCTCTACCATATTACCTTTTCTAGCACAGACCCCCCAATCCCCCTCCTAACACAAATTCTCCCCCCCCCCAACACAAATATCCCCAAATCACCACTCCTAGCACACCCAGGGGTGTATTTACCACAAGGTAAACACAGCATTCGCCTAGGGTGGCATTTTTCAGGGGGGCAGCAGTATTTTTCAAGGGGGAAGAGCCGTTCCTCGAAAAAAGGAAAGGGGGAAGGGACACATGCAGCACGGGGACCAGGTGGGATCTGAGAGAGGCTGCGGGCTGCTTGATGGTGTATGCGGAGCCTGAGTCTTGTTCCCGGGGATGTCCAGAGCTGTGAAGGTGAGTGTCCTATCTCTTGCCGGGGTGGGTTGCCAGTGTATGGGGGGCAGTGGTAGTGGAAAGCTCTTTCGGGTGAGGGGGGGGGCTGGGATGTTGTTGGTCAATGTCAGGGTCTCTCCGTGGGTTGGGAGCCAATTTTTGTGTTGCCTAGGGCATCACAAAACCTAAATACACCACTGAGCACACCTCAAAAAAATGTCCCCTCCTAGAACAATTTTAACCTCCTACAGCTCCCCAAATTCCCCCTCCCAACACAAATCTACCCCCCCCCACTCTCCTTCTGGCACCCCCACCTCACATGATAACACAGTGTCTCTCCTGCTCACACACTTTTCCCAGTCCTGATTGTTGAAAACATTTCCCTTTTTGATGGATGAATCAAGCAGTATTAACTAGGAATAATGCACAGAACGATATTTTCATTTGATGCTTGTATTACTGCAGCATTATGCATCAGTCATTTTATATGCTGCAGGAAGTTGAGTACAAGCATTTTGAACGTATGTAGCAGCATTAGGTACAGTGTCTTTTCTGTATATTTTCTGTTTTTCCTGTGACTACGTGTTCATAGCATGATTTAATGTAATTACCATTAACTATACTCCCTATACAGCATATTGCTGACTGTGCTGGAGTAGATATATTTTCTGGAATTGGTCTGTTATCTGTTTTAGAATACATTTTGATGTCCACAGCAATATTTAATTAAGATAAAGTGAGTAGGCTATTTTAAATACTGAGATACGTCAGGTGCCTATTAAGGAGAAGAGACTATTAAGAAGCTGCGGGGGACTAAGATAAGCTCCTCTTCATGAGAGCACTGCTGTAAAGAGGGTCAGGGATTTCATGCAAACCACACTGTGATGATGATGATGTAAAAGTCAAATGTGAAAGGGAAGTTAACTCATACCAATTATTTTATCCAGTGGCATCTAATATTGAAGTTACTGGATAGAAGGATTTAGGTTTTTAGGTCTAAAATAGAGATGGCAATAAAAGATGTCCATGCAAAGGAAAAAGAAATACTTACAGTACCTCTCCCACTCCTCATTATGGTGATGGGGGGGTGGCAGAAAGACAGCGGGGGTCAGGTGATCATTACTCCCAAAAAGTGTTGGTTTCCAAAGAGACTGTAGGTGTTGATTTCTCTTTATCAGATCAGCACATGTGCAGTGGAAGAGGTAGGCATTTATGTTCTTCGAAGCATAAAGCTGGCCATACATGTAGCAACTTTCGAGCAATTTCAACCGCTTTTGATTGAGCTGGAAGTAAAATCCTGCATAAAATGTGGAATTGAGACATTTTGTTCAGCTGCAATAACATAGGACAGCCTTCACTAAATGGCGGACCGCGGTCCAGATCCGGACCTACTGAAGGCCCAGTCCGGACCAACAGCCCACCATTCTGCTCTGCTGGATCCTACTAAACTGCAGTCATTGGTTGTTAGGATTACCAGCATTGTAGCAACCAATGATTTCATGCATGTGTCTCGCCCTCTGCAGCACGCTTCTCCTCCCAGCTCCTGCCCCTACATGGCTGTAATGGAATATACTGATCTATAGTGAGACTCTGATGGGGTAATCTGATGTATAAGGGCACTCTGATGGGGACTCCTGATGTAAGAGGGCACCCTGATAGGGACACCTGATATGAGGGCACACTGATGGGGGAACCTCATGTATGGTGACACCTGATGTATGGGGCCCTCTGATGGGGCACCTAATTTAAGGGGGTACTGTGATGGGAACACCTGATATAAGGGGGTACTCTGATAGGGACACCTGATATAAGGGTTTACTCTGATGGGAGCAACTGAACTAAGAGGTACTCTGATGGGGACACCTTATGTAAGGTGGTTCTTTTTTCTTTTACTTGAAAAGAGAGATTCGAACCTCGGCTGGAAGAAACATTTTTGCAACCGGACCTGCTTGAATGTTAATTCATTAGCCTTGACATGGGTGACAATTGTCTTGATCCAAAGCCAGCTGAAAAATGTGATAACTTTTGATGTAATTGCCATAGTTTTTTCTGGTTTTCAACTTATGTTGAAGCTATCAATTTATAGCCCAGTTCAATAGATTTGAATTTACATGAGTGGTAGATTGCTTGGTTCAGGCAATCACTTTTATCATATGTTCAATTCCAGGCTGATCTAAAGTAGTTGAAACTGCCTGAACATATATAGCCAGATTAGAGGCCAAGTTCACCTTTAAGGAAACAATATTAAATGCACATATTTTGAAGAAAAAAATGTGTATTGTATTTTTCCCTAAGAAGCCTGCAAAGCATTGTACCAATGAATGATGGATCATGGCTGCAAACATTGCCTGTAGCTTTCTTGCCTTTACCTCTGAAAGATGGAAGAAATGTCAATGGACTACGAGGGTGCTCATCAGCGCCCTCATAGTTCATTGGCAACTACAAGCTGAGATTGCTGTCAATGAATGATGCAGCGTAGTGTCAATCTTGAAAATGACAGTGTCTATGGGGGGGTAGGGTATCGGGGGGGGGGGGGTGGAGGTAGGTGCTGGAGCCTGTTACACATTCCATTATAAATACAGGTATAACATGTAACATGCTCCAACAGGTGAACTGTGCCTTTACTTGGTCATACACAGCCCAATTAGAGCACAGCCTGGGACTTTCAGGCCATGCAGGTCTCCTCTAGAAGGCTGTAAAATGATGACCAAGAGAGATTGTCCTATTTTTTGCCAAATCTTTAGCACATCAACTATTTACTTGCATGCCTTTTATTTGTCCATTTGACGAATAGCACAGAAGATCTTTGTGTATTCTGGAAGGGTCAAGAAAAGACTGATGTCACACCATCTGTCGTCCTCCGTGACAAATTCGCCTATATACAGTATGGGTACATACGTTTACCTGTTGTTCTTGCGCTCTCTCTGTATACATGTAACTTTGTAAGTTACTGTGTATAGATATAATTTGTCATTTAAAAAAGCATCCTGTTCGGGTTAAAAGTTAACTAACTAAAGATACAAATAGTAAAGACCTAAACTTAAATAACCCTTTAGACTAATCCAATTAAGGGCTTTAACATTAAGTAGATGGACAGCAAAGGCTACTTTTTAAAATGAGGGTTGACTCTACGTTGACACATAGCAGGGATCATTCCAAGTTTACTTTTTATTCCAGTTACACAGTTTTCCCATGATCTGAATTTTTACATGCAGTCTGGTGGAGGAAATACTGTATGATTATCAGAAATTTGTAAAATTATATTTAGACCCTTTAGGCTAGAGGCAGATCTTAAGTTACATTTGACTATGTAGGCAGCACAGTGGCTAAATGGTCAGCAATTCTTCCTGACAGTACTAGGGTCATTGGTTCAAATCCCAACCATGGCACCACCTGCCTGGAGTTTGCATTTTCTCCTTGTGCCTGCATGGGTTTCTTCTGGGTACTCTAGTTTCCTCCCAAACCCCAAAGACATGCTGGTAGGTAAATTGGCCCTTGTAGGTGTATGAATGCAAGTTAGGGACCTTAGATTGCATGCCCCTTGAGAGTTAGGGACTGATGTGAATGCACAATATATATGTAAAGCACTGTTTAACCACTTGCCTACCGGGCACTTATACCCCCTTCCTGCCCAGGCAAATTGTCAGCGCTGTTGCAATGTGAATGATTTCGCGGTCATGCAACATTGTACCCAAATGAAATTTATATCATTTTTTTCACACAAATAGAGCTTTCTTTTGGTGGTATTTACTCGCTGCTGGGTGTTTTATTTTTTGCGCTATAAACAAAAACAAGAGACGTTTTTCTTTGTTTTTATTATAAAATTTTGCAAACAGGTAATTTTTCTCCTTCAGTGATGTGCGTTGATGAGGCTGCACTTATAGGCATCACTGATGGGCATTGATAGGCAGCACTGATGGGCAATGATAGGCGACACTGATAGGTGGCACTGATGAGGTGGCACGGATAGGCAGCACCAATGGGCACTGATAGGCAGCACTGATGGGCACTGATAGGCGACACTGATAGGCAGCACTGATGAGGTGGCACGGATAAGCAGCACTGATGGGCACTGATAGGTAGCACTGATAATCTGGCACTGATGCTGCTGCGCTGATATGCAACAATGATGGGCACTGATAGGTGGCACTGATGGGCAACACTGATGGGTGGCACTGACTGGCGGCACTGCTGAACACTGATGGGTGGCACTGCTGGGCAGTACTGATGATGTGGCACTACTAGACACTGCTGGGTACAGGTGGGTGGCACTGCTGGGCAATGATGGGCACATGTGGGTGGCACTGCTCGGCACTTGTGGACAGCACTGCTGGGCACATTTGGGCGGTGCTGCTGAGCACTGATCAACAGGGCACTAATCATTAATTAGAAAAAGTGCATTTTAATCAGTGCCCTGATGATCGGTACCGACCCCTCCTCTGACAATTGTCGGTTATGGGCAGTACTTTCCCCATGCTGTGACAGTGAGAGGAAAGTGCAGCCGATAACCAGCAACTGCATTTACCATTGGACACAGCTGATCACGTGGTAAAAGGCAGTTGGACACAGAGATCGCCAGGTGCGTGCAGGAGGGCGTGTTCTAGGAGGATGTCATATGACGCCCTCCCAGGACTAGACAACTGCGCTGTAGCCATCATTTGGCGTTGACAAAACTATATAAGTACCTGAAATAAATATATAATGTAATAAAAAATTAGAAAAAGTGCATTTTAATTAGAAATCTCTTCTTAACACTATTTATAAATGTTTTTACAAAAGATTCACACAACGTTTACCTAAGATTCACATATTTTTTTATTTGGATTCAATTGGATCTAATGAGTGAATGCTCACTGAAAGTGGTTTGAATCTTGTGCAAAAACATTTAATATAGACCCCTTAGTGTTATATTCTAGTATTACACTTTCTTAGAAGCTGATAGCCACAGGTGTAACTCTAACTAAATTACATTTTGTTTTCTAAAGCACCGTGTATTATAAACAACTGCAGAGTTTGTTTTAATACAATACTTGTTTTCAGCTGTTTTTCTTCATATGTTGCATCTCCGGCAGCCTCTTTGTAGCTACTTCATGTCTACATGCACTCTAGTGATGACTGCATTGTTGTTCCTGATAGTAACAACAATGCCCATGTCTGTGAAATGAATGCTGAAACCGTTATTTGTATTGTCCATCAGAAGTCTATGTGGCAAAAGGACTTAACTAAAGCATAATAGGAAGACAGTGATAGAGTGTTATCACTTTATAATGGGAAGTGAGTGAACATGGCCATTCATTTATTTATTTATTTATTTCAGCTACTTATATAGTGCTGTCAATTTATGTAGCGCTTTACATATATATATATATATATATATATATATATATATATATATATATATATATTTGTACATTCACATCAGTCCCTAACCCTCAAGGAGTGTACCTAACATGGATATTCATGGCAAGATCACCAGATATTACTTTAATGAAAGCTACAGATTTAAAAATATTTATATATTACATTGACATGTTAAAGTTTGTTTAAGATTTTGGTGATTGTGTTTACATATACACTAAGCCTATGATAAACCATTTCAAGTTTGTCAGTACAGTCATCTAAAGCATGCTGCTGCCCATAATCACCAACTGGATTGACACAATGTAAATAAACGGCCAGGTAGGAGCTTCCCCATTCTGAGTGAAGTGGGCGTCCCTTTTCCGACCCTCAGAATGGGTGCCTGCGTGCAGCCCCGAGGCCATGCAGCAGCACAAATTTGTGATAGCTGTGTCCCTCAGAGCACATCACAGATGAGGATATTGGGCCTCCCAACCATGTGATGGCTGTGTCCCTCAGAGCACATCACAGATCAGGTTATTGGGCCTCCCAACCATGTGATGGCTGTGTCCCTCAGAGCACATCACAGATGAGGATATTGGGCCTCCCAACCATGTGATGGCTGTGTCCCTCAGAGCACATCACAGATCAGGTTATTGGGCCTCCCAACCATGTGATAGCTGTGTCCCTCAGAGCACATCACAGATGAGGATATTGGGCCTCCCAACCATGTGATGGCTGTGTCCCTCAGAGCACATCACAGATCAGGATATTGGGCCTCCCAACCATGTGATGGCTGTGTCCCTCAGAGCACATCACAGATCAAGATATTGGGCATCCCAACCATGTTAATGATTTTATTGTTCAGGTACACAGAGATCACACAGACTGCAGCCATCCCATACAGTACACCAAGCACCATCTGTTCACAGTGCACATCAGTATCTGTCACAGTGTCCCTTCAACATCTGTCACAGTGTACAGTGCACATCAAATAAACATCTTTCAGTGTCCCATCAACATCTGTCAATGTACCAGTGCACAAAAACATCTGTCCCAGTGTCCCATGAAGATCTGCAATACTGTCCCATTGCAATGTCAACATCTGTCAGAATTCCCATGATCACCCTGGAGGAATCATGGGGGTTTATTTACTAAAGCTGGAGAGTCCAAAATCAGACTCCATTCTGCATAGAAACCAATCAGCTTCTAACCTCAGCTTGTTCAATGAAGCTTTGGCAATGAAACCTGGAAGCTGATTGGTTTCTATGCAGAAGTGAGCCTGATTTTGCACTCTCCAGCTTTAGTAAATAAACCCCATGGTGTCATCCTCATCTAGGCATCATGGGTGGACGTTGGGTGTAAAGTAAGTATTCTCTCTGGAGGAGCAGCAGTATTAATTAAGCACTTTGTTGCAAGGCCCACATTAAAGTATATACAAACCTTCACTTTGTAAAACAACCCAGTCAATATATATATATATATATATATATATATATATATTCTGTTTTCAGCTGTAGAAGGGGCTTAGAGAGTTGGGGTGGAGAAACAGCAGTACATTGATCTTGCCAGGGAATGGCTGTGCAGGGGGGCGTGTCAGCATAAATCTGATCATTGGCGGAAAGGCAGACTGTTCTCTCGGCACAGCCAGACAACTGACCATGCTGTAATAGATGTGCTCTCATGCTTAGTGTGGTCAGTCTGAAATAGGAATTCAGGGGGGCTGGCAGGAACACCAAGGATTTCACACAAAGGAAGCAATACAAAGAGAACAGGATACGTTTTCATACAAACACATAGTACAGCAGGCACATGTCAGGAATATGTTGGGGTAAAATATACACCGCTCAAAAAAATTAAAGGAACACTTTGAAAACACATCAGATCTCAATGGGGAAAAATATCATGCTGGATATCTATACTGATATGGACTGGGTAATGTGTTAGGAACGTAAGGATGCCCCATCATTTGATGGAAATGAAAATGATCAACCTACAGAGGACTGAATTCAAAGACACCCTGAAAATCAAAGTGGAAAAATGATGCAGCAGGCTAGTCCGTTTTGCTGAAATTTCATTGCAGCAACTCAAAATGGTACTCAGTAGTGTGCATGGCCCCCACGTGCTTGTATGCATGCCTGACAACGGCAGGGCATGATCCTAATGAGACGACAGATGGTGTCCTTGGATATTTCCTCCTAGATCTGAACCAGGGCTTCACTGAGCTCCTGGACAGTCTGAGGTGCAACCTGGCGACGTCGGATGGACCGAAACATGATATCCCAGAGGTATTCTATTGGATTTATGTCAGGCAAGTGTGGAGGCCATTCAATGGTATCAATTCCTTCTTCCTCCTGGAACTGCCTGCATACTCACCACATGAGGCCGGGCATTGTCGTGCACCAAGAGGAACCCAGGACCCACTGCACCAGCATATGGATCTGACAATGGGTCCAAGGATTTCATCCTGATACCTACTGGCAGTCAGGGTGCCATTGTCTAGCCTCTAGAGGTCTGTGTGTCCCTCCATTGATATGCCTCCCCAGACCATCACTAACCCACCACCAAAACTGAACTTGAACGATGTTACAGACAGCATAACTTTCTCCATGACTTCTCCTGACCCTTTCACGTCTGTCACGTGCTCAGGGTGAATCTGCTCTCATCTGTGAAAAGCACAGGGCGCCAGTGGCAGAACTGCCAACTCTGGTGTTCAATGGCAAATGCTAGTCGAGCTCTATGGTGCCAGGCAGTGAGCACAGGGTCCACTAGAGGGTCTCAGGCCACCCTCATGAAGTCTGTTTCTGATTGTTTGGTCAGAGACATTCACACCAGTGGCCTTCTGGTGGTCATTTTGTAGGGCTCTGGCAGTGCTCATCTTGTTCCTCCTTGCACAAAGGAGCAGATACTGGTCCTGCTGATGGGCTAAGGACCTTCTATGGCCCTGTCCTGCTCTCCTAAAGTAACTGCCTGTCTCCTGGAATCTCCTCCATGTTCTTGAGACTGTGCTGGGAGACACAGCAAACATTCTGCTAATGGCTTATTGATGTGCCATCCTGTAGGAGTTGGACTGCCTGTGCATCCTCTGTAGGGTCCAGGTATTGCCTCATGCTACCAGTAGTGACATTGACCCTAGCCAAATGTAAAACTAGTGAAAACAGAAAAGATGGGTAGGGAAAAAAATGTATGTGACCTGTAAAACTGTTTCTGTTTTGGGGATTGTCTTGCTGTTGCCCATCTAGTGCACCTATTAAGATTAATGACAACCCCCTGTGCTACCTAACTGACCAGATCAATCCCAGGAGTTTAATTGACTTGATGCTATACTCTGATTAAAAACTGTTCCTTTAATTTTTTTGAGCAGTGTATTTTAAGTGGTTTCTCACCAAAATGCTCTATTTTGCTTCATGGCATGATTTTGGAATTACTCTTGCCTCCATAGTATCAGGACATTGCCCTGTTCAGGTGTTGTCTGCAGTGGGCAACAAGCACCACATCCTTCTAGTTCAGTTCTGCTTATCTTGTTCATTGTTGTTTACACTTTATTTCAATCCAGGTAATTATTGGTGACTGGTCAAATGAAATGCAACAGTTAAAACAGCACTGATGCTGCATTTTCCACACTCTCTTTATTGTGCTATGGATGGGGCACATACAGCCCGGACTGGCCATAGGGCACACAGGGCATCTGTCCGGTGGGCCGAGGGTTGCTGGGCTGCTCCTTGAGCCTGTGCCGCTCACCTGGCCTCTCCGCAGCCGGCCAGTCACTCAGTTCACAACATGGCCATCGGAGCCAGGGGCAGAAACTAGAGGTCAGCTGATTGTGAAGGGGCAGGAGCTGCAGGAGACCCCTTTGCCTGATGTCAGGAGAGGTGTCTCTGCAGCTGCAGACACCACGGAGCTGGACCGCGGCACTGTTAAAGTGAGTGCCACTGTGCCAGACTTGCCAGTTCTGTTGTTTGTCAAGTTAGGCAATTTTTGTAAAGCCGATTAACTGTGATGAAAGGATGCTTTGGTCACTGTCTCTCTTTCTCACAATGTGAGTAACGCTGAACAGAGGATAACAGAAGGTAAAGTGGAGTAAAGACTTTGCTTTCACTTCACCTTCTGTCATCCTCTGTTCAGTATCACTCACATTGTGGGAGAGAGACAGTTTTTGGACCCAACTTGGTGTCCTGCATTTAACCACTTGCCAACCACGCTATAGCTGAATGACGGCTACAGCGTGGTTCTCCAGTCCTGGGACGGCGTCATATGACGTCCTCTCAAAATGCGCCGTCCCGTGTGCCCCTGAGGGCGCGCACCTAGCAATCTCTGTGATCGCTGTGTCCTACGGACACAGCTGATCACGTGATGCGGTAAAAGGCCAATCACAGCGGCCTTTTAGCACATGATCAGCTGTGTCCAATGACACAGCAGATCACTGGTAAATGCAGTTGCTGGTTATTGGCTGCACTTTCCTCATGGTGTCACAGCATGAGGAAAGTACTGCCAAGAACCGGCAACTATCAGAGGACGGATCAGCACTGATCATCAGGGCACTGATGATCAGTGCCCTGATGACCAGTGTCCAGCAGTACCACCCACCAGTGCTGCCCACAAGTGCCCAGCAGTGCCACCCACCTGTGCCCATCAGTGTCCAGCAGTGCAACCCACCTGTGCCCATCAGTGCCCAGGAGTACCACCCACCTGTGCCCATCAGTACCACCCACCAGTGCCCCCCATCAGTGCCACTCATCAGTGCCCATCAGTGCCGCCAGTCAGTGCCCAGCAGTGCCGTAAGTCAGTCAGTGCCACCCATCAGTGCTGCCCATCAGTGTCCATCAGTGCCAGCCATTGATGCATATCAGTGCAGCATCATCAGTGCTGCCTTTCAATGCTGCCTATCAGTGCAGCTTCATCAACGCACATCAGTGAAGGAGAAAAATTACCTGTTTGCAAAATTTTATAATAGAAACAAAGAAAATCTTTTTTTTTTAAATGTTTTGCTCTTTTTTTTTGTTAATAGCGGGAAAAAATAAAACACCCAGCAGTGAGTACATACCACCAAAAGAAAGCTCTATTTGTGTGAAAATTATAAAAATTTCATATAGGTACAATGTTGCATGACTGCAAAATTTCATTCAAAGTGCAACAGCGCTGAAAGCTGAAAATTGGCCTGGGCAGGAAGGGGGTATAAGTGCCCGGTAGGCTAGTGGTTAAAGTGGTTATAACTGATTTTTTAAAAAAAATAACAAACATATCTATACTTACCTGCTCTGTGAAATAGAATTGCACAGAGTGGCCCCAATCTTTCTTTTATCGGTTCCCCCGTCGGCACTCCTGGCTCCTCCTCTCTTGCTGGTGTCCCCAATAGGAAACCGATTCCCATGGAGGCACTCCTGCGGGTTCGCTCCTGAGCTCCACTTCTGCTTCCATCAACATAGACAGTGGGACTCGGCTCTACCCCCTACTTCCTTGTCACTGGAGTTGATGGACAAGAGCCGAAACCAATGTCTCCCGCTGCTATTGATCTGCCCAGTGAGGAGGGACAAAGCCAGGAGAGCCACAGCTCTCATGCACAGCACTGGATTGCGATGGGGTTTAGGTAAGTATAATGGGGGTGAGGGGCTGAGGCTGTGACACAGAAGGTTTGTTACCTTAATGCATAGAGTACATTAAGGTACAAAACCTTGAGGCTTTAGAACCACTTAAACCACTTCCCACCTGCCATACATTTATAAACATCCTTGGATGGGAAGGATCATATCTTGGCCATCGCTGCAGCAATGATCGAGATATCATTGTTTAGCCCCATTGCACAAGATATGAGTAATCCGGGTGGCTAAAAGTCACTGTATTACTTTTACAGACGGCAGGAGGGGGTCACACCCCACTCCCGCCACCACCACCGCCATCTTTACCGGGCTCACCCATACGATCGAGGAGTCCAGTGGCATCCAGCTCTAGGCACACAGTGAGAGGAATGGATGTTGTTCCTCCCACTGTGTGACATCAGAAACAGGAAGCGACAAGGATTTCATCACTTCCTCTTTTGGTTCTTTGTTTACCTGGCTGTTACCAGCCAGTAAAGCAACTGATTAGACTGATCTGTTAATGATTGGCTGCAGTGGAGAGATTTGGGGTCTAAAAAAGAGGACCTGTAATGGCCCATGCCTATGATAAACAACATCCCTTGTAATAGCAATGAAGTTGCTAAAAAGTTAAAGATACAGTGTTAAAAAAATTTTCAATAAAAAAATAATAAAATTAAATTAAAAAATGTAAAGCGGCCACATTCTCCCGTGCTGGCGCACAAATAGGTTCTGCACGCATATGTAAACGGTGATTGCACCACACATATGCGCTGTCACCGCAAATGTCAGAGCAAGAGAAAACTATGTTTAAATTACAAAGACTGAAGCAGGCTAAATATTACAAAAAGACATTGCGAAACCGGTAGTTGTCATTATTATTACAGGTGCTTATATAGCGCTGTCAATTTTACGCAGCACTTTACATATATTGTACATTCACATCATTATTTGTAATTTGGTTTAAAAAGAAAATGAGCTGCTCGGTCTAAAATGCCCGGGCCTATTTTTTGTCCCTGTCTGAGCCTGGGCACATAGAAAACCAATCGTTTTCTATGTATTCTTGCAAGAGACCTGCATTAATTAGGTGAAGAAAAACGCAGGCCTCGGCATATAGTATGAATGGGTCTTTTGATGGGAAAAAATATGTAGGCTGCCAATTCTGACCTCTATTTAAAAAAGGTAAACAGTTGTCTGCCTTTCTCTGGCGTCAATGCTTTCTGAGTCACGGAACTGGAACAAACACAGAACAAGTGAAGTCACAGATGTCAGAACTCTTGATCTGCATACTTATTCCAAGTCAGTGACTCCGAGAGGTTGATTTCTTGAAAGGAAGTGACTGCACACTTAGAAAGTGAATGTTTACCAAGCTTGCTAAATAAGGTGCGACTGTATTCATCTTAAAGTGGAAGAAGACCATAACTAGAACTGTTTTTAAATGTTCCTTCCCTCATCCTCCTACCTATCCTGCCTAACATGTATAAAAAAGATGTGTACTTATCCATTTTTTATCTGCTCCAATGTGGTGACATTATCCCGCAACTCCCTCTTCCCTGTGTCAATGAGCAGTGGCTGCAGGGGAGAAGAGGGAGTGCTGACAATGGCTGGGCCATGGGAATCTATGGGTGACATCATAGCTCCCCTAATTCACAACTGTTTTCAAGCACTCCCTTCCAGATAGCTACAGGATAATGTGTCCACAGTGGAGCAGATTGAAAATAGCTCAATACACACATCTTTTTGCATACAGATTAGGCAGGATAGGTAGGAGGAGGGGGGGAGGGGGGAGTATATTTTTTTTTATTAATATTTTATTGAGTTTTACATTTCATCTATTCCATCCATTAAAAAAAGATTCAGTATTCAGTATAATTTATGCAATTATTTTCACTCAAAATACAAAATTACAAAACCTTCCCTACCGCCCACCGTATCCCAGTCAATACTTCCCCCCCCCCCCCTCTACTCAGCATCATTCCTCTCTCTTTTGGGATTCTGGGGTTTTCCTCCATTCCTATATACTTTCAATTAGATTAACCTTCTTAAAATCTTCCCATTTTTTCCGTTTCTCACAAAAACATTGCAATATGTCCTCATCTATATGGTATAATTCCTCCATTCTATATATCTGATCTACCTTTCTAATCCAATCCGTTATTTTTGGCACTTCCTGTTCCATCCAAAATTTAGTAATCAGACTTTTTGAATATAGTGCAATAACCCAGAATTTGTATACCTTTCAATCGTTAATTCTGATCTGATAGATTATTTCTTCCCAATATTTTAAAATTTTGTGACACTCAGGAGGGAGTATTTTTAAAGTGGTTGTAAACCTCAGACATGAAATATGAAGAAAGCATATCCCTCTACAGCAGCGGTTCTCAAACTGGGGGTCGCGACCCCTTTGGGGGTCGAACGACACTTTCCCAGGGGTCGCCTAAGACCATCGGAAAACACATATTTCCGATGGCCTTAGGAACCGAGACACCGCTCCTCTATCCGTCTCCAGGTGTGGGCGGGATGACATGCCGTCCCTGTCATCTGGGCACACCCCCGGGATCAATCCTTCGCCGGTGATTGGCCGCCGGAACTGTAGCTCAGGAGAGGCACACAGGCGGCCAATCACCGGCGAGGAGGTGGAGCTTGGAGAGGAGGAGCCGAGCGGCACCGCGAAGATCGAGCGAGTGAAGAGGAGGAGAGCGGCCGGAGAAGGAAGACATCTGACCGGTAAGTGTCTGTACCATGGGAGAGGGAGGGAGCGAGCCCAGGCTGGAGCAGGGGTCAGCAAGGTAAGTATCATTGGTGTCAGTGGGAGGAATAGTGCCCCATCATTGGTGTCACTAATACCAATGATGGGGCACTATTCCTCCCCCCACTGACACCAACGATGGGGCACTATTCCTCCCCCCACTGACACCAACGATGGGGCACTATTCCTCCCCCCACTGACACCAACGATGGGGCACTATTCCTCCCCCCACTGACACCAACGATGGGGCACTATTCCTCCCCCCACTGACACCAACGATGGGGCACTATTCCTCCCCCCACTGACACCAACGATGGGGCACTATTCCTCCCCCCACTGACACCAACGATGGGGCACTATTCCTCCCCCCACTGACACCAACGATGGGGCACTATTGCTCCCACTGACACCAACGATGGGGCACTATTGCTCCCACTGACACCAGTGATGGGGCACTATTCCCCCCACTGACACCAGTGATGGGGCACTATTCCTCCCACTGACACTAAAGATGGGGCACTATTCCTCCCACTGACACCAATGATGGGGCACTATTCCCCCCACTGACACCTATGATGGGGCACTATTCCTACCCACTGACACCAATGATGGGGCACTATTCCTCCCACTGACACCAATGATGGGGCACTATTCCTCCCACTGACACCAGTGTTGGGGCACTATTCCTCCCACTGATACCAATGATGGGGCACTATTCCTCCCACTGACACCAGTGTTGGGGCACTATTCCTCCCACTGATACCAGTGATGGGGCACTATTCCTCCCACTGACACCAGTGTTGGGGCACTATTCCTCCAACTGATACCAGTGATGGGACACTATTCCTCCCACTGACACCAGTGATGGGACACTATTCCTCCCACTGACACCAGTGATGGGACACTATTCCTCCCACTGACACCAGTGATGGGACACTATTCCTCCCACTGACACCAGTGATGGGACACTATTCCTCCCACTGACACCAGTGATGGGGCACTATTCCTCCCACTGACACCAATGATGGGGCACTATTCCCCCCACTGACACCTATGATGGGGCACTATTCCCCCCACTGACACCTATGATGGGGCACTATTCCCCCCACTGACACCAATGATGGGGCACTATTCCCCCCCTGACACCAATGATGGGGCACTATTCCTCCCACTGACACCAATGATGGGGCACTGTTCCTCCCACTGACACCAGTGTTGAGGCACTATTCCTCCCACTGACACCAGTGTTGGGGCACTA
The DNA here is from genome assembly GCF_062004578.1 of Staurois parvus. Classification (NCBI taxonomy): domain Eukaryota; kingdom Metazoa; phylum Chordata; class Amphibia; order Anura; family Ranidae; genus Staurois; species Staurois parvus. The sequence goes on along the minus strand of NW_028317816.1, from coordinate 2,986,190 downwards.
TTCCTCCCACTGAAACCAGTGATGGGACACTATTCCTCCCACTGACACCAGTGATGGGACACTATTCCTCCCACTGACACCAATGATGGGACACTATTCCCCCCACTGACACCAATGATGGGGCACTATTCCTCCCACTGATACCAATGATGGGGCACTATTCCTCCCACTGACACCAGTGTTGGGGCACTATTCCTCCCACTGACACCAGTGATGGGACACTATTCCTCCCACTGACACCAGTGATGGGGCACTATTCCCCCCACTGACACCAATGATGGGGCACTATTCCCCCCACTGACACCAATGATGGGGCACTATTACTCCCACTGACACCAATGATGGGGCACTATTCCCCCCACTGACACCAATGATGGGGCACTATTCCCCCCACTGACACCAATGATGGGGCACTATTCCTTCCACTGACACCAATGATGGGGCACTATTCCCCCCACTGACACCAATGATGGGGCACTATTCCCCCCACTGACACCAATGATGGGGCACTATTCCTCCCACTGACACCAGTGTTGAGGCACTATTCCTCCCACTGACACCAATGATGGGGCACTATTCCTCCCACTGACACCAGTGATGGGACACTATTCCTCCCACTGACACCAGTGATGGGACACTATTCCTCCCACTGACACCAATGATGGGGCACTATTCCCCCCACTGACACCAATGATGGGCACTATTACTCCCACTGACACCAATGATGGGGCACTATTCCTCCCACTGACACCTATGATGGGGCACTATTCCTCCCACTGACACCAATGATGGGGCACTATTCCCCCCACTGACACCAATGATGGGGCACTATTCCTCCCACTGACACCAATGATGGGGCACTATTCCTCCCACTGACACCTATGATGGGGCACTATTCCTCCCACTGACACCAATGATGGGGCACTATTCCTCCCACTGATACCAATGATGGGACACTATTCCCCCCACTGACACCAATGATGGGGCACTATTCCTCCCACTGACACCAATGATGGGGCACTATTCCTCCCACTGACACCTATGATGGGGCACTATTCCTCCCACTGACACCAATGATGGGGCACTATTCCTCCCACTGATACCAATGATGGGACACTATTCCTACCACTGATACCAATGATGGGACACTATTCCTACCACTGATACCAATGATGGGACACTATTCCTCCCACAGACATCAGTGATGGGACACTATTCCTCCCACTGACACCAATGATGTGGCTCTACTCCTCCCACTGCAAAATTACAGTTATGAAGTAGCAACAAAAATAATTTTTATGGTTGGGGGTCACCACAACATGAGGAACTGTATTAAGGGATAGCGGCATTAGAAAGGTTGAGAACCACTGCTCTACAGTGTGTACTAGTCTCAATTAAGAGCACTATGGGGTTGATTTGCTACACGCAGTTGCACTCTGCAAGAGAAGTTGCTTCAGAGCTTAGTAAATGTGCAGAAGCTCTGCTGACTTCCATCATCCAATCATGTGCGAGCAAAAATGCTGTTTTTTAATTTTCCTTGTATGTGATTGGGTATTTTTTGCAAAATGAAGTTTTTCCTCATTTACTAAGCTCTGGAGCAACTGCACTTGCAGAGCTCAACTGCACTTTGCAAAATGCACACTCTATTTGCCTTTAGTAAATCAACCTCAATGTGTCATTTTTGTCTGTTGATTTCTCCGCTATCTGCATGACTCATTTCTGACAAATGTTCCTGACACCAAGAGAAAAATGGGGACAGGAGAGGTAGCTCCAGCAGATTGACAGCCTCAGCTCTGTTGTGTGGATGGGGGGGGGGCTCTTCCCTCCACTCAGCTCTCAGATCTCTCCTTTAGCTCTGCTGTGTGTAATTTGAGATCTCTGCTCTCTGTTTTCTGAACTCTCAGACAAGCTTTATAAATTCTGGACTTTGAATGGCTGTAGAGAACAGGGCTTCAGACAGGCAGGCACAACTTATGTAAAAGGATTTGTTTCATCTCTGTGTATCAACCTGAGGATAGTCACTTTACTGGGTACATGCGAGGGTTTACAACCACTTTAAAAAGAGTTAACGTTATGGTTTCCTCCACTTTAATTGTCAAATTATGGTTATATGCAAAAAAAGCTTGTTTTTTGAAACCTCATTTTCACATGATTGTGCGTTTAGTTTTAACATACAGTAGGTTCACCTTATTAACTGAGCACAATGAACATTAAACTGAGATTTCTCATCACTTCCTCCCCAGATGACGGGTGTTGACCACAATATAAAGAACAGAGAATCTCCTCTGTGAGGATACTGAGAACATTTAAAATCGTACAAAAAAAATCTGATCAATGAGACCTGGGCATCATACAAAACATGACATAACTTGTTATTCTTTCCTACTCTAACCAACACTAAAAAAGAAACATTTTGGCTGGAGTTGGGCTTCAAATCCCTTTTGTATAAAGCAGCTCATCTACTGCCTTCCTTTGAAAAAGTGAACACGAAACGCGTTAGGGAGGTGCCCCTAATTACTGTGCACACACCGCATGGCCTTTTATGGATGGCTGACGGCCATCTTGGATTTCTGTGTAAGTGTGATTCATCTTGTATATGCTAATTTCAACTAATAAAGAATACTGCACCATTGGAGGCTCTTTCTGGGGCTCTTTCTTGTTTGTGAGCCCCATCTTTGAAGGTGATTCCTAATTCCTGCTGACCTGACGCATGGTATTGTACATGATCCTCCTGGTGGCTGTTATCAGCATCTCTGGAGGCTGGTTACCAAATCCGGATGTATGACACCTGGTGGTTGCTGCACTGATGACTTCAACCATCTGCAGTGTCCAGATCCAGAGAACCAGGAGTAGGTCTTATATACTCCATGCGCAAGCGATTTTGCTATCCGGTTAGTGCAATCTATATCCATTTCCACTATCACAGGAGTCATGGATATTCTGCATAACGAGTATATTGACTTTATCACAGGAGTCACGGATATTCTGTATAACAAGTTTATTGACTTTACCACATTTGTCACGTTTTACATCCCACCTTATTAGGATTCAGCACCTTATATGATATATATATATCTTGGTTTATGTGATTGCTTTCCGTAGGTTTACTAGCGCTGCATATTTTATACTTATACTGCATGGAAGCTGCGTGAATTCACAACACTGCAGAAAACTATTCTATTTCAATGGTTTTTATTAATTTTTAAACAGTATAAAAGAAAGGCAATAAAACACGCCCACGCAGGGGCTATCAATTGCACAGATAAAAAAAATGCCAAAAAAAAAAAAAAAGGAAAAACAGTGCTCTAATGCCAACAGGGCAAAAGGTACGCCCACACAGAGACTATCAATGGCACATAAATTACAAAACATTACTGTAACTGACTATAACAACTAAATGCAGCAGGCCAGTCACACCAAAACAGAGAAAGAATGAAAAAAGAAGAAAGAGGGGAAGAAAAGAAAGAGAGAGAAAGAGAAAAAAAAAAGAGAGGGGCAAGGGGCAGGGGTCCAAGAGCACCAATACCGAACGCCATTACATCCCCAGACTAGCCGGGGAGAGTGTGGGAAAGGCATATTGCAACCATGGCTCCCATATTTTCAAAAATTTATGTTGGGAGGGACACCGGACTCTTCCAGGCCTGAGCAATTGTTGTAGTGGCTGATAAAAACAGATAGGAAGCCAACTTCTGCTGATGAGCCAAGAGGCCCGGTATGGGGCAATGAAGCAAAGCATACCGAGCATCCCGGTGGATGGAGAGATGGAACAAGGTGAAAAGGAGGCCAAACACACGAGACCAAAAACGAAACAGTCTCGGGCATGACCACCAGATATGCAATACATCTCCACGATGGCCACAACCCCGAAAACATTGATCACTACAGGCAGGGTTAGCCCGGGCCAACCGAGCCGGAACCCAGTACCAGCGAAACAATACCTTATAGGCTGCCTCCAGCGTGGTCGTATTAAATGAGCATTTAACTATGAGTGACCAGGCCTTATTCCAGTCCTCCGGATCCACGGCCACTCCCAGGTCGCGCTCCCACTGAACGACATATGAAAGAGAAGTATGCGGTGAGCGTCTATTCAAAGCTGCATAAAGAAGGGAAGTAAGGCCTGGGGCACCTGGCCGTTGTTGGCAAAGCTGTTCAAAGGCAGATTTCTGGTACGGGAAGACAGACATGCCCCGCAATGAGATCAGCCAATGCCGCAATTGAAGGTAACGAAAAAACTCCGCCGGAGGGACATCCCGTGACTCCTGAAGAGAATTCCAGGTAGGGAAGGACCGAGAGGTCAAAAAGTGTCGTACCTGGGAAAAACCATTGGTCACCCACCAAGAAAACGCCCTTGGTTGATCTAAACCTGGTGGGAAGAGGGGGTTGTTAGTGATTGGGAGCAAAGGCAAAAAAGGTGACATTAGGCCACTGGAGTAACGTACCGAGTCCCACACTTGCAAGCCATGGAGCAAAATCAGACTCAGTGCCGTGGGACGCAGGGCAGAGGGAAGCCATAGAAGTGTCGATATCGCAATAGGGGCACAATTAGGTAGGTCCAGGAGGACCCAGAGAGGTATGTCTGAGGAAGCATGCAACATAGATAGCGGGGCGATCTGGCTCGCCTGATAATATTTAGTAACATTGGGAACCCCAAGGCCACCCTGAAGTCTATGGACAAAAAGCGTAGTTCTGGAAACTCTGGGGCGTTTATTGGCCCAGATGAAAAGCATAATCTTTGCCTGAAGCAACCGAAGGAAATAAGGAGGAACCCGCACTGGGAGGGTGCGAAAATAGTATAGCAGTTTTGGCAAGATGGTCATTTTTACTGAATTAATGCGTCCAATCCATGACAGGTGCGGAAATTGCCAAGAATGGATAAGAGAGGACACAGAGCGAAGCAGTGGATAGTAGTTTGCAGCAAACAGTGAGTCATAGGTGGGGGTCAAGCGGATGCCTAGATATTCAAGAGAAGAAGAAGCCCATTTATAAGGGAAGTGGGACTGTAGGCGCAAAACCAAATCTGAGGCCAAAGTAATATTAAGCGCGACAGTCTTATCCAATTGGTACAGAGACCCGAAATCAAGGAGAAGCGCTCAAGAACCTGTTGCAAATTTGGAAGCGTCGTCAAGGGGTTAGTGAGAGTCAAGAGGGCATCGTCGGCAAAAAGGTTCAACTTGAACTCCTGTCCAGCGTATGGAACCCCCGATATATTGCAATCAGTCCGGAGCGCCATAGCCAACGGCTCAAGCGCCAGGACAAAGAGTGCTGGGGACAGGGGGCATCCCTGTCTCGTACCTCGCCAAATAGGAAAGGAATCTGAGAAATACCCAGCGTATTTAACGGAAGCCGACGGGGAAGAATACAAGGCTTGAATCCAAGAAAGAATAGAATCCCCAAAACCCCAGCGAGACAGCACAAACCGCAGATAGTCCCAGGATAGAGAATCAAAGGCTTTATATATGTCTAAGGACAGTAAGAATGTTATCACCCGCCTTTCTCCCAGGGATGAAACCCACTTGATCCCTGTGAATCAGGCTACGCAAATATTTATTGATACGACACCTGAGAATCTTGCCTAATATCTTCAGGTCTTCATTAAGAAGAGAAATGGGCCGAAAGGCTTGCGGTTCCTGCACATCATCGGTTGTCTTAGGAATCATAGAGATATGAGCTCTAAGCGCGTCTGGAGAGGGCAAGGAGCCCTGTCGTAACTCATTAAAATAATCAGTCAAGAAGGGTGCTAACAGAGTTGCAAATTTCTTATAGTAGAGGCCGGAAAAGCCATCTGGACCTGGGGCCGTGGTGGACCGTAGAGATTTAATAGCTTGTAGCACTTCCAGTACGGTAACACCGGCATTGAGGGCCTTCTGCGCTGCCTCAGATAGTCCAGGGAGTTGGAGGTCTTGAAAAAATGCCTCTGCCTGAGCCACAGGGAAGGGATCTGGTTTAGCATAAAGACGCGAGAGAAAGTCCGCAAAACGGGAGGCAATCTGCTGGGGATTAGAAGTACAGCCACCCACGGGAAGTCGCAATCGGATCGGTTTGTGGGGTTTCCCCACAGAATTGAGTTTCCTGGCCAGCATTGGACCAGGCTTATTCGCACAGGAATAAAATTTGTGTTTGGTCCAATGCAGGGCCCGCTCCACCTCTGAAGAGGCGAGTAGATTCAACTCTGCTGCCAGGGTGTCCCGGGCACGTTTACGGGCCATGGATGGGAATGACTTCCAACGAGCGTCCGCAGAGGCCAACAGAGAATGAAGCTCCAAAAGTCGGCGCTCCCGTTCCCGCTTCCGAACCGCCGCCAGCTGTATAACTTGACCCCGCACCGTGGCTTTATGCGCCTCCCACAGGGGAACTGCCAAAGAAACAGATCCCGAGTTTTCCCGCAAAATATGTGTGTACAAAAGATTCTATTTGTTGGCAAGTGACCTGAGTGGTCAATAAGGAATCATTAATGCGCCAGTGAAAAGGGCGCCGCACCGATCCAGAAAGGGCCAGGAGGAGTACCAAGGGAACATGGTCCAACCAGGGCGAGGAGGGAATAGTTATCCGCCTGACCAAAGGAAGCTGCTGAACACGCATGAATATATGGTCAATTCTACAAAAACTGTCATGAGGGTTAGAGTAGAATGTAAAGTCGCGCTCAGTTGGGTGAAATTCTCTCCAAACGTCCGCCAGCCCCGCCGTCCTCAAGAGAGAGCGCATACGTTCCTCTAGCACTAAGTCGTGACAAGGGGCCGTCCCCTGGGCATAGCGCCTGTCCAATGTAGAATCCAAGGTAACATTAGAATCTCCCAGAAGAAAAAGAAGACCCTTGGAGTGTCGGGAGACAATGGTCCAAAGATGAGAAAAGAATTTATGTTGAAAGCGATTGGGTGCATAATATGAGACAAAGGTAACCTCCTGATCCCAGAGGGTGCCCTGCAGAAGTAAGTACCTACCCGTGGGGTCCGCTATATTCCGAGCACAGACAAAAGGAAGATTGCGCTTGAAAGCTATTAGTACACCCCGGCGTTTCTCAGGGGCCGCAGCAGTGTAAAAGGTGGGAAAGTGAGGCGAAAGATACCGCGGAGCAGAGGACTGGGAAAACCTGGTCTCCTGTAAACATACCACATCAATTTGTTGCGATTTGAGGTGATGAAAAACTTTAGCCTGCTTCTGAGGCGAATTGAAACCTTGAACATTCTGTGAGTATACTTTCAGAAAAAGCATAGGTTGGCCACCAGTTACCACTCCCAATGGCGCACAGACTATGGCATCCCGAAACCCTGCATGAGGAGAAAACAAAAAAAACAGAAAGGAAAAGAAAAGAAGGGAGTAAAAAAAGAAACAAGAAATATATATAACAGTACAAACGTGTCACGTCAATGGTGACATGCATCCTCCTATACCTGAAGGATACCGGTTGGGGGTGGCTCTACCACCGGACACATGGCTGCAAATGAAAACAACAAAAACATAAGCCCCCAGGGGGCAAAAAGGCAATTGACACAGTAGAACAGAACACTAAAGTAATAACTAAGAGTCCCAGAAGTGAGCACTTCCGCATCAACCTCCTGTTAGAAAACCCAGCTAAACTAGGGGCCAACCCCCTCCAGGAGGACTGCCACAGGCCGACGTAGAACCTCTACACAGCCCAGGTGGTCCCCCACCCACCTCCCAAAAAGGCCAACATTCGAGCGGGCCCACCAGGCCAACCTCCCACCGGAGCCCGAAGGAGCCATCACCCCATACCCAAACGGGAATCCGAACAACGGCACCCGGACTCGAGATAGGCCAGGACAGCGAAAAGTCATAATCCACGAGTCCAAAAGGAGACCCCCCCTATTTAGTGGCGGAACCCAAGGGAGTAGGCTGGATCAGGCTTAGCCTGGAACTCTAACAACTGGAAGAGCCCTAGGGGCCAAACTCACAGTCCCACCAGGAGAGTCCAACGGTGAAACACAACGTGGGAAATCCGAGATGTATCTTCAGCCCGGAGAAGAGCAGGATGGACGTGATCGTTAAGGGGTCTGAGAGAGGGCTCTCTTTCTGTTGGATGACTGCTCCCAGAGGCGGCCTGGTGGAAGCGGCCTTGCTGGGGATCCAGTGGAGTGAGCCGGGCTCCGAGCAGCGATCCCCGGCGGAAGAAGGTGCAAAGATTTCAGGAGCGAATGGGCCTCCTCCGGCGTAACAACAGAATGACCGCGGCCTTCGTAGTTAAAGGTGAGGCGGAACTGAAAGCCCCAGGCGTATTTAATTCCGTGGTTCACCAGGGCCGAAGTGAAGGGCTTGAACTGACGTTGTTTCTGCAGAGTGGTCTGGGAAGAGCTGGTAGCGATGTCCCTGGAATCTGAGATCTGGTTTGTTTCTGGCCACCAAGAGAATGGTTTCCTTAGTGCGGTAAAAAGTGAACCTGATTATGATGTCCCTCGGGGGCCCATCCGATCGTCTGGGGCCCAATGCATGATGAATGTGGTCAAATTTGAGCAGGTCAATGGGAATTGCAGGCGTCAGCTCCTGAAACAGAGCAGTAGCGGTGGAGGTGAGATCTGTGATCGTTTCAGGTATACCCCTTAACCGCAAATTGCCACGACGGGAACGGTTCTCGAAATCCTCAAGTCGGAGCAGCACATCCGCTAATTCTTTCTTGAGGTCACACAAATCCTGCTCATGACCCTCAATGACCGTGGCCGCCGCATCCATTTTATCCTCAAGATCATTCGTTCGATTGCCCAATTCTCGGATTTCACGCGACAGTCGGTCAGCAAGCTTGGAGGTAGCGGAGGACAGTTCCGACTGTAGCATCATCTTGAAACGGTGCAGAAGCTCAGCGTCTCTCAGACCTGGAGGGGAAGACCGCAGGGATGCCGCTGATGCCAGGTCATCTTCACCCCTGGTATCCAGCCCACCCGCAGGTAGGGGCAGCAGGGGACCCGAAATCAGGACCGGGGCTTCAACCGTGGTCTCCGGGGGAAGACTCGATCCCGCGGCTGGGGCTCTGGAACTCCCCGGCGGCAGGCCAAAAATCGAGGCCGCGGCTTCACCCGCGATCTCCGGCGGGTAGGTCGCAACTTTAAAAACGGGCTGCTGGGCGCTCGAAGCGCGGGAGGAGGCTGTTTTTTTCCCCATTGGGGCACCAGGGGACGAGGGGCCAGGAGAGGTTGGAGGAGAGGCAAGAAACTCCCCCCTGAGGGCTTAAAATCGGCCGATGTGCCGGTGGTCAAGCAGCCAAATTTAAATAGCAGCCATTCTTCAGGCTGCTCACGAGCTGACAGAGAGCAAAGCTGCAGTAGCTGTTCTTTCTGTCAGAAAACTATTCAATATGGCGGGTAGTAGAGTGAATTTAACCACATGCCGCCCAGCCACTGTAGAAATATGGCGGCAGGGCGGCACGGTTGGGCAAAACCACGTTTTAAAACGTGTTTTTAAAACAGGTAGGGGGCGTGCGCGAGGGGTGCCGCCGCCGTACCTGTCCCGCCGATCACAGCCGCGGATGTCAGTCGCCGGGTCACAGCCGGTCGTTACCGGCTATGTCCCGGCGATCGGCGGCAATCGCTGACAGAGAGCACAGCTGCAGCAGCTGTGCTTTCTGTCAGTTCCCTGACAGCTCCAGGACAAGCTGATCGGGACAGAAGAGTTTCTCTCTCCCGTTCAGCGGTGTTCCCTGCAGTACACACCCCCACCCCCCTAGTAAAACACTCCCCCTCACACAATTAACCCTTTTCCTGAATAACAAACTTAACCCCTTCCTCCCCAGTGCCATTAGTACAGTGTCAGTGTTTAATTTTTGCACTGATCACTGTATTGGTGTCACTGGGGATGTCAGTGACCCCAAGTCAGTACCCCCCAATGTCAGAATGTCTGCCGCAGTTCCGCCATAAGTCACTGATCGCCGCCATAAGTCGCTGATCGCCACCATTATTAGTATAAAAAAAACTAAAAATCCCAGTATCTTTCCCATTTGTAAACGTTATAACTTTCACGTAAACCAATTAATTTACACGTATTGTTTTTTTTTTTAGCAAAGACATGTCGCAGAATGCATTTTGGCAGAAATTTATGACTAAATTTGATTTTTACATTTTTTTTCACTGGACATGTTTTATAGCAAAAAGTCCAAAATATTGTTTTTTTTCCTCAAAATTGTCAGACTTTTTTTTTATAGCGCAAAAAATAAAAACCGCACAGGTGATCAAATACCACCGAAAGAAAGCTCAATTTGTGGAAAAAAAAGGATGTAAATTTCATTTATGTACCATATTGCATGACTGCGCAATTGTCCGTTAAACTAGCGCAGCGCTGTATAGCAAACAAATGGCATAAATTGCAGTATCTATACCATAGTTTGTAGACGCTATAATTTTCACACAAAGCAATCAATATACACTTATTGGGATTTTTTTTACCAAAAACATGTAGCAGAATACATTTTGGCCTAAATGTATAACTAACTTTGAGTTTACTATATATTTTTTATAGCTGAAAGTAAAAAATATCGTTTTTCTTCAAAATTTTTGGCCTTTTTTTGTTTATAGCGTGAAAAATAAAAAGCGCACAGGTGATCAAATACCACCAAAAGAAAGCTCTATTTGTGTGAAAAAAAGGACGTAAATTTTGTTTGGGTGCAGCATTGCATGACTGCGCAATTATCAGTTGAATTAGTGCAGCGCCAAGTAGCAAAAAGAGGCCTGGTCATTAAAGGGGGTAAATCCTCTGGAGGTCAAGTGGTTAAAGTACAACCTAAAGGCAAAACGTTTATTTTAGTTTTGGATAGAGTGGAGAAGGAATAGAATGCCTTTCAGTTTTACTTTTAATTGCTGTCTATGCCCCCCGTTAGGGAGATTTACCCTCTGTAGTTGTCCTATTTACTGTTATTATTGAAAGTGAAAGTAAAAAAACTCCCAAATTTGGGTAGTCCCCAGAAAAGTAATATAGGTGAAATCTTCAAATGGGGACACTAGTTCTGGTGACTTGGAGGGTCCGCATAATATTTCCTTAACCGCTTCCCGACCGCCCTATAGTAGAACTACTGCTACATGGTGGCAGGGCTGCGCAAATTCACATATATATGTGACTTTGCATTTCTGGATAGGGGGTGCGCATGTGCACCATTGGCGGCTGCAGTTGCTGATCACTGGTCCCGGCCGGAGATTTCCTGCCAGCACCCGGCGATCGCCGAGTATCACTGACAGTTGAGAGATCTGTGTGTAAACAACAAAGGTCTCTCTCCTGCCAGCAGTAACATGCTTGCTTTGTATTTCTCTGCACAGTAGAGAAATACACAGCAGCACGTTTCCCTAGTAAAACACACACAACACACACAGTAAAACAGCACACAGCTAACCCTTTGATCGACCCAGATGTTAACCTCTTCCTGCCCAGTGTCATTAGTACAGTGTCCGTGCTTTTTATTAGCACTGATTACTGTATTAGTGTCACTGGGGATGTCAGTGACAGTTAGTCAGTTCCCCCCCAATTTCTGAATGCCCGCTGCAGTCCCACAGTCTCTCTATAAGTCGCTGACCGCTGACATTTTTTTTTTGTTCAAATTCCAGTATATATACCGCCATTTGTAGACCCTATAACTTTCATGTAAACCAATTAATTTACATGTATTGAGAATTTTTTTCAGCAGAATACATTTTGGCCTAAATTTAAGACAGAATTTGATTTTTTAAATTTTTTTACTGGATATGTTTTAAAGCAAAACGTCAAAAATATTGTCCACAATTGTTGTTTTTTTTTTGTTTATAGCACAAAATAAACAAAATGCACAGGTGATCAAATACCACTGAAAGAAAGCTCTATTTGTGAGGAAAATTACATAAATTTCATTTGGCTACAGCATTGCATGACCACGTAATTGTCAATTAAAGTAACGCAGTGCCGCCTGGTCAGAAGGGGGGTAAAGCGGTTGCCTTCTGGAGGGAAAGTGGTTAATCTGTAGGGATTTCCTCTCACTTCCTGTTTTGGCTATGGGACGGTATGTGAAGGTAAATCTCCCAAATGGGACAAAGAGGGCAAAAATAAACCCACCGGAGTTATAACCCAACCTTACTCTATCCAAAATGGGAAAAAGAAAAATGTTTTGCCTATAGTTCAATATTGTATTGAAACTGTAATCCAAACACTGTGTTTTGCAAAAATATGACACTATGTCTAGAAATTGAATTAATGTATTTCCAAAAAATGGTTTTCCTATTTAAATGATTATATTTTATTATAGTGTTCTTACAAGGATAGCACCAAATAAAGAAGCATACAGATAGATAGCATACATTAAGACACAGGAGTGAACCTCCTAAGGCCTTTAATATAACCCCCCCCCCCCCCACACACTGAACCACATTTGTTTAACCGTTTCAATACCGTGCAATTTTACACCTTCCTGCCCAGGCCAGTTTTCAGGTTTCAGCGCTCTCACACTTTGAATGACAATTGCGCGGTCATACAACATTGTACCCAAACTAAAATTTGATCATTTTCTTCACACAACTAGAGCTTTCTTTTGGTGGTATTTAATCACCGCTGGGGTTTTTATTTTTTGCTAAATTAACAAAAAAAGACCAAAAATTTTGAAAAAAAAACACATTTTTCTTTGTTTCTGTTATAAAAGTTTACAAATAAATAAATGTTCTTCATAAATTTAGGCCGAGATGTATTCTGCTACATGTCTTTGGTGAAAATAACCCAAATTAGGATGTATTTTTTAGTTTGTAGGAAAGTTATAGATTTCACAAACTATGGTATAGATCTGAATATTGATCAATCCTGAAGTACTGACAGCCAATCTAATATCTTGAGGTCCAAGAATGTCAGAACAGTACAGATATCCCCTAAATGACCCCTTTTTGCAGAGTAGACAGTCCGACGTACTTCATAAGAGGCATGGCGAGTTTTTTGAAGTTGTATTTTTTTGTCATAATTTTTCGGAAAATGAAAAAATTAAAAAAATAATTTTCACTATTTATTTTTTTTACACATTGTCACCAGTGCAGTACAGCGTCATCATATAACTGGCATGGCGGTGAACAGCGACACTGACTGGTGACAGTATGAAAAAAAAAAAATATATATATTTTTTTAATTTTTTTTAATTTTTTTATTATATTTAATTTTTTATTACATTTTTTTTTATTTTTTTTTAAGATTTTTTTTCATATTTTACTATGACCAAAATAATACAATGTTACCATAGTAACACTGTACTACTTTGGGGAAGTGATCAGTATTTTTTTTTTTTTTACACAATTTGCTTATAGCAAAGAATTACTTTGCTATAAGCAAGCATTTACCTGAATGAAATCGATTCATTCAGCTTTTTTTTTTTTTTTTTTTTTTTTTGTGCTTAGCTGTGATTTGGTCACAGCTAATCACATGACATGTGCATGTGATTAGCTGTGACCATTCACAGCTAGGCACTAGTATACAATGGATGGCATCATGAATGAAGCCATCCTTTGTATACAACTGTCATGTGACCTGCTGTGATTGGTCACAGCAGGTCACATGGTACCGGCAACGGGAGCCGGTACTCGGATCTGTCATCGGCCGTGTCCGAGGTGCACGGGCGGTGACAGATCGCACTGCTGCGTCGCTCTGCAACCGCGCAAACCGCGCATGTGCGGGAGCACGCCAAATGGCGTGCACCCGGAAAGCTGCAGCGCTTTTCAAGCCGCCAAACGGCCATTGGCCGGGCGGCTAATGGTTAAAGTGGAGTTCCACCCAAAAGGAGAAGTTCCGCTTTAAGCCTTTGGCTCCCACTCCCCATTAAGGATTGGCACCTTTGGGGAGCGGGTAACTGAATTTGACAGGTACCCGCTCCCACTTCCGCTGCGATCGCCTAGGCGATTGGAAGTGGAAGTTGTCCTCCCCGTAGACTTCCGGGACACATGACAGGTCCCAGAACACTACGGGGCCATTTACAAAGAGCAGTGCTTCTCGTGCATGCGCAGTGGGCACCCAGCTGTGAAGCAGCAAGCTGTCACAGCCAGGTGCCCACACTCAAGATGCCGGCGCTAGGGAGAGAAGACGGCCGGTGAATCCAGTGGTGGTGAAGACCCCGCTGGACCGAGGGACAGGTAAGTGGCTGTATTTTAAAAGTCAGCAGCTACAGTTTTTGTAGCTGCTGACTTTTATTTATTTTTTTTAGGTGAAACTCCACTTTAAGGAAATGATGTTTTGCATTCTTCATCATTTTCTTCCTGCATTCTCTTTATTGAAAATTAACTGATAATTAGTTTCACTTCCCTAGTTGTGCTACACTAATTGGACAGACTGAAAGTTCTGACTCGTGAATTTAAAAAAAGTTCACCTTTCAAGAAAAAATAATAGATGCACATATTTTTGCAGGGAAAAGAAATGTGTATTTATCTTTTCCTGCAGAAGCCTGGAAAACATTGCTTCTGCAGACAAGCCCTGCAGTTGTCTATGGAAAGCTACGGGGCTTGTGCATGAACTACTGTATGTCAGTGCTCATCAGTGCCCTGACAGTTCATTCAGAATTACAAGTCATTAGCTGAGGTGGCTCACGGTAGTTTGTAGTTGTTTTTCATTCACATGAAACTTTAAATGATGCGGAGCCCTGCACAACTGCACTGTTTTTAAATTGGGACTACTGGTGCGAGAAGAAGATCCCCTGCCCAATGTCACATTGAGGTGGGGTGAGGGGGAACTGGCAGCAAGATCTGGAAAATGTTCCACCCTAAATATAGGTGGAACATGTAAAATAATCCAAATAGTGAACTTAGACTATAAGGTGCTTTTTTCTTCTCACAAATATTTGTTGATCAATATATTTCTGGTTTAAAGTCAACCTCTGGCTACCAATATTAACATGCAAGCATGTTGATCTATAGATCAAAATGGTCAATCCGTTCCTTCACATACCACCAATTTTATTTTAGTCTCTTACTGCACTCACAGAGCCAACTAGCTGCTCATGCAACCAACTTTCTTAGATTTTGTAATTTTATAAGTACAGGTATGCCCCACGCCCCATGTGACAATGCTAAGGTTGTGCTGTGCTGTGGTGGTGAGGGCAGGCCCATGTTTCACTACCAAGACGTACCAGCAAGCCACTGATATATACACTCACCAGCTTCTTTGTTAGGTACACCTGTTCAATTGCTTGGTAACACAAATTGCTAATCAGCCAATCACATGGCAGCAACTCATTGCATTTAGGCATCTAGACATGGTGAAGTTCAAAACAAGCATCAGAATGGGGAAGAAAGGGGATTTAAGTGACTTTGAATATAACATGAATGTTGGTGCTAGACAGGCTGGCCTGAGTATTTCAAAAACTGCTGATCTACTAAGATTTTCACACACAACCTCATCTCCTGGGTTTACAGAGAATGGTCTGAAAAAGAGAAAATATCCAGTGAGCGGCAGTTGTGTTGACAAAAATGCGTTGTTGATGTTAGAGGTCAGAGGAGCAGGGTCATACAGGGTTCAAGATGATAGAAAGGCAACAGTAACTCAAATAACTACTTGTTACAACCAAGGTATGCAGAATACCATCTCTGAATGCACAACACATCAAACCTTGGAACAGATGGGCTACAAGAGAAGACCACACAGGGTGCCACTCCTGTCAGCTAAGAACAGGAAACACTGGCTCACTAAAATTGGACAATAGAAGATTGGAAAAACTTTGTCTGGTCTGATGAGTCTTGATTTCAGCTGCGACATTCAGATGGTTGGGTCAGAATTTTGCATAAACAACATGAAAGCATGGATCCACCCTGCCTTGTATCAACGATTCAAGCTGGTGGTGTAATGGTGTGAGGGATATTTTCTTGGCACTTTGGGTCCCTTGGTACCAATTGAGTATCATTTAAATGTCATGGCCTACCTGAGTATTATTGCCGACCATGCCCATCCCTTTATGACTACAGTGTACCGATCTTCTGATGGCTACTTCCCGCAGGATAATCCACCATGTCACAAAGCTCCAATCATCTCAAACTGGTTTCTTCAACATGACAATGAGTTCACTGTACTCCAATGGCCTCCACAGTGACAATCCAATAGAGTACCTTTGTGCAGCCAACAAATCTGCAGCAACTATGTGATGCTATCATGTCAATATGGACCAAAATATCTGAGGAATGTTTCCAACACCTTGTTGAATCTATGCCACAAAGAATTAAGACAGTACTGAAGGCAAAAGGGGGTCCAACCCGGTACCAGCAAGGTGTACCTAATAAAATGGCCGGCGAGTGTGTGTTAATCTCCCTGCTCCTTGCTCTTCATTTTCTTTGGTAGCCACTGTCACTGGGATTAAAAATGATGAGAAATCCAAAATAGTTAATAGTAAGTTGTCACCAGGGACAGAAACAGAATGGAAGCCTTCCATTAGGGACACTTTTTTCGGTAACAATTATCTAAGAAGTGATTTCCCTCACTTTAAAGAGATTTTCTCTCCTTTTTCTAGAGGTCAGAAAGCAAAGGGAAGTTCCCCCAATGGGGCAGTGTTTGCAAAATACCTGCCAGGAGTTTTTTGTGTTTCTACTCTATCAGAATAGGGAAAAAGTTTTAATTTACAATATACTTTAAGTTTAAAAATCTGGTTACATAAGTTAAAGCAAAACACTGTTACAGGAATAAAAGTGTTCAACAACCGTGTAGCAAAGATGATAATTAAAACACAAAAAAGAAGGGTCGTGGTTAAAAAAAAAAAAAAAAAGATGAACTGTCAAACATGATGCCATTTGATTTGCAGTGACATGATTTAATTTTTAATTGTTAATTTTTTGTATATTTTAAAATGTTTATTAAAGTGTTTCTAAACCCACTACAGTAAAATCAGTCTGTATATGCAGTAAAGCATGCTTGTTATACCCACTGTGGAACCTAAGAGGGTAATGCTCTGCATTGTGTAAAAAGGATGTTTGATACTGACTTCTCTGATCCTCCCCTTCTTCCAGTGCCCCCCTCTTATCTCCTGATAAGACATATAGTGTGGAGATACTGCACAAGCTCGGTTTGGTGTGTATTGCTAGAGAGGTTTTTTTTTTTCTTGGGAGAGTGCATGTAATCAGCACAGGGCCAATCAGCACTGCCCAGACAGAGGTCAGGGGTTCTGCATCCTCCTAGAGAAAACCGGTCCTCCTCCAAGCTTTAATCGGTGCTCTGCTGGACACTGATAGAAGTCACAAGACTGTTCTAACTGCTGATTAGAAAAGGTATTCAGCAGTTTATATTTACTAAAATAATTGCATTTCATGTTCTGTGTACTGTGGGAGACCAGATATAGTGAATGCAGGGTCCTGGGTTTAGTAACACTTTACGTTTATTATGGTATAGATATAAGCAAGGTAATATGCTTTGTCAAGTACACATATATTTAGGCTGCTTACTGGTGGTAGCAAGCAGTCAACTAGTTGACTAGGCATTATTCTTATCTCATGCTACCATGTGGATTTAATGGAAAATAAATGAAACCTCAGCAGTTGTAGATGAAAGAAAATTGTAATGCTAAAAATGTACTTGGGTCAGAGTAGACTGTTACAGTAGAGATCGTTTTAAATATCTTAAGGGTAAAGCATAATTTTTTTTCAATTCATATTTTTAAAAGAGAAGTGCAGGTTTTGAAAAAAAACCAAACAGTCATACTCATCTAGGTGGCTGCAGCACCGATCTGATGCTGCATCTGTCCCCTGCTACCTCTAACTGAGTGATCAAAGACCTCTGATCGCTCAGTTCTCGGTCTTCAGTGAGCAGAGAACCAGTGACTGTTTGTCAATCTGCATTGCCCCTTTAGTGCTCACTGCGCAGGGCGCAGAAGCAACTGGCTCAGGCTCTCAGCAGAATGCTGAGAGGCTGAGCCAGCTGCAGATCAGGCATCTACATGGATCCTGACATTAACCGCATGCTGCCCAGCCACTGTACATATACGGCGGCAGGCAGCACTCATAGGGAAAACCACGTTTTAAAAGGTGTGTTTTGTAAACAAATAGGGGGCGCACAAGAGGCGCGCCGCCGCCCTATTTGTCCCGCGGTTCACCGCCGCAGTTGTCAGTCGCTGGGTCACAGCCGCTCCTTAGCGGCTATGTCCCGGCGATCGGCGGCAAACAGTGACAGAGAGCACAGCTGCAGTAGCTGTGCTGTCTGTCACTTCCCTGTCAGCTCGAGGATGAGCTGATCGAGAAAGAACACTTTCTCTTTCTCGATCAGCCTTGTCCCGCCCAGTACACACCCCCGCCCCCTAGTAAAACACTCCCCTCAGTCCTATAACCCTTCCCAGCAAAATAAAGTTAACCCCTTCCTCCCCATTGCCATTAGTACAGTGTCAGTTGTTTTTTTTTTGCACTGATCACTGTATTAGTGTTTTTGGGGATGTCAGTGACCCCAAGTCAGTACCCCCCAATGTCAAAATGTCCGCTGCAGTCCCGCCATAAGTCGCTGGTCGCTGCCATAAGTCCCTGATCGCCGCCATAATTCGCTGATCGCCGCCATTATTAGTATAAAAAAAACCCTAAAAATCCCAGTATCTTTCCCGACATTTGTAAACACTATAACTTTCACGTAAACCAATTAATTTACACGTATTGGGTTTTTTTTTAGCAAAGACGTCGCAGAATACATTTTTGCAGAAATGTATTTATACCATAGTTTGTAGACGCTATAACTTCTACACAAAGCAATCAATATACACTTATTGGGATTTTTTTTACCAAAAACATGTAGCAGAATACATTTTGGCCTAAATTTATAACCAACTTTGAGTTTACTATATATTTTTTATAGCTGAAAATAAAAAATATTGTTTTTCTTCAAAATTGTCAGCCTTTTTTTTTTTATAGCGCAAAAAATAAAAAATGCATAGGCAATCAAATACCACCAAAAGAAAGCTCAATTTGTGGGGAAAAAAAGGATGTAAATTTCATTTATGTACCATATTGCATGACCGCGCAATTGTCCATTAAACTAGCGCAGCGCTGTATAGCAGAAAAATGGCGTAAATTGCAGTATTTATACCATAGTTTGTAGACGCTATAACTTCCACACAAAGCAATCAATATACACTTATTGGGATTTTTTTTACCAAAAACATGTAGCAGAATACAGTTTGGCCTAAATTTATGACTAACTTTGAGTTTACTATATATTTTTTATAGCTGAAAATAAAAAATATTGTTTTTCTTCAAACTTTTTGGCCTTTCTTTGTTTATAGCGTGAAAAATAAAAAGCGCACAGGTGATCAAATTACACCAAAAGAAAGCTCTATTTGTGTGAAAAAAAGGACTTAAATTTTGTTTGGGTGCAGCATTGCATGACCGCGCAATTATCAGTTGAATTAGTGCAGCGCCGAGTAGCAAAAAGAGGCCTGGTCATTAAGGGGGGTAAATCCTCAGGAGCTCAAGTGGTTGAAGTTGGGATCTCTCTATTCTGGACTTGCTTAGTGACGTCAGCTCTCGGCTGATTACAGGTCACAGGGGTGCAGAACTAAGTGCTTTGGCCCTATTCTTTTAAGCATCTTTTATATATAATACAATAAAAATAGTTATGATATTAAATAGATTTTGTAGACTGGTTTGTAACGGGTTTGGCCTAATGCGCACTTAATTTTTTTTAAAATTGAAGTGTTTTGATGCCCTTTGTATATTTTTATGTTTTTTAGTTAAATTCCTTATTAATGTGTCTTTACATGTATTTTGTATGGGTTTATATGCATTTTCTTACACGCCTTTACTTTGTATATGCATATGTTTTACTTATTTATATGAGTTGATTTACTAAAACTGGACAGTGCAAACATCTGGTGCAGCTGTGCATGATAGCAAATCAGCTTCCAACTTCAACTTGTTCAATTAGACCTCATGCACACATGACTTTTTTACAGCCACTTTTAGGGGAGTCAGGTGTTTGTTTTTTACAGCTTGCAAACACCCTTCCATATCATCCTATGTGTCCATGCACACATAGACTTTTAGAAGCATTTAGTGGTAGGGGCTTTTAGGAGCTGTAAAAAATACACTGCCAGTGCATCCAGGAGCAGCAGCATTTTGGCAGAAAAAAATGTTTAATGCGTGTAGAGCTGGACCAGATTTTGCATTCTCCAGTTTTAATAAATCAACCCCTATATGTATTTCATTACTAGATAAGGCAATAGGGATGATTTAATTAAGAAGTAGAGACAGTTTGCTAACTTTTGTGAATTCATTAAAGCGGTTCTAAAGGCTGAAGATTTTTTACCTTCATGCATTCTACGCATGAAGGTAAAAAACTGTGTACAGTAGCCCACCCAACTCTCGCTAACAACTTACCTGAGACCAGGGGCGGACTGACCATTTGGAAACTCAGGCAGTGCTCGAGGGCCCGGGGTCAGTAGGGGGCCCCATGACATGCCCCTGGTACCTTTTTCATAGGCTTTTTTGAGTTTGGGCAAGGACACAGGGGCCCCATGATCCCCTATTGCCCAGGGGCCCCATGAGTTGTCAGTCCGCCCCTGCCTGAGACCCATCTGGATCCAGCGATGTGCACGAGAGGCTCTCCGAGGACTCTCACTCCTCATTGGTTGAGACAGCAGTGTGAGCCAATGAGGAGAGAGAGGGGTGGGGCCAAGATGCAGCTCTGTGTGTGAATGGACAGTGGCTCAGGAGCAAGGCTGCTCGGGGGTCCCATTAAGAAGAGCTTGCTCTGGGGGCACTCTGCAGGAGGGAGGAGGGTGGGGGGACCCGAGAAGAGGAGAATCAGGGCTGCTAAAAGCAAAGACCACTGCACAGAGCAGGTAAACATGACATGTTTTGTTTGTCATGGTTTTTTTTTTTTTGCCTTTTGATACCACTTTAAAACTGTGTTCACATCAATCTTCCAGTCATGTACAAGCAAAGCCATGTTTAACCCCCAGCCATGGGGGTTGATTTATTAAAGGGGAAAATGGGTGTTCAAATTATTGAATGAATGTTTGAATAAGGTGAAATTGTGTCCACTATGCATACCCTATTCTGTTCCTGTAAAATTCTCACATGATTGGTCATTCACTTTATTTTCAAACATTTACTTTGCCAAGTAAATATTCATTTTTAGGTGAACAGCTCCCATTCCTCAATTCCCATTAGATATTATATTTTACCTTATTCATTAAGCTCAGTACACATTTATTTTGCAAAGCGAGGCTATGGAAGTTCTGCATATTTTGGATAGAGGAAAATTAGGTTGTCACTCATAGTGATGTTCTGCAGTTAGCACTAACAGGGTGTGATAACAATCTACAAAAATAAATAATTGGAAAAGGTAAAAAAAAAATGGATATAGACCTACGGGTTGATTTACTAAAACAGTAGCAATCAAAATCTGGTACAGCTCTGCATATAAACCAATCAGCTTCCGGGTTTTATTGTCAACGCTTAATTGAACAAGCTGAAGTTAGAAGCTGATTGGCTACCATGCACAGCTACACCAAATTTTGCACTCTCTAGTTTTTGTAAATCAATCCCATAGTGTTATAGCTACGCAACAAGACTCAAAGCACTGGAACTGATTTACAAAGGGAGTTTAACATTCTCTCACTTAGTTTGGTGAACAAAGTAATGCTGTATTCATGTGAGGCATCCATTGACATGCAAGCTGAATTTCTTTCTTAATTTTCCCTGCAAAACATTCAGTATAAGTGAGTACACCTTCACCTTATTCTCTAAATGAAGTGATCCAGCATTTTGCTAAGTGAACATTTTCTACTCCTTTAGTAAATCAACCACAATGTACACTGCTCATAAATATTAAAGGAACACTTGGAAAACACATCAGATCTCAATGGGGAAAAATATCATGCTGGATGGATATCTATACTGATATGGACTGGGCAATGTGTTAGGAACGCAAGGATGCTCCATCTTTGATGGAAATGAAAATTATCAACCTACAGAGGTCTGAATTCAAAGACAGCCCAAAAATCAAAGTGAAAAAATGATGCAGCAGGCTAGTCCATTTTGCTGACATGCTTGTATGCATGCCTGACAACGTGGGGGCTTGCTCCTATTGAGATGAGAAATGGTGTCCGGGGGTATTTCCTCCCAGATCTGGACCAGGGCATCACTGAGTTCCTGGACAGTCTGAGGTGCAACCTGGCAGAGTCAGATGGATCGAAAACATGATATTGGATTTAGGTCAGGCAAGCGTGGGGGCCATTCAATAATATCAATTCCCTCCTCCTCCAGGAACTGCCTACATACTCTCGCCACATGAGGCCGGGCATTGTCCTGCACCAGAAGGAACCCAAGACCCACTGCACTAGTGTAGGGTCTGACAATGGGTCCAAGGATTTCAATACAATACCTAATGGCAGTCAGGGTGCCATGGTCTAGCCTGTTGAGGTCTGTGCGTCCCTTCATGGATATGCCTGCCCAGACCATCACTGACCCACCACCAAATGGTCATGCTGAACAATGTTACTGGCAGCATTACGTTCTCGATGGCTTCTCCAGACCCTTTCACGTCTGTCACATGTGCTCAAGGTGAACCTGCTCTCATCTGTGAAAAGCACAGGGCGTCAGTGGCAGACCTGCCAATTTTGGTGTTCAATGACAAATGCCAATCGAGCTCTATGGTGCCAGGCAGTGAGCACAGGGCTCACTAGAGGATGTTGGGCCCTCAGGCCACTCTCATGAAGTCTGTTTCTGATTATTTGGACAGAGACATTCACACCAGTGGCCTTCTGGAGGTCATTTTGTATGGCTCTGGCAGTGATCATCCTGTTCCCCCTTGCGCAAAGGAGCAGATACCAGTCCTGCTGATAGGTTAAGGACCTTCTACGGCCCTGTCCAGCTCACCTAGAGTAAATGCCTGTCTCCTGGAATCTCCTTCATGCTCTTGAGACCTTCTGCTAATGGCGTACTGATGTGTCATCCTGCAGGAGTTGGACTGCCTGTGCAACCTCTGTAGGGTCAAGGTATCACCTCATGCTACCAGTAGTGACACTGACCCTAGCCAAATGCAAAACTAGTGAACTAAAGTCAGAAAAGATGAGTAGGGAAAAAATGTCAGTGGCCTCCACCTGTAAAACCATTCTTGCTCTGGGGTTTGTCTCATTGTTGCCCAGCTAGGGCACCTGTTGTTAATTTCATTAACATCAAAGCAGGTGAAACAGAATAACAACCCCCTCTGCTACTTAACTGACCAGAGTTTAATTGACTTGATACTGTACTCTGATTAAAAAGTGTTCCTTTGGTTTTTTTTTATATATGCCACTAGTTTGACTGGATGGTAAATCATACCAAATTGGGATCTCACACAGACTCGGATTGGCCCAGTGGAGGAGAAGGTCGGGGGATCCTCCGTTGGGCCCTTCCACCCAAACAAAACAGCTCAGTTAACAGACTCTCACAATGGTGACAGCAGGTATGCTCACCTCATCAACAATTCATGTCCTGCTCCCTGTCAGCTGTAACTGTCTACTTTCAGTTTTGCTGAGAATTACTCAAAGGAAAAGGACCATTAGAAGCTCTGGGGAGCAAGCTTATGAGAGGTGATGCTGGCACCAGCGTGCCATTCAAATGTGCATGCAAATTTACAACATGCATTCATGAATTACTGATCCTATTAGTGATGTGACAGGTAAAGTTGTAGGGGTGCTTGGAGGATGGTTGGGGTCAAGAGCTGAAGCTGTTTGGGTGGATTTATGTGTGTGTATATTGTTAAAATTGTGGGGAAAGTTCATAATTTGTGGTGGTGTTTTAGTGTTCCCTTTACATCTTCATGATCCACTGTACTGTGTATAACTGATGTTAGCCCAAACCACCTCAGTGCACCTCAAATGAACATGACATTTTTTGGCAAAGCACCACACCACAATGCATGGTAGTGCATTACTTTGCTATGTTCTAGTGCTCTGTGGTGCCATTCACATTAATAGCATGTTCACATTCCTGCAGATCAAAGTTTTTAAGCCTACCTAAGACACAAATATGGTGAAATATAATGCAGCCCCTCCTCCAATGTCCCAGTTTCTTTCTTGGGATGTGATAAAAGCTCACAAATCTGGGCCATATATTTGTGAGACTCTGGCTGTAGCACAATAATTTAGGAGACATTTTTGGGTACAAGAACTGCACCATGCGTATAATGTATAATGGGAGTGGGCGCAGACTCAGCTTAACCATACTTTTTTAAGCCATAATCAGTATTAACACACCCACACCCATTTTGTGCTGTGCAAGGTGCATTTTGTATTTGCTTGTGCATGTCTTTCTTTCTTAAATTATAAAGTTAGTGAGTATGTATTGAGTATGTATAATGTGATGTTGAGACTTGATTTAACACAACTATGGCAATATTGTATAAAATATTGTTTCAATTGCTAAGCTCCAACTGGCTGACATAATTGTTGCATAACATCCTTTGGCTAATGTTATATGAGTAATGTTACTATGGTGAGTGGCATTGTATAATGTGTAGGCCTGTCACCATCAAACCATGACCCTAAAATGGCACTATTTTCATACTTACTGGACAAATCCACGCCCCTATTTGCAACTAGCCACTATATGGTGGGCTCCCACTCTTAATTCTTCTGGTAAGCCCCAGTGTTGTAGTCCAATGCCAATTGGTAATACCATCCGAAATTTTGTGCCTGTGTTTTTCTATTGGTAAATTGATTTTTTCCACTTCAGTAAATGCATAACTTCATATTTTTAAATTATTTATTCACACCAGTTATCAGAAGTCAGAATGCTTTGATACTGAGCTATCAATGCTGTGATAAAGCCATTTTTTTTCTCCATATCCCTGAACACTCTAGACTTGAGGAGTGTACATAATTAAATAGCCTGCATACAGCAGCCAGGGTATCCTGTTGTTATAACGTGTTCCACCCGTAGACTTCTGATTATATTAAACTCCCACTGTGTTGTACAGTGGAGTATATAGTATTTTATGAATAAAGATATCCGGTAATGGTTGTGTTGAGTGTTTTCATGCATAAAGATATAGTTTTAGATTACAAGGATTGCACAAACTAGGTCAGTCACTAGGGAGCCTGTATGACAAGGAAAAAAAAAGAAAAAGCTGTGGGAACAGCTTTTTAGTGATTATAGCATAACAAAAAAAAAACAATTAATTGCAAGTAAAGAAGAAAAAGATGATTGTATTGGTAAATAAAAAACATAATTAATAATTAATTTCATAATTAAGTCAGACCCTTACCTTTATTATTTCCCGCCTCCATCCAGCAGCAGAAATTACAATCCAACTTTAAATTCAAATGGGCTCCTACAGTATTTAAAGATCTAGGCACTCTTATGTCCAGAAATCTCTGAAAGACTTCCGTACTAAATTTCCCTCCTTTGCTAGGAAATGTTCAAGCTTTACTCCAAAAATGGAATACAGATAGGTTGCTGTAACATAATCAAAATGACAGTTCTAATGAAATTCTTGTATTTACTCAATTCTTCACCCATTTACATTCCCTCAACTTTATTCCGCTCAGCTACATCACTCCTTCTCAAATTAATTTGGACAAATAAGCACCCGTGGCTTAGGCACCAGATTCTTACTGTTCCAAAGTTCCAAAGGTAGACTGCCTTACCACACCTAACAGTACACCACTTAGCATGCCACCTAGTGCAGATGATAGATTGGTGTAGACATGATTCTAGTAAAGCTTAGGTCACCCTGGAATAATCATACTCTAAAATACCCTTGCAAAGCCTCCTTTGGTGCTTTCCCTATGCCAATACATTTGAGATCTCACCCCACTATTGGCATGACCCTAGTCCATAGCAGAAAGATTATCATTAAGCACAATTTCACTCCATTCCTATCACCTTTTCCCCCCATTATAGGGAACCAGACTGCCCCCACTCCCCCCCCCCCCATTTTCATGGACCCACACTTCCAGAATTTATTAAAAGCCAACACGTCTAATGCTTTTATTAGGATGTGGCCGCCCATCATTTATGTACCTGACATCTTCCACTGGCCCCTATCACCTACCCTTCTGGAACACACTTCAACTGCCTGATTACCTTACTACACTACCCTCTGCAGAAGTCCTTAACATCCACTGACAGGCTTTGAGAGACTGTATTCTGAAAGAGGTCCCTATTCTTCCCTAATCACAGAAAAATTGGAAGAACACCCCTCACCCTTTAACAATGCTTGGGAAGAGGGCTTGTCGAATTCTATCTCAACAGAACAACTCAAAAACTAATCTTCTTATCATGAAATCTATATGCACCAGAATACAAGAGTATAAATACAAGACTGTAAATACAAGACTCTTATGAGATGTGAATCCCGGTTTGGATTCATAAGATAACACCTTCATTATTACTATTATATGTGTTACTTCTATATTGGCTACTTCTCAGTTCATGACAGTTCTGGGGTGCTATCTGGGTTTGTCAGAGGTGCTGTAGTACATGCATAAGTGGTAATCTTGGCTGTACTATCAGCTGACAGGTGCAGATGCAGGCTGTGTGAGGCTGTCAGTGCTTGTTTATTGAAGTAGTTTCAGGTTACATATGGTATATAGCATATGTTTGAAAAAAGGCACAAGTCCATCCAGTTCAACCAATGGAAGAAAAAAAGATTCACACACAAATAGAAAACCTCCATATACTGTATATCATCCTATACTCAGCTGATCCAGAGGAAGGGAAAAAAAAAACAATAAAGCATGATCCAACTTGCCCCAGCAGAGGAAAATAATTCCTTCCTGATCCCCCAAGAGGCAATTGGATATTTCCTGGATCAATGTTATTTCTAAATATTAGTATCCAGTTATACTATGTGCGTTTAGGAAGGAATCCAGGCCTTTTTAAAAACAATCTACTAAGCTGGCCAGAACCAGCTCTTGAGGAAGACTATACCACATTTCCACAGCTCTTACTGGGAAGAAGCCTTTCCTTATTTTAAGATGAAATATTTTTTCCTCAAGACGTAAAGTGTGACCCCCCCATTTTTCGCTGTGATTATCTTAAGGTGAATAACTCTACACCAAATTCACTATACAGACCACTTTTGTATTTATACATGCTGATCAATCCCCCCCCTTAATCTCCTCCTCAAGAGAGAATACATTTAGTTCCACTAATATCTTTCCTCATAGCTGAGATCCTCCTTATATTAGTTTGGTTGCCCTCCTCTGCATTTTCTCCATTTCCCTGATATTCTTTTTTGTGAATTGGTGCCCAAAACTGCTCTGCTCCATCTGGCTACATTGGTGTGGGAACCCTGGAGTATGTTGGCTGGTTTTGATCATCAGGCTGTCATGGGCTTAATAAATGTGCCTTTTACAAGCTATTGAAATGTGAGTGGCCTGGATTCTGTTCGTTATGGTATAAGATTGATCTGGCAATATTACACTATGTAAGTTTTTCTCTTTGATGATACGGTGGAGCAAACTAGGGAGCCACGGTGAGGACCTGAAAGAGGATCTTATCTTGGAGAGGCTATCATTGAGCTGATGAAAAGAGGGTATAGGATTCCCCATAAAATCCTAAAGGCTTTTCATTCACCAAAATCTGGTGAGTGCATTTGATTTTGGTGTGCACGGGTGAAAGGTGGAAGGCTAGAAAAATTATTTGGAGTTTGCATTTCTCACCACATGGGACTTTTTATGGTGTCCTTTTCTTGAAAATTGTTTCTGATACAGATATGCACTTATTGATATGGGACATTTATATTTTGTGATTTATTAATACTTGAATTTAGTTCTATTTTGCGCTGTTTATTTATATATTTCATTGTTTGTGTATTCACATTTTTTGCACAGCAGCAATTTAGAAGGGTGATTCACTTGATTTGATTTTGGCGCAGGAATATCTTTCTTTTATTTCTTTCTTTTATATTCTAGATGAGGTCTTACTAATGATTTGTGCAGGGGTAAAATTATATCTCTCCCTCTCTGCAGTCCATACCTCTTTTAATACAAGAGAGGATTTTGCTAGGTTTGGAAACCTCAGCTTTGCATTGCATGCCATTTTTAAGCTTATGATCTAACAGGACACCCAGATCCTTCTCCACCATTGATTCCAAGGTCTGGCCTCTTGGAAGGTAATAGCACAGCTGTGATCTGGAGCTCACTGGAATGGGAGCACTAATGGGAAAGGGAGTTCTAATGTACTGGATCGGAAAAGGTGAGCAAAATGTTGCTCGTAGGCACGAATGAGTACTCTGCCTTCACACACTGTAGCTTGTTTTATTCCCCAGGCCATGTGTAAGTCTGTGGGTGCAAATTTTTTTCAGGTTCAGGCATTTACCTTCATAAATAGCTTCAGGGGTCATATCTGCAGATTCTTTGCTAAACAAGATCTTTGTATTAAACATGATCTGGTGTATTTATGACTGTATGACGCACGTACCCTGGGAACTTCTGACCCCATAATGTTTACACCACCATGTCATGTGTGGGCTTGTACTGAAAACGTGTTGATAGTTTGGTGTCTGGTTGGGCTTAGGCAGCAAAACTTGGCTTAGTAGAAACATGACTAAATTTGATTGCGGTCAGTTGCCTGTATTGAAACACATGACAGGTACTTTAACTGAGGACCTGAGTAATCACAAGTTGTAGTATAATGCTGCAAACTTTTACACTTTAGACTGGGGTGCCTTGAGCTTTTTATATACACAAGCGAGTGCAGAGGTCTCCTTGGTACTAGTTTTTTCTACTACTTTGCTCTGGCTGCTGTATCACCTGTCGCACCAAACTCTGCCACAACCTAACCCCCCAGTGAAGTGAAGATTCTTAACTCTTTTTTTAAAGCAACCTTGGCGTGACAGTGGCTAAAGAGAAGACCAGGCCTTAAAATTAAGCCAAGCCCAGTGTCTACTCCCTACCTTCTGAAATGATCTGAGATAATCACCGTGTGATGCGTCATCATTTATTAACTGCTTCCCTACCTCCCTATAGCAGAACTACTGCTACAGGGCTGCAAAAAAATCAAGTATATATACGTGATTTTGCATTTCCGGGTAGGGGGCGTGTGCGCCGCCCTACCCGCGCCACCATTGGCGGCTATAAATGTCTTTACAAATGTCGATCACCGGGCTGGAGATTCCCCTCCGGCACTTGTCGATCGCCGAGGAACAGTGACAGGGAGAGACCTGTGTGTAAACAACACAGATCTCTCTCCTGCCAGCAAGGACATGCTGCTGTGTATTTCTCTGCACAGCATAGAAATACACAGTAGTATGTTTATACAGTAAAACACACACAGCATATACAGTAAAAAACAGCACAACACACAGTTAACCCTTTGATCGCCCCAGATGTTAACCCCTTCCTGCCCAGTGTCATTAGTACAGTGTCAATGCTTTTTATTACGTATATACACCAGCGCACAACTTTGTACTCCAATCTTCCTGTCTTCTCAAGATTTCTTTAACCAGAATGTGTTGTATGCCATAGAATATCACACTCTCCTATGACTTTCCAATACAGTGATCAAAATCTCCAAAGAAAAAAACTTATATAGTGTAGTATTTCTTACACAAATGTGCTACATGTACACCTATACACTATCTAATATATATAATGTCTACCATTTATCCCCTAAATTCTCTTACCCTCTTGGGGTGACCAGTGTGCATTTCACTCCTTAAGCTGTGAATAGAATCTACAAATACACATGTGACCATGCCCCATCCACCACCAGTGTGCAAAACAAATCCAGGGTGCTCAATCCCTTCCTTTTCAGGCATGCACCTTACCCTGCATGTCTTTTAAATTGCCTTCCAAAATATAATTAGCGTGCTTAATCTCCTCTCCCGTTCTTCATATGCTCTCTGTGATCATAAAAGATAAACAAACACTCCCATAGTGCAGCAGTATAAAAAGATCAGTTTAATAATACAAATTGTGCTTACATGAATCTCAAGTAAAAGAGCATAGTTCAACCAATTTCAAAATGGCCACCATGGTACTTCCAGTTATGTCTTGACGTTACATCCATCTGACGTGATTTGTCATTCAATCGACTTCCTCATAGGCATCAGACGCCACCGGACTATTTTAGCAACATCCCACCCTCATCCTGTGGCCATGTACTCCATTTTACTTGCTGGTTACCAATACCTATACTATATTATATTCCCTTCTTAAACCCTGTGCTTTTTAATACCATGGAACAATCCACCTAAAAGTAATATTGATATAATAAAACATCAAACAGAGTTAGTATATCCTAAAGGCAAATCTATATACTGAAATTACTATCAGCATGGGCATATAGAAAAAACAGCTGCCCCCTAGTGATGTAAATGCTAGTAGATTCGTTGAAATCTAAATAAATCTAAAATTACAAGCCCTCAGTAAAATACATATAGGGGAATGAGTTAAACAATACATCAATGTCTAAATCCTCTCTACATATTATTACACAAAATGAATGACAAAATCTGCTAAATAAAATTTTTTTAATAAAAAAAACAAAATAAAACCTAATATATATATATATATATATATATATATATATATATATATATATATATATATATATACTGTATACTGTATATACACACATAAAGATAGGGTTGGTTATGCTCGGTACATACCAGGCACTACCTGCCCTCACTGCCTGCACATGCCTAATACAGCCTCAAAATAGTGCCCTAAAGATTGGTGCCCTAAAAATTAGAGAAGAAACAATTCAGATCCAGTTCTATATTCAATCCCTTAGGGTACATACTATCCAGCTCATAAATCCAAGAAAGTTTCATTCCTAGAAATCTCCCTTATGTGATTATTACCTCTCCAATGTGCCTCAACCTTTTCGATAGCACAAAACATCAATAGTGTGGGATCACAACCTTGTGCATCTTTGAAGTGTTTTGACAGGCTATGCTGCTTCTTCCCCTTTTTGATGGTGACATGTTCCCTTAAACTTATATGTAACGTCCTTGTGGTATGTCCCACATATTGGAAACTACATGGGCATTTGAGAAGGAAGGTAACATAATTGGAGTGGCATGAGATGAATTTCTAAATGATGTACATCTTATGTGTCACGTTCGACCTGAAGGTCTCGATTTTTTTTGCTTCTAGCATTGGTAGTCTTTCATATGGTACATTTCCCACTAGGAAAAAAACTTTTAAGTAAAACATAGTGCTCTTAACCAACGTAGGGGGGAAACTACATTTCTTACCAACTTCCGCCGTAAATTGGTGGATTTCCTACAAATCTGGATTTTGTAGGGACCTAAGGTCCAAAGATCTTATTGTTCCTAATGATGGGCCAGTGTTTGCCAATAATCCATTTGACCTCTTTGTATTGACAATTGAAGTCCGAAATGAATGCAAACTCAAACCCCTTGTCTTGCCGTTTGTTCGATCTTTTACCTTTCTTTGTCCCCCCTACATAGTTCTGACTTAATTCATGCTTAGATTTTTCTAGTTTAATGGAATCATAATCCTTGTCTATAAATCTCTTCTTGATGATTTCAGATTGTGCAACATAGTCTTCTAACTTAGAGCAATTCCTCATGATTCTACTGAACTGCCCTCTTGGAATTCCCTCAAGCCACATAGGATGATGACAGCTGGACTTCAGAATATATCCATTATGATCTGTGGTCTTAAAATGGGTTTTGGTATATAAAACTCCCTCATAACAAAAAATCTGTAAATCTAGAAAATCAACTGAAAGAGTGTCGATACTCTTGGAAAACTCTAACCCATATTCAATATTGTCTATGAGGGTGAAGAACTCTAGGAGTGACTCCATGCTGCCCTCCGATATAACTAGGACATCATCAATAAACCTCCTCCATAACTTCAATTTCTCCCATTTATAACCAAAAATAACTTCTTGCTAATTGGATAACAATGGGCTGGAGAAAATGATCTATATATTCTCCAACTCTAGCATGGATAGAATCAACTCCATTAACAATTGGCCTACCTGGAGGATTTGTCAGACTTTTGTGGATCTTGGGTAAATAGTAGAACGTGGGAACTCTACAACTGGATGGTATTAGATACTTGGCCTCTTTGTTGTCCAAAATTCCACTTTTTTTTTTCTTTCACTAAGGTGTTCAATTCCCTCCTAAACTGTTTGGTTGGATTCCTATTAAATTTCTCATATGTGGTTGTATCTCCCAAAATTCTATGCACTTCCGTTTCATAATCCTTCCTGTCCAAGACCACTACTCCACCCCCTTTATCAGCTGTGCGTATAATTATATGTTTCTTCTTCTCTAAACTTTCCAATCCTGTAGTGATCGTAGTAGAATCCTTAAACTTTTTGATTTTTAATTCTCTCAGCTTCCTGTCTACCATTTCTTTAAATACTTCTACATTATGACTAGTTGTAGCTGGAGGATTAAAGGTCGAGTTGTTTTTTAAACCACTGTGTGTGAAATTAACAAAGGACACCATGTTGTTAGCATGAGTATTAGGCCCCAGTAAAGAGGCAAAATATCTCTTGATGTTCAATTTCCTAGTATATTTATTAAGATCTATATAGGTGTTGAATTTGTTCAAGCCAGCTTTTTTAGCGAACTTTAAACCTAAGTCTAAAACTTCGGTCTCCTCCCTAGATAAAGGGACTGAAATCAGGTTGTAAATCCCCTCCCTTATCACTCTCCTTTTTTTGTTGTTTCCTGCTCCCCACCCCACATCCTCTGTGTGTCTGTTTGTAGGAACTGCCCTGTAATCTCCTCCTCTCTCCCTGTGATAGTAAGGATCCCTTAAGGACCAGGCCATTTTTTGCGTTACGTTAATTTACGTCCTTTTTTCCCACAAATTGAGCTTTCTTTCAGTGGTATTTGTTCGCCTGGGCATATTTTATTTTTTGCACTATAAAAAAAGACAATTTTGAGAAAAAAAACAATATTTTGGACTTTTTGCTATTAAACATGTCCAGTAAAAATTTTTTAAAAATCTAATTTCTTCATAAATTTAGGCCAAAATGCATTCTGCTACATGTCTTTGCTAAAACAAAATTCCAATACGTGTAAATTAATTGGTTTACTTGAAAGTTATAGCGTTTACAAATGGCGGTATATATACTGTTTTTTTTTTCTTTATTAGTAATGGCAAAGATCAGCGACTTTAGGTGGGACTGCGGCGAGCATTCTGCACTGGGGAGAACTGAATGAGGAAAGAAAAAACAGAGGGCGCACAGGCCTAGTGCATTACCATAAAAATTTTTAATAAAAAATAAATAAAGTAGGTGTTGTACTCACAAATGACAATATAGTCAAGGCACATCATAAAGAACAGCTGGGTCAACACCGCGCTGAATAACAGTCCGCAATAGGGAGTGTAGACATCCAATAGGCTGACGCGTTTCGAGGACTTGCCTCTTTCTGGGGGGAACATACCCAGTGAAACCAATATAGTGATCACTGCTAAACATAAGCACTGACACTGTACTAATGGCACTGGGCAGGAAGGGGTTAACATGAGTGGCGATCAAAGGGTGTGCAGGGAGTGTTTTACTGGGGGGCAGTGTCTGTGTGCTTCACTGTAATCACACTGCTTTGGATGGTTGTGCTGTGCACAGCCATCCAAAGCAGTGTGCCTGAGCTGACAGAGAGGAGGACTGTTAGTAAACAAAACAGCTCTCCTCCCCATCTGAGATCATTGGTAATCACCGGGCTCCGGCGAGTATATCTGCTATTGGGTGGTTGGGAAGCAGTTAAACCACATTCTGAACTGGTGTGTTTTGAAGGAATTTGAATATGGTGACAACTGTACATAGTCTGCAGAACAAATGCTTGATCAGCACCTTTTTAGTTCCATTCATTTTTTTGCCCTACTATAGGTTAATTAGTAGAGTCTACTAATGAGCAGAAGCATTCAAATCTTTATAATACATAACAACAGATTTGTGCTAATTATGCTGGCAATGAAGTCACCAGGATGAACACTTCACTCTGATTATGAAGTTTGTTGTGATGGAGTAGATGATAAAATTGAAAAAAAAAATGTTTCTCATGGCTCTGAGCATTGTCCCAGAAATGCCATGGTAGATATGACCATGATATTAGTAACACATTTGGTTCCTTCACAGTTTCATAGAAAGGCGTTTTATGCATTGTGCTTCTGTTGTTTCTCTCTCTTATTTGATCTTTTTTGTGTGTTAATAACTAGGAACAATAATGATGAAATATTATTTTGTAACAATTGCATTAGAAAAATCTAACAATGCCAACAATATACGGTATACGGGAGCTTTATGGTATATATGTGAGGCAACAATAGATATAATCAGTGGTGGTTTAATGTACCTGGTGATGGAGGCTGAAGTGTAGAGGAAGGTCTCTCTTACAGCTCTGGCTCAGGAGCCCTGGTATAGTATCAGGGAAGGCTAGAGCATAAAGTGGCACAAGTGCCTGATAAAACTTCTTTGGTGGGATGCTGATGTGCACCTGCGTATGCAGGCACAGCTTGGCAGGGAGCACCCAAGCAGAAGAACAGGAGCTGATGACAGGCACGGCTCAGCTGGTTCAGGAGTGGGCAGAGGAACTAATGCAGGCCATAGATGGGGAGAAAAACTGCAGATTTTTCTTTTAAAAAACGAAAAATCGGTTGTTCAAGTGGCCGACGTTACCATCAATGGTAAAAAAAAATCGGCCGATTTTCTACCCGTCTAGAGCCGGCAAAAAGTGTCCCTGCAGAGAGCTCTGCTATTTCTTTGACAGTTCTCTGACAGTTCCTTGACATTTATAGAAGTTGCAACAATGTATCTATTTGTTTCCATTTAGGATACAGATGTTTTTATTCGGAAACAAATAGATACAATGTTTCAACCGCTGTAAATGTCAAGGAACTGTCAGAGAACTGTCAGAAATAGCGGAGCTCTCTGCAGAGACACTTTTTGCTGGACTGGAATTCTTCTTATTTTCATCCTACTTCTTCTTCTTCTTCTTCTTCTTCTTCTTCTTCTTCATCCTCATCCTCTTCTTCTTCTTCTTCTTCCTCATCCTCTTCTTCTTCTTCATCCTCATCCTCTTCTTCTTCTTCATCTTCATCCTCTTCTTCATCCCCATCCTCTTCTTCTTCATACTCATCCTCTTCTTCTTCTTCTTCTTCTTCTTCATCCTCTTCTTCTTCATCATCCTCCTCCTCCTCCTTCTTCTTCTTCTTCTTCCTCATCCTCATCCTCTTCTTCTTCATCATCCTCATCCTCTTCTTCTTCTTCATCCTCATCTTCTTCTTCTTTTTCTTCATCCTCATCCTCTTCTTCTTCATCCTCATCCTCTTCTTCATCCTCATCCTCCTCCTCCTCTTCTTCTTCTTCTTCTTCTTCTTCATCCTCATCCTCTTCTTCTTCTTCTTCTTCATCCTCATCCTCTTCTTCTTCTTCCTCTTCTTCATCCTCATCCTCATCCTCTTCTTCTTCTTCATCATCCTCATCCTCTTCTTCTTCTTCTTCTTCATCCTCATCCTCTTCTTCTTCTTCCTCTTCTTCATCCTCATCCTCATCCTCTTCTTCTTCTTCATCATCATCCTCATCCTCTTCTTCCTCTTCTTCATCCTCATCTTCTTCTTCTTCATCCTCTTCTTCATCCTCATCCTCTTCTTCTTCTTCATCCTCATCCTCTTCTTCTTCTTCTTCATCCTCTTCTTCCTCTTCTTCTTCTTCATCCTCTTCTTCTTCTTCATCCTCTTCTTCTTTTTCTTCTTTTTGTCTTCCTCTTGCAGGTCACTGCTCATGCGCAGATTTTTTATCGGTAAAAAATCGGTCAATTTGCCCACTAATTGCCGCGAAAATCGGCCGATCGGCAAAATCGGCCGATTTTTTTCCAACTTTACCGAAAAACAAAAACGGCCAAAATACCGAAAAACGGCCGACCAAATCGCCCACTAACGATCCGAAAATCGGCCGATTTTATTTTCGGCTGAAAAATCGGCCGATTTTCGACCCGTCTATGGCCTGCATAAGGCAAGCTCAGACAATCCGGGTAAGCAATTGGCAGGCAGAAGAGTAGTCGAGGATCAGGCCGGGGTCTGTAACAGGCAGATGAGAAGAATGGTGAGACAGAAGCATAATCTAGATGCAAGCCAGGGGTTGGTGCAGGCAGCATTCAGGTAAAGTCAGGAGCAGATCAGGTTGGCAACAGAAGAATAATACAGGAACAGATGCACAGATGCTTCAGTAAATGTAGTTGACCAAATGGCACTGACACGTGGGACTAGTGCAGCTTAAATAGCCCACCTGGCACCAATGCGTTCCCATGTGTATGCACCCATGCATGTGCACCTGCTTCATGACCACGAGCAGAGTTCCTCTGGTTTGTGCGTCTGCGCACATGTATGTGCCTTTCCTGACAGGTGGGTAGGTACTGTATGTAGCATCTCAACTCGTGGACAGTCCTTAAATTCAGATGCTTTAAACGTGAAGATTGAGGAGGTAGGTGAGAAGTGCCATGTGTGAATTGAAAGTCTTAGAAACATTGTTAATGGATGACACATCCAATACATTTACGTGGATTGGGGGGCCAACTTCTTTAAGTCTTTGGACGTGTTAGATGAGTTGGTCATGGGCACTGCAATCTGTATCCTAATATGATAATAATCTACCAAATTGCCCGTTCGTTGTGCCTGTAGTGGCAGTTTCCCCAGCCAACAGATCTAAAACGGCCAAAGTCATGAAGAAGGAGGAGCCCGAATCCCCAGAAATGTGTTGGATATGTTTTATGTCATACATTAATAAAGTTATCATAGTTTTCCAACTGCCTGTAGTTTCCAAGATTTTCTATTTGTGCACAGCACTCTTCAATTACCTCTACAATCTTTACCGGTATACTGGAAGTCATGAATGTTTTAAAACTGCAACCCTTTGAAAAATGTGATTGTTGGACTAGCTTTAAATCATACTAAATTACAACTGACTTTGACTTGTCTGTGGTCTATAGCAAAGATCTAATCATAGATATTTTAATATTTTCAACAAAACAATGCAAAGTGCCACAGTCATAGTAGCCAATTAGAATTTACTTAGCTGACATCTAACCTTTACAGAATATAGTCTAATTGCTTGTTATGTGTATTACACTTTGTTTTGCTGCTTTCACAGATGTACTCATTAGCTTTTTAGTGAGCAACTGAAAGGATATCCACCATATTTGGCCTTATATTAACCTTATCTATCTACTGTATGTTTATTGAAACATAGCATTCTGTTCCTGGCTGTTGAGAGGCAATTGGTGAGAAATACTCTAACACATTCAATGAACTGTATTTTTGCTACATATCCTCTGAATGCTGCCAATTGGCAGTAAAACAGAATAGTGTATACACTTGGATATCAGATGTTCTATACAGCATTTGACATAATTTCATTTTAATTATTGTAGCAAAGGATAGACATTCTCTGGTTGATTTCAGTGGAATGTTTCTCAGTTCTTGTTTCTAGCTCCTGCAGCAAAGTAGAATATTCCTTAAAGGACGTGTAGTGTGGTGATGAGGTTCTGCTTTGCTGTGACCTTGATTTTGTGGGGAATCCTGTTGGTTTTGCTGTTAAAATTTGGCAAGATTAATTCTAAAACCAGAAAGCTTTGCATGGCCTTTAAATTATGGCCAGAGGGCATAGAAGAGTCAATAAGGTGACTTTTGTTTAAGCCAGCCCCCTATTATAAAAGGATGCTTTAAGTAACCATAGGTAGCCATAAGTGGGTAGAGGGCTTTAAGTAGCCATAGGGTCAATTCGAATGGGATTATAAATATCAAATAACTGTTTTACTATAATTCTTTTTTTGAACATCAGTGTAATTTCTGTGCATTAATATGGTGTGGGCAGAGTCAGAGATTCCTGACACTAGCTTTCACTTTGTTCAGATGGCATCTGCAACCAAGGTTCTTTTTTTCTTTACAGGTATTGGCAATTAAATTAGGTATACAGTTGCAAGAAAAAGTATATGAACCCCTTGGGATTACGTGGAGTTTTGCATGAATTGGGCATAAAATGTGCTCTGACTGTCATCTAAGTCACAACAATAGAAGAACACAGTCTGCTGAACATAATACTACACAAACATTAGATGTTGCCATGGTTTAATTGCACATAACATGTAAACATTCACAGTGCAGGGAGGAAAAAGTATGTGAGGCCCTAGCTTAATGACTTCTCCCAGAGCTAATTGGAGCCAGGAGTGAGCCAACCTTGACTCCAATCAGTGTGATGATATTGGATGTGTTGCTGACAGCTGTCCTGCCCTTAAAAAACACACACCTGTTTTGGGTTTACTGGTTTCAAGAAGCACTGTCTGATGTGAACCATGCCTTGCAGAAAAGAGCTCTCAGAAGACCTACGATCAAGAATTGTTGACTTGCATGAAGCTGGAAAGGGTTACAAAAGTATCTCCGAAAGCCTTGATGTTCATGTGTCCACGGTAAGACAGACTGTCTACAAATGGAGAAAGTTTAGCACTGTTGCTACTCTCCCTAGGCGCGGTCGTCCTGTAAAAATGACTGCAAGAGCACAGCACAGAATGCTGCATGAGGTAAAGAAGAATCCCAGAGTGTCAGCTAAAGACCTACAGAAATCTCTGGCACATGCTAACATTTTTGTTGACACATCTACAATAAGGAAAACATTAAACAATAATGGAGTACATGGGAGGACACCACGGAGGAAGCCATTGCTGTCCAAAAAGAAGATTGCAGCACGTTTGAAGTTTGCAAAAGAGCACCTGGATGTTCCACAGCGCTACTGGCAAAATATACTGTGGACAGATGAAACCAAGATTGAGTTGTTTGGGAAGAACACACAACACTATGTGTGGAGAAAAAAAGGCACAGCACACCAACATCAAAACCTCATCCCCACTGTGAAACATGGCGGAGGGAGCATCATGGTTTGGGGCTGCTTTGCTGCCTCAGGGCCTGGACGGATTGTTGTCATTGATGGGAAAATGAATTCCAGAGTTTATCAAGACATTTTGCAGGAAAACGTACGACCATCTGTCCGCCAACTGAAGCTCCTCAGAGGATGGGTGATGCAACAGGACAATGACCCAATGCATACAAGTAATTCAACAAAACAATGGCTGCAACAGCACAGAATATGCCTTCTGGAGTGGCCCAGTCAGAGTCCTGACCTCAACCCAATTGAAATGCTGTGGCATGCCCTTAAGAGAGCGATTCACATCAGACATCCCAAGAATATTGCTACACTGAAACAGTTTTGTGAAGAGGAGTGGTCCAAAATGACTCCAGATCGTTGTGCAGGTCTGATCTGCAACTACAGGAAACGTTTGGTTGAGGTTATTGCTGCCAAAGGAGGGTCAACCAGTTATTAAGTCCAAAGGTTCACATACTTTTTCCTCCCTGCACTGTGAATGTTTACATGTTATGTGCAATTAAACCATGGCAACATCTAATGTTTGTGTAGTATTATGTTCAGCAGACTGTGTTCTTCTATTGTTGTGACTTAGATAACGTTCAGAGCACATTTTATGCCCAATTCATGCAAAACTCCACGTAATCCCAAGGGGTTCACATACTTTT
The DNA here is from genome assembly GCF_062004578.1 of Staurois parvus. Taxonomy (NCBI): domain Eukaryota; kingdom Metazoa; phylum Chordata; class Amphibia; order Anura; family Ranidae; genus Staurois; species Staurois parvus. Next base: position 2,946,805 of record NW_028317816.1, on the reverse strand, counting down.
TCTTGCAACTGTACTTAATAGTGATTTATATTAAAACTAAGTGGGTTTTTTTTTTAGTTTTTAAGTGAATGTAATCAATCAGCATACTATATCCCACCCAAATAGGAGGATATAGAGGAGTGTCACTTACCACATTGTATATGCCCACGTGTGATTCTATAGTCACATAAGCTGCGCAGATAAGAAAAAGGAAGACATTAAGAGCTTAGAAGGGAACTCAAATTAGATCATGCTCTGTAGAGGACAGCAGCTGGTCTACAAAATCTCAACCTGCAGTGGGGGCAGAGAATATAGGATGCACAGTTGAAGGTAGGATCAACCAGGTATATATCACTCTACACAAAACACTGTGTTTTATAGCATGTAATGGGAGTTTTTCATAGTCTGGGTTTAATGATTATTTAAAAATAACACACTGCATTAGCCTGTTTTGCACACAGAATATAGACCTAGATTTGTCTAAGCCTATCTGAAAGTAAAATGTATTAATATAGTTGACATTGGTCAGTATTCTGACTTCAACTGCTGTATGAGTTACTTATCCCTTGCTGAGACCTCTATCCATGGCCTCTATAAGCAGATACAATCACTGTGGACAGTCTTTATCAGATAGAGGCACTCAGCAAACACCATGAAGGTATTTTATTGAATGCAGCTTGATTACAGCAGACAACAAGATGTAGGAGATGAATGAAAGGACAGTATTTGCAGGTCAAAACATGGTAATGTATTCCCCCATGTGAGCAGATTAACTTGTGGTGTGAGACTATCAGGCATCTTTATCCCATAAAGCATTGCAAAGAGAAGAAGGAAGTACATCACAAAAATTGGAGGGAACACAGAAAAAGATGGTGAAATAACCAAAATTACCACAAGATGGCAATATATTAACTAAATATACTGAGGTCAATAAACAATGGCTTAAAGAAATTAACTTAACCAGTTCCTCTCCTGAGGATTTACCCCCTTCCTGACCAGGCCATTTTTTGTGTTAGGGCAATGCGTTACTTTAAATGACAATTGCGCGGTCATGCAACACTGCACCCAAATAAAATTTGTGTCTTTTTTCCCACTAATTTAGCTTTCTTTTGGTGGTATTTGATCGCATGTGTGTTTTTTGTTTTCTTTTGCACTATAAAAAAAAAGACTTACAATTTTGAGAAAAAAACTATATTTTTTACTTTTTGCTATTAAACATGTCCAGTAAAAAAATTTAAAAAATCAAATTTCATCAGAAATTTAGAACAAAATGTATTCTGCTACATGTCTTTGCTAAAAAAAAAATCCCAATACATGCCAATTAAATGGTTTACATGAATGTTATAGCATTTACAAATGGCGTAATAGATACTGGATTTTTTTTTTTATTTTTGCTAGTAATGGCAGCGATCAGCAACTTATACTGTGGGACTGCGGCGGGCAATCTGACACTGGGGGCAACTGACCTGATGTCACGGACACCCCTAGTGACACTAATACAGTGATCACTGCTAAAAATAAGCACTGACACTGTACTAATGGCACTGAGCAGGAAGGGGTTAACATGAGGAGCGATAAAGGGTTAACTGTGTGCTGCGAGTGTTTTACATAGGGTGCCATGTCAGTGTGCTTCACTGTAATCACACTGCTTTGGATGGTTGTGCTGTGCACAGCCATCTGAAGCAGTGTGCCTGAGCTGACAGGGAGGAGAACTGTTAGTAAACAAAACAGTTCTCCTCCCTCTCAGAGATCGCCGGAAATCACCAGACCCAGTGATTGACATCCACGACCATGAATGGCGGCGCCCCCTACCCAGAAATGCAAAATCACGTATATATATATACGTGATTATTTCCCTCATGAACATGCAAATCAGTGCATAATTTGTTAGACTTGCATTTCTTTAGAAATTTTTGTTGCTATTCAGTCTCTCAGTGTTTCAATACACATACCATTCGATTTTTAGACTGATCATTTCTTTGTGAGTGGGCAAACATTCAAAATCAGCAGGGGACCTATTTCCTTCATTGTATGTATCATACAGCACTGTGTATAAAGTACAATGAACAGGGGTATGTTAAGTATAATATGCTGTATGTAATGGAAGGGTCAGGAGTATGTAAGAGCATGGAATGCTGAAAACATTAGCATATAGTATGTAACCTAGCCTACGGAGTACAGCAGTTAGGTGAATGCAACATGCAGCCCAGCGCTTAGAGTGCAGCAGTCAGGAGAAAGAACAGCAAAGCATGAAATGCCACCCCTTACATTGGTGGTCCGTGTCAGCAACAATGTTCCTCTTATACTGTTTTTTGAAAAATATTTATAGTAAAAAATCCTTAGTAATGTAAGTTACAAATTATTTCTGTTCTATTCCATTCTATTCGTAGTCTGCAGTGAAAATTAAAAGAACCTCCATGCATTCAACTCAACTATATAAGAGTACTTGCTATATTGTAGCTATCAAAAAAATAGCATTTTGGCTTAATGTTTCCTTTTTCACAGTAAGGCCTCTTCCACACGGGAGTAAAAATTGCTGCGTTTTTTTACTGATCTGAAATGAGATGCAATGTTGTCTGAGACATTGCACACAGCTGAGTAAAGATCAGTAATACAGCGCTGAATACAGCGCAAAATGGAACATTTTTCATTTGAGTGCAGTCATTTACTTGTGTGTTTACTCACTTTAGGTTCCTTGCACAGGAGCATCATAATTTACTGATGTTTACCCAGGAACTTGTGACTCCCATGTGCAAGGGGCCACAATACTGTAAATGAAGAAGAATTTTACTCGTCTGTACTCAACTACTGTATATGCTTACCTACCTTTACTCACTTATACTTGCCTATACTCATCATTACACAGTTTTTGGCCCCTTGCGCACAAGCATCACAAGTTCCTGAGTAGACATCAGTAAATTATGACGCCCGTGTGCAAGGGGCCTTACTCGTGTGTTTACACATTTAGGCCCCTTGCGCACGAGCGAGTATAAGTGAGCAAAGGTATGTAAGCATATAGAAGAGTAACATTTTTTTTCATTGTCAATTTTGAGACCCCTTGCACGTCACAAGTTCCTGAGTAAATATCAGTGAATTATGCCACAATACTGGCAATAAAAAAGAATCTAAGTGCTTATACACCTTTATTCGCCTATATACTCAACAGCAGGGGTGTCAAACTGGCAGCCCTCCAGCTGTTGCAAAACTGCAAGTCCCATCACACCTCTGCCTTTGGCAGTCATGCTTGTAACTGTCAATCTTGCAATGCCTCATGGGACTTGTAGTTTGGCAACAGCTGGAGGGCCACCAGTTTGACACCCGTGCTCAACAGCCTGAACCAGCCACTCCCTCCCCCTCCACAGCCCAGCGCACCAGTGAGCACTGGGGAAGCAGAGCAGACAGCGGTGCACTTCTTAATTTATAATAATTTCAGTTGATTTCAATATATATTCATCGGCGATTTCATTGTTTACAGATTAAGCATACCGTAATTGTATTGGTTTGTAATTCTATTATTATTAATGCACATTTGAGCAATTACACGTGCTTGTCCAGGGAAGGAATTCTTTTTTGGCCCAATCAGTTAATTAGTAGGTTAGTATAAACGTATTTATACTAACCAAGCAATACTTGCAGATTATTAATTAGAGTTTGATGCACATCAAATAATTAAGATAGTAGTATGGATTAGTTAAAGCCTAATTTAATTTAGCCAATTATGTATTCAAGTCATACTACAAGAAAAATCGAATTTAATATATTTCACAGAGTATAAAATGTTATATCACTATTCAAAAACAAAATAAAATAAGCATCATTTCATGTATGCTTACTTTATTATTTAATATCGGTTTTCAGTTTAACCAACATATATCTGAGATATGAGAGGCAATTGGTAATATATTAATCTTCAGCTATTCAAAGTGAACACATAATCACTTTGACAGTCATACAAAATGCTTGCCTATTTTAAGGAAAACAGTTAAAAGGATATTAATTAATATTATCAATTTCCCTGAAGATTCATGTCCTGTATAATACATTACTCATGTAAACAAGGGCATAACTACAGCAAAAGAAAACCATGCCACTGCTCTGGGGCCCAGGGACACAAGGGGCCCCTTTTCTGCTTAATATGTAAAACAAAGATTGTATATATTAAACTGTACGTATGTTTTATACCATTATAGTGTCTCTAAAGCTCACCACACACCTTACAATCGCATCTCCTTTAGATCTACCAACAACTATGTAGTGCAAGAGCCTGCCTGCCTTGATACAGATTGATTGGATAGATTAGATAGGTCCTCATATTACATAAAGTTGGTAAGTCTAAAGTTGATTGTACAAAGATTTCATGGCTAGATTGTAATGTGTATGGTGATCCTTAAATGATATGTATTTTGAAAGCTGTCATTACTGAAATGTTAACATTTAGCCTGTTTACGTCTGCACTTAGGAGGGCCCCCTAGTGTCCAGGTTTTAAATCCAGTTCCTGGAGCTACAGGAGCCTCTCATTCAGTAGCTTTGCAGGGATGGTGCACCAAACTTCCACTTTCTCCTGTCAGTTCTCAATACAGTCTCCTGATGGTGCTCTGTGCAGGCCCTAGGCCTGGATAGGAGCACTGCACACATTCTTGACTCATATTCTACAGTGGTTCAGATACAATTACCAAACAGCCATGTCTACAGCTGGGGCCATGTGACACAGGTGCCCAAGGGTTTTATCTGGTGTAAAGGAGAAACCTATCTGGTCACTTCCCTGACTGTTTCTTGTATGATCACCACCGCAGGTTCAGGCTGGGTATGAGTGGCCTACCACTTCATGGCTGAGTTGCTCTTGTTCCCAGTTGGTTCTATTTTGTTATAATACCACTAACAGTTGACCATGGAATGTTTTGTAGCAAGAAAATTTAATAGATGGACTTATTGCACAGGTGGCAATCTATCACGGTACCATGCATGAATTCACTGAGCTCCTGAGAGTGACCCATTCTTTCACAAATGTTCGTAGAAGCAGTCTGCATGCCTAGGTGCTTGATTTTAAACACCTGTGGCTATGGAGGTGATTGGAACACCTGAATCCAATGATTTGGAGGGCGGGCCCAATACTTTTGGCAATATGGTGTATGTAAATTGAGATCAAAGTGATATGATATCTCAGATATGAGAGAGGGGAAGGGGAGTGGATGTAGAGGGAAAAAAAATTAAGAAGGGGAATCTGTGTAATTACCAGTAGGTTGGAGGGGAAGCTTCCGTTGAGAGAGTGGCAGTTTCAACCAGATCTATGGCATAATATTTGCAGTGAAGTAATTTTTCCATTTTCTGGGGGATCTGGCATGGATTCTGTATTTCATGCTCTTTTTGTATTCCAGCAAATTTTTAATTTCTGTCCCTATTGGGAAGACTTTACATAATTTCCTGTCTCTGTAATGTCTGTACAGCAAATGAGGAATATGGGTGTCACTATAACAAGAAGGCACTTAACAAAAAAAACACTTCCAGCTTGAATCCTTAGGCACGCCACTGTTTTTCTGTTTATGTTAAGAGATGTCCCTTCATTTCCTGTCTGGACAGGATTTGAGGGAAAACCACCTCAAAAGGGACACAGACCATAATAAAAAACAGAACAGAGATTCTTCTGTGCTTTCTTCACAACAAAATATAATTATTTTGGCTAGAATTAGGCATTTTAGGTTTATGTGCCATGGATTTTTTTCTTAAACTTTTCCAGCCCCTTGTTAAGAAATTTGTTATGCACTGCAGAGAACAGGTACGATACCTGTTATTGTTATCAGTCTGATTCTTGGTTTTCATGGGCACAGGGAAGAGGAGCCTGCATAGTGGACAGCATTTCCTGGTGTAGAATGTGGGTGCCCTAACCATAAAGAAATGCCCTAACAATAAAGAAGTGCCCTAACAATAAAGCTGAGGGATTTGCTTCAAATTATTTTTTTTTATGCCCAGAGAACAGCTCTAAAACTTTTCATGAAATGAAAATTGAAGCCTGCTTGGGTTCCACTTTTTTAAATTGATTTTTTTTCTCTATTTTATTGCTTCAACCGCTTTGCCTGAACCCAAGTAAATAATATTTTTGGTTTTCACATCTTGTTCATTCTGTACATGACTACAGAAGATATTGGTGCTTTGTAAAAAAAAAACCCATCAAAATAGGATTAACAATTGTTAAAATTATTGTACTTATTATCCACAGTCAATGTAAATCAGCAGCTTGTATCCTGCCTGGCCATTGTACAGGATCTCATCATGTCTATGTAAAACATGGGAAACAAAAAATATGTAATTTCTGTTTAAGTATGACAAAGTTCTGTTTATAGTACATACTGGAATTAAAGCGCCTTATTCTGTGGCAATACCCTACACATATTATTATTATTATTATTATTATTATTATTATTATTATTATTAGCAGCACAGTGGCTAAATGGTTAGCACTGCAGCCTGGCAGTACTAAGTTTGTTGGTTCAAATCCCAACCATGGCACCACCTGCCTGGAGTTTGCATGTTCTCCCTGTGCCTGCATGTGTTTCCTCCAGGTACTCTGGTTTCCTCTCACACTCCAAAGACATGCTGGTAGGTGAATTGGCTCCTGTCTAAATTGGCCCTAGTATGTGTATGTATGAATGCAAGCTAGGGACCTTAGATTATACACCCCTTGAGGGTTAGAGACTGATGTGAATGTACAGTATATATACAATTTATATATGTACCTGTAATAATAAGTATTTATTTGTTCCTAATGCTTTTTCTTATTTTGTACCATTCAGGTGCTTCAGAAACTTGGAAAAGCAGATGAAACAAAAGATGAACAGTTCGAAGAGTATGTGCAGAATTTCAAAAGGCAAGAGGTATGTTGCATCCGCATTATATATACTTTTTCAGTAAAATCCTTTTGTATTATCGCTGCATTGCATGTTTGGTATTCTTAAATAAATCTGGATTCTGAATAAGGCTACTTTCACACTGATCCGCAGCAAAAATGCATAGGCATTTTACCGTGTTTTTTCCACGCTTTCTGAGCGTTTTTAAAAGGACGCGTAACTTAAAAACTGCACCAAAACCCCCCTTTTTTGAGGCGCTTTTTAGGTGTTTTCTATTGATTTCAATGGGAAGAGGTGTTTTTGGGTATTTTTTTTAACTCACCAAACATGCCCCAAAGATGCTGCAAGTAGGAGTTTTTACACCACAAGTGCAACGCCTCAGTGTGAAAATATACATAGATATACATTCACATCCATAGGGAAGCGTTTTTCTTGAGCTTTACAGGCCCTTTTTTTAATGCAAAAATGCTTCAAAAAGCGTGAAAATAGCCTTAGGTGGAACTTACATTCAAAGCATGCCGTGAGTGAATACTGTCAGTTACTTGTGTTCTCAACTGAACTGTCAAGCCATCAAATGCCTGGAGTCATCACTGATCACATGTGTGATCACAGCACCATGGCAAATGCATTCAAACAGAAGTTAAGATGGCAGCTTCCTTGGTTGAAGATAATAGGAGGGTTTAGTTCCGCTTGAACATGCTGTCATTTTAAAATGTTTTTATCAGCTGCTTGGAACCAGACAGGCAACAGTTTTATAAATGTGGTTATAGCCTACATTTGCAGGAATTATGAACAAATGAAAGTCCCAAAAAACATAAAAATAAAGCAGTCAACTAACATTTTCATTGTAATGTGTTTTGGGAAGACAAGAAAATTCCAAGATTCCTGTTTTCTCCACTGTTAAGTCAGTATTGGTTCAATGTATTTGTGGATTTAGGAAACATTATATATTAGAATACATTGCATTTCAATGATTTCAACTTGCTATACTTAGTAATGTTCGTATGTTATACAGAAAAATTAAAACTATAATTCAGCGATCGATGTCAGCTGTAATATAACAATGATAATAGTTTGAAAAATCTATTCCTATAGGCTTTCTGCATACCTAAGAAGTTAATTGCGAATGTGTTTAACATTTCAATTAAACCCTTACACTTCTCATGCTGTTTGAACAGTAAGCTCCAGACATTGCTGTGCTACAATTATTCTCTGCTCTACTTTGGTAATTTATCTGGCACAAAAATGCATATGAACTGCAGTATCTACAGTGTTTGTTTGTCAGAGATTAAAGTGACGTTTCCATTACTTCAACCTTTAATAATTAAGATGTACTGTATTTTGAAATGCTTTTGCATAGAATGTCCCTTCTATCATGTTATGCTGTCTGATGATACAGATCCTCAGTTATTTATTAAACCAATTAGGCTGTCATCTTGTTTAATTAGTATTATAAAGTGCATCTGTGATTATTATAGCATATCTTCTGTGTTAGGCTGGCCATACATTATATAATTTTCTTGAGAATTCTGCTTTAGATTTACCAAAAACCATATAATATGAGGTCAAACCTAAATGACACTTTCAGTTGTATCCAATTAGGCAGGTCCTTGCACTACATAGTTGAAGGTAAATCAAAAGGAAATTGGACAGAAAATTGTAAGAAAATTGTATAGTGTATGGCCAGCCTTAGCCCTCATGCACATTGGATGTTTTGATAACGCTGGTAATGTTGGCTGTGTAAAGTCACGTTAAAAACTTGAGTTTTTCAGATTCTTTTTTAGCGTTTTTGCATTAGTGTTTAGCAGCATTTTGCAGCGATTAGCGGAGTTTTTCCACGTTTTTCCGTGTTTGCATTTTAAACGTTTTTTTTTTAATCAAAAAATATTTTGTTGGTAAAAAAAATGGCTAAAAATGTTGGTTTACTGCATTTTTTATTGTTAGAGCGTTTTTACAGTTACAAAACTCCTCTAGAAACCCACTAGTCCTGGGTTTTTTTTCCAGTCAAAAAACCTCCCAGCCAAAAAACATTGATTACAGTCTATGTGTGCATGGACACATAGGATAACATGCTGGGGGGTTTACTAGCAGTAGAAAAAAACTTCAAAAGCCAAAAACAGCAGCTGTAAAAACGTCAAGTGTGCATAAGGACTTGGGGTCCTTTCACACGGGGTGGACCCGTTTAGTGGATCCGCTTGCTCGGCAGTGGATCTCTCCACTGATCCCTGATGAGCAAGCGGATGAAAGCTCTGTGTCTGCTCTGCTGCTGCAGAGCAGACACAGAGCTGCTCGCTCTCCTCAATGGGCAGTTGGATGAAAACGGACCGCCTGTCCGTTTTCGTCCGACCAGATCCGACGGACACAAGGGGATGCAGATCGGATGTCAGCGGGTGTAAACGGACACATGTCCATTTACACCCACCGCTCCATAGAGAAGAATGGAGGTTTCCGATCGGGTCCGCCTGGAAAAAGGGCAGACGGATCTGATTGGAACGTCCATGTGAAAGAGCCCTAAAAGCATTTCAAAGCTTTCTCTTATTTGCACCCTTTTGGTCTGTTAAATATACCACCAGAAGAATTTTGTTGTATCTGTTTCAGTGCAAAAATTCTGTTCATGAGAAATTCAGCATTGTCCTGTGTCCTCTGCACTCTTTCTGTGTTATATTAAAGAGCCATCCTTTTTTCTGGTAAAAAAGAGCCATCCTTGTTCTTATCTTGGGTAGTGAGTAGACAACTAGAAGGGCTGACAACACCTAGTCCACAAAAATGTTGTGTGTTGTCTGCACGAAATAAGGCTTAGGAGCTGAGTGCATTTCTGGCAGATCATCAGGTATTTTTCTATACTTGTAGACTGTTGACATCAGAGGAATTTTTGCATTTTTTTTCACACGTGTTAAAATAATAATTTTAGACCTGAAGATTAGGTAACCTCTCAAACAGTATATATTTTCAGAAAGAAGAGACACTAGAGAGTAAAATAGTGGTAGTTTCTGTCACAGGATTGGTTTATCAAGTGCCAAATTTCAGTAAAAATATACTAAAATTAATTTTTGTTCACAATAATGCAATATATTACCCAGTTTTTCCTAAAATATTAAAGGATAAGTTCGCCTTTCAGTAAAAAAATAATAAATGCACAATTTTTTTGCAGGTAAAAAATATGCATTTATTATTTTTGTCTTCAGGAGCCTGTAAAGCATTGCACGAGAGATCAGCAGACCGCTGGTGTCATGCAGGTCTCCTGTGGATCTGTCAGTATATGTCCTTGCTGTATGGGATGTACAAGCAACAGATATACTGACAGGAAGAATGTATTAACTACCACGGCACTCCACAGTGTTGCAGTAGTTCATCGAGAAGTACAAGCCAACAGCTGCTAAGGCTTGTAGTCTCTCATTCACAGAGGAGTGAGTGACACAGCCAGGCAGGCGGAGCCCTGCTCAGCTGCGTTTTTTGACAGCTAGCGGGGGGGGGGGAGATCCCCGCTAGCTGTCAAAGCGGGAGAGGTGGGCGGGCGGTCTGATAGGTGTACTTATTATCCTTTATACATGAAGTTGTGCCAAGTAAATACATACCCAAATGTCAAGCCTTAAAATTGCACATGCCTGTGAAACAGCAAACTTCAGTACCAAAATTTTCCATAGAAGACACTTTAAAAGCACTTGCAGGTCCTCAGTTTAGAATTAACTATGAATAGTGCTCTAAAAATATTACTGTCACTCTGACTTACATGATGATACATAACACATGTAGGGTATTGAAATTAAAAAATAAAATACAGGCACCTCCTGACATGGGCATATGCATGTACGTGGGGGTTATGGCTCAAAAATATTGTTTGAGTATATTTGTTGAAGTACTTGGGTGTACCTTTTTAATTTTTTAAATCTTCTTCACTTAACTTAGCCTCCAATGCGATAGCATATTTATAGCAACAAATTCTCTTAAAAAGGACATCAGGGGTCTATTAGACCCCGATGTCTCCCCTGCACTCCACTGAAGCTGATGAAGTGCAGACCATGCTCCATTAGCTGCTTCCCCATTCACAGTGACCAGGAAAAGTGACAGCAAAAAGTAAGAGTGATGAAATCCTCATTGCTTCTCGGTTATTACTAGTTAGAGAAGATGAGCAAATAATATTATTATTATTATTGTTATAATACAGGATTTATATAACGCCAACAGTTTGCGCAGTGCTTTACAATATAAAGGGGACAGTACAATTACAATACAGTTCATTATAGAAGGAATAGGAGGGCCCTGCTCATGAAGGGAGGTATAGGAAGTACAAAATACAAAAACGCGATAGCTGCGGGGAATGATCTGATGGAGGTGACCCAAGTACAGTTTTTAGGTGGAGGTGGGGTAGGCTTCCCTGAACAAATGAGGTTTCAAGGATCGCCTATAGGCAGACAGGATGGGAGCTGACCTGACATAATGGGGACGGAAGATCCAGAGGATGGGAGAGGTTCTGGAGAAGTCCTGGAGGCGAGCATGGGAAGCGTTGACAAGGAAGATAGAGAGCAAGATGTCTTGGGAGGAGCAAAGAAGATGATATGGGTGATATTTGCGGATGAGGTTAGTGGTGTAGCTGGGGGCAGTGTTCTGGATGGCTTTGTACGTTGTGGTCAGTAATTTGAATTTTATATGCTGGGCTAGTGGAAGCCAGTGAAGGGATTGGCAGAGAGTAGCAGCTGTCATGGATTGGTTAGTAAGGTTTATAAGTTTAGCAGCAGCATTTATAATAGACTAAAGTTAGGATAGCCTGTGTAAAGGTTGGCCTGGGAGGAGGGAGCTGCAGTAATCAAGGCAGAATATAACCAATGTGCAATAAATTTGTTCTGTGGTGTCTTTAGTCAGGATGGAAGAGGTGAATTCTGGAAATGTTGTGGAGGTTGAGGTGGTAGGATTTAGCCAGTGATTGGATGTGAGGCTCAAAGGAGAGTTCGGAGTCTAGGATTACTTCTAACACCCTGGCACATGGGGAGGGACCAGTGGTTGTGTTGTTGACCTTAATGGTGAAGTCATGAGAGGGGGAAATTAGGGAGAAGGAAATATTAGATGTGATCTTCCTCTCCTCTACCCAATATGTGGGTCTCGGTTCCGTAACTTGGATAGCTGAGCCTGGGAAACATAGTGGGGGTCACCAGGAGAACGGCATTTCCTGGTGCCTGTGTTAGTGATGGGGCAGGTGTGCAGCTTCTGGATTGCTTCTACCTGAAAACCAAAAGTTGATTTGTGACATTTACATGCATTCCAGTGACTCCAGGGTTAGAGTAACCTGAGACATTTCAGCGAATGCGAATGACTCCAGGGTGAGATGACCCAAAGCACTTAAGTGAGTGTGAATGACTTCAAGGTTAGAGTGACCCCAGGCATTCCAGTGAGTAACTCCAGGGTGATAATGACCCCAGGTGTGAGAGATCTCAGGGCGAGAGTGGCCTGAGTCATTCCAGTGAGTGACTCAAGGGCAAGAGTGACCTGAAAGCTTGGAGAATATTGCACTGAAAGACTCCAATGTGAGAGAAACCTGAGAGCAAAGAGGTCATTGGAGGGAAAGACTTCAGTCTGAGAGAAAACTGAAAATTAAGAGATAAATTCAGAGATTGGTTTCAGGGTGAGAGTGACCTGAAAGCATAAAGGCCATTCCAGTGAAAGTATCCAGAGAAACCTAACAGCAAAGGATAATTCTAGTAAATATTTCAGTTGTGTGAATAGCCTTAGGTTTTTCAGTGAGTCTGTAAGTGCCCCTAGGTGATCAGAGGTTGCCATGGCCAGAACTTCACTAGGAACCTTGCATGGGAACATACCTACTAATATATGTTGTATTTTAATCTTCAAGATGGGTTTTGAGCAAGGACCTGGCTTTCCCACACATAAGCATTTCAGGAGGAAAGGAGCATAGCCCATGCCCTCCTACCAGCTGTTTTAATACACAAAGAGGGTCCATGGCACCTTTTAAACCATAAAGCAGTATAGGAACACATATCACTATGGACACTTGCAAGGGCTCACTATATTATGGCTTTAGGTGGGGTCCTGAAATACAGCCAAGGGCGAGTAATGGTAGCACTGCTGCTCAAGAGGGATGCGCCTCAACCCTATGGACCATTTCTCCATCATAGCTCTCCATCACCCGGCCACCTAAGCCTCTGCCTTCTAGAGTTACATTGTGAGACAGAACAAGGCAGAGGGTGATTCAAATGGACTTTACTTGAAGACCAAATAATAGAGGTAACAATCCAAATACTGGTATCATAAGCAGTTTCACACAGGGCTTTTTTTCTCAAAAAATAGGTGCAGGAACTTCCCCCATCTGAGTTTCTTTTTGTCTACACCCCCTATCCACCTCCAAGCACCGTTCCTTGGTTCCACCACCTACCCACCTCCCAGTACTGCTCCTTTTAGAGAATACAGAGCCAAATGTTTTGTGGTGCTAAGCAATTTGTATGGAATTTGTTAATTAATCAGAACAGCAGTAAAATATATCCCTTGCAACCAGCAGCAATAGACCTCCCTCCAGCAACAATAGATTCCACCAGAAACAATGGTCTCCCGCAGCAAAATACCACCCAAGCAACAACAGATCACCCAGCAGCCAGCATCAATACACCCCTCCTTCAACAGTACATCCCTTTCAGAAAAAATAGATTCCCCTCCAGCAACAATAGACCGCCATGCAAAAATTGAATGCACTGCAGTGACAATAGATCCAACAGCAGCCAGCATCAATAGACCTTCCAGCACACCCCAGCAACCCTTGCCATTATATACATTTAGTGCTGGAGGTGCCGGTAATGCGTTCCCCCGCGTTCACACTGAAAAAAAGGCCTGGTTTCACATAATGCTGTACAATCTCTGCTACTACTTGTTCACTTCCTCAGCTTCCTCAGCTATACAAAAGGGAATGCTGCAGTGCTATATATTCCTTTCTCAAGAGTGAGACACTCCTCTTCCTATCTGCTGTTGAAGTCCTGAATAAAGTCCTTAATGATGTTCCTAGCCCGTAGGCTGCTTCATTCCCATGCCTACTGAAGGTATGCAGCAGGGCAATGACTTTCTCCCTCAGAAGGGGAGCCTACCCAGGGATTACTCAAAACTGCAGGCTGCATATGATGTTGCCCCTTCTCTCTTCCACTCACATGGCATGGCTGTGATATATACCGTATTTTCCGGCGTATAAGACGACTGGGCGTATAAGACGACCCCCCTACTTTTCCTGTTAAAATATAGGGTTTGGGCTATACTCGCCGTATAAGACTACCCCCCTCTTCCAACCAATCACGGCAAGCAATGTACCAGTATTTTCTGTGCACACTGTGCACACTGCATACAAAGCCTGCTTGGATTGGGTGGGTCAGCTCTCCCTGCCTGCCCAGCCCTGCCTGTCTCCAAGATACCATAAATTGCACAGAACTGCCACAGACATTATAATATTAATAATTAATTACCGTATCTCATAGAAGTTAAGGGGACAAGGTCGGATGCAGCAGTACCATACCGGTACTTCCGAGCTGACGCTTCTGCACATGTCTTCGGCAGCAGTAGACGATCACTGATCGCCATTCCTCGCAGAACTGCATGAGACGTCGGATGCAGCCGTTCAGTGCTCGATTGATCGTGACTGAAACTGTGACATGCGCAGAATCACTGTGTATCCCTTCTCTGCATATCACAGTTTCAGTCAAGCTCAATCGAGCACTGCTGCATCCGACGTCTCATGCAGTTCTGCGAGCTATGGTGATCCGCGATCGTCTACTGCTGCCGAAGACATGCGCAGTAGCGTCAACCCGGAAGTACGGTAAGGTTTCAGCACAGCACCTGGCGTATAAGACGACCCCCGACTTTGTAGACGATTTCCAGGGGTTAAAATGTCGTCTTATACGCCGGAAAATACGGTATATCACGACCATGCCAAAATGGCCACTTAAATCTCGTGGGATTTCAGTGTTAGTAGTAGGCACTGGCTTCCCCAAGATTGCCACTGAGGCTCAGTACAGAGGACAATCAGTTCTCCATTGGGCTTTCCTAGTGCAGAGTGTCATATGACTGAAATAGTAGCTGAAAACACCCCCCTTACAAGACCCAAGTGCATTAAGTTATCCCAAGATGAATGACCCAGCTATGGATTGCTGTGTATGTATATATATATGGTAATTCATTTTGGTTCATATGATTTTGAAAGGAGAAACAGAAAATAGGGCAGTTGAAGACAGGGACAGGTCAAACCTGAATGCAGGATCTAGAGAGGGTCAGAGCATGGTGACACACTGTGAGGTACAGCACATGTTTCAGAACATTTGAACTTAGTGGAAACAGCATGCAACTGTTTATCATTCCCCTCTTGTAACATAGGGAATATGGAATATGTAATAAAAAGAAAATTGACATGCTGAATTCTGTACACTTTTTAGGACAGTCAATGTCTTGTGATATTCTCTTTGACAGTTACAATTGATGTTATAGTAAGACATTTTTACAAGGGTTTTGGATTCGCAATATGTGCTGTACCATTTGTTGCTATTCATTTTACATGTGATTCTCATAAAGATTAGAGGAACATTTTTTCTGCAGGCTCAAGGCTTAAAAGAGACAGAGAGCAAAGGAGGGATGAAAGGCCTGATTCATCAAGATGAGAGAGGACTTCAGTCATGCTAAATGGCCGATCAAGCAATATTATGACTTGTGATAATATTGCTAGAGGGACTACTTTAACAGGCCTTAAGTGTTATTGCAGCTTAATTAATCAGGGCCAAGCACTCTTATTAATTTTTAAGATTACAGAAGCTTGCCTGAAAGCCCCACACTGTAGAAGTACAATGTTCATATTTAATCAACCTGCTACAAGTCTGAGCATTTTGAATCGAACATGAATTAAAAAGACAAACGTAGAGGTTATGTACAATGGAAACTACATGGCCAGATCATCAGTACATATTGAGATATAGGCAGCTAGTTTATGTAAATGTTTTCAGTTTAAGTCAAGGTTGTACTCACCCCACTCACCTCCCTGTTGGTTAGTGATGCTGCCACTTACATGAAACATCCAGGGAAACTAGGTGGCAGAAGAGGTCGCAGGAAAAAAAATCAAGATTTGCATCAAACTTTAGCTGCCAATAACTCTGCATCTACTGATCATTTTCATATGCTGTCTTGTTAATGTTAATCTCTGTATTTTCTCACATGCGTAGTTTCAACTGCCCAGGTCAGAGGTGATATATGGTGTGTGTGTATGTATGTACTGTATGTGTGTGTGTATATGGAAGAGGGGTTGGAAAGGATGGGGGGGGAGATAGAGAGATGCATATGGAAAGGAGATAGAGAGGTTATAGCATTGCTTAGGCCTCAGATCCCCTACAAGTTCTCTGTACTTTTAGACTTGAAGGATTTAATTAAACAAATTAATTTTTTTTTGGTTTAGATAGGTTTAATGGACAATGACTCTGTAATGAGAAAAGTATGCCATCACTGACCTCCTCCATTTTGGGAATGTTGGTGTCCTAGCTGAAGTATAGAAATAGGAAATTCTAAAAATTTTCTGAAGCTCATATACAGTATGATTATTGTTGGCCTCAAAAGTATTGTGACCCAAAAGTATTGAAGTCACACCCAGTTAGGCAACCAGGTGAGGTGTAAATGGAGAGGAGAACAATGCATCAGATGGGACAATTAAATATTTACAGAGATGAAGAAAAATAAAACAAGGGATCAAGTGAGCAGTGAAAAGGACAGCTTCTATACCGCAACACATATACAATTGATTGATTTCAGATCACCATTATTCATTGTTTGTGTAGAACTCTTGTACAAGTGAATACTAGAAAGTGGAGAATCAGATGACGGATGTAGGGGGAGGGTATAGATGAGTGTGGGTGGTAGAGCAGAGGCAAGTATCTCAGCATCGGGGAAGGTTTAATTTATGCTTGTAGCTTGGGTTAGGGTAGATTCAGAGGGAGGTATTAGATATCAGTCAGTGGTTTGTATAATGCAGTTTCTCAACCTTTTTTCAGTCAAACCACCCTTTAAAATTATGGACAGACTTGAGGCCCCCCGTTCTAAAATGTGAAAAACTATTCTAATAGTTTTATATAACGCAGCAACATCCCCACACATAGGACACCCAGCATTAAAGGTGATTTATATTTCCAAAGCGAATATACTTTTGCACACTGGTTCTGACTAGTATTCCATTGTTTCTCTTCTCCATCAGTTTTCTCCATCACTGAGCTAATGTGACCCCAGCACTGATGGAGTGGGGCAGGGGAAATTCAAAGTAGAATGCTGTGCAGGCAGCTGACATCCTCCTTATCAACTGACGTCATTGGTTATCAGAACCCTGGCGGCTTGAAGGCCGTAATGGTGCACAATGAAAACCCGTGGCTTTGTTGTAACTAAAAGGCAGGCTTGCTCCACCCGCTGCCTTGTATACAAGTTTTGGGCAATTTTTAGACATTTTGCCAAGGCACCCCTGAACAAATTTCAATGCACCCTGGTTGAGAAAGGCTGGTATAATGCATATGCAGCAGAATCTGTGGAGTGTTATCACAACACTAACTAAGTAGGATGAGGATAAAAATCCCGGAGGGAAAGGGGCAGGAGAGTTTTTTTTCATAGACTGTGAGCAATTGTCAGTGGTGGAAGTAGGGGAAGTAAGGTAAGAGGAGAAGGAGGTGAAATGGGGGATACGTTCCTGGGGGAAGAAAGGGGAAAAAGGAAAGAATGGAGATAAAGATGGAAAAAGGAGAGAAAAAAGGTATGTGGTTTTTGGAAGGGGAAGGGAAAAGAGAGGGATTGAAGAGTAGAGGATATCCTGAGGTAGGTGGGAGTCATCTCAACTGTGGAACCTGAGATGCAGATGATTTTTAGCACAGTTATAAAGTTTGCAGGCAAGTAGTGTCTGACCTAGGGTCCCAAACAGTATGACATTTATGCAGGCTGCCTTCCTGTTTTGTCATGAGCTTTTGTAATATATGCAACTATGAAAGACACTGACAATCCCATTAACTGAACATTTCCCTTGTATACAGATACTGAGTCCAAAATTGTTTACTTATGGGGCAGTCTGATTATGTATGCAGAAAGGTGGCAGCAGAGTCACAACCTCTGAAGCAGGAGAAGGACTTGGCTGTTATGAAGTGGGAAATGCATGTCGATACTTGGTACCACCTTATCATTACTTTGTAGTTTTTTTTAGTAGCAGAGAGCATTTATCCGCTCAGGACCATGCTGAACCAATCTTTTTCTGAGATGCATTTTCCAAGCTCACATGGTCCATTACAGACATAGGTAGGGGGAGGGGAGAAGTTTTGAAGAGCTGTATATTGAGGGGATAAACTGAGAATACTGAGAATTGTTCTTGCAGATTGTCTCTTAGAGGGTCAGACTCATAGGGGAGTTGGTGAATTTCAGAAGGATCATTGCATAGTTTTTAAGTAAGTATCTGAAAGAATATAAACTAGGTGTTAGAATTTGTCTAGTCACATCACATCCATCACATCCAGATTGAGCAGGGATCACATCCAGATTGATCAGGGATATTATTTGGTAGGTAGACTAGTTAGTGGACTAGGTATCATGTAGGCTTCTACAGTTAGGAAGTCGGTGACAAAAGATTTTAGCAAGTTAGTGACCCGAGAAGGGGGAAAGTAGTGACCAGATAAGGGCGAAAGTATAAGGGAGAATTTTTATAGTAGGTAACCCAATGGATCCTGGTTATTTATTAGGTTTACTAGACTTGAGTGCATCAAGAATTTCTTTGAAAGAGTGTTGGAGTTTAGTAAAGTTTGAAGGTAAGGGTATTCCTTGAGAAAAGGGTATTGGCTTTCTGATTTTCAAGTGCTTACTGTTTAGTATAAATCGCAGACACAGGTGGTGAGGCAGCATGCTGTCTGGTTTGTTGTCCTAAGGTATTTATGATTAGTTCACCAGATTAGTTCTTCACATAATGGGTTAATGCCAGTTTTAGGTCATGTTTGGTATTTTCGAGCGTTATCTTCATCTTGGTAGTTGGTAAGCTTTTGAACTTGGAGAAAAGTAATGCATATTCTTACTCTAGGTTGGAGATATTGGCTAGCCATAGCTTTTTTCTTTTCATGGCAGCTGGACACACTTACCTCTATGGGTGGCCTAATGGGCCTCCAATAAGGTGACAGAGGAAAAGGCGCTGTCTGAGCTACAAGTAAAATAAATTTTGTAGGGAGGCTTCAATTGTAAAGCAAAATTTGTGGTCACTTAGTGAATTAGAAAATTGTTAGGTGACCAGTGGAATTGGAGTTTTTGGTTACCAGTGAGCAAAGGGAAAGGGAGATAAAGTTGTAATCTGACCAAGGAATAGAAGTGACTATGGCAGACACTGTTAATGGTAGTGCCATGCTTAGTAGAAAAATGTTGTCAATAGTGCAGAATTTTGAATTTTTGATAATTGTTCTTTCTTACTATATCAGACAATGTATCACTACCCCAATGAGGGTGATGATTGCTTTCCTGTGTAGCGATAGCACTGCAATAAAACAGTAGCAATTCTGCCACTTTTGATGGTTTGCCAAAGTGGAAAATCCAATATATTGATAGTAGCTACAATAAATGCCTAAATGTTAAAACCCAAATGAACTTTTGAGTTCATTCAGCTAAACCCATTCCAGTTGCAAAAAAATCAAGAAGGTGTGCACTGTCCTAAAGCTTTGTTCAGTTTAGAAGGCAATCACAACCTGTCCCCTGGCATCATGCTCCAGATAAAGACCAATGCTGTCTGTGTTGAAGCAGTAGTCATTCTGCAGAGGTCTGACACCCTTGCTAATAGTCAGAGCTAGAGTTTGTCAATCAGCTGGGAATATGAGCTTCGTTGTCTCAGCAGGGGTGTGTTGCACCTCTGCAGAGAGTCCTCTGCTTCCAAACAAAGATCAAGGGCACTTCTCTACAGCATACTAACAGGCAGGTTTTTTTGCATAGGCTATTTTCTAAAGGAAACAACTGTTTCAGGCTTTGCACACATTGAGCTATGATGCGCATGCAATGTATTTAGCTGATTTAAACCAAAAGTTCAATTGGGTTTTAATTAAATAATAGTTTCCTTAAATACTCTTTGCCTGCATTTCTTTTTACATGTTTTAGCTTACATCATGCAAAAGTTCTATGGTTCACGGTATAAAAAAGGCTGTTATACTAATAAATAGGACAATTAGGATGATAGGGCAAGTGATTCATCATTAAACAACCATATTATCCACAATTTCATGGTAATTTGCTAATCTGCAATTGCTACAATTTCAGAAGAACATATTATAAGGAAATAAATAGGCAGCACAAAATAGCTCCATTATTTCTTTTCTCAAGTCAAGAGTTTGTTGTTTTCAAAGAATGACATTTTTGAATCATTATTATATTCCTTTTCTTTTAGTAGGATGATTTGTAGCATCAATCATCTTTGTAATATTGGGTTGGATTATGCTCTGCTTTCTGTGCTTTGTGCTGTGTTTACCTGCTCTATATGATACATGACCTTTAACAGAGAAAATATTGCATCTGAGGAAAATTACACTATTTCAGGCATACCTTTCATTATTTTATTTTATTTTGCCAGAAAGCAGAAATATTTTTTTGACAGTGCTTATATAAAATAAAGAGTATGTTTAAAATGAAAAAGACAGTAGAAGATACACTTTCTTAGTAACATATGAAAGGAATTTGACATTAAAAGATAAAGATAACTAGAAAAGCTACAATTTCTGGGGAAATTGTGTGAAGTGTTCTTGCCTCCACCAGTAGTCTACAACTGGAGTGGGAGGAGTAACTGGGTGGAGTGGCTTGAGTAACTGTTGTGTGGTTGGAGTGGCTGGAGTAACTGTGAAAAGGTTGGACTGGGCAGAGTAACTTTATGGTGTGGGCAGAGTAACTGTGTGGAGTGTTTGGAGTGAGTAAAGATAGTAAACATTACACTAACCAATTGATTGATCAAATTTAAAAAGTGCACATGGCAAGCGTGATAGAGTGAGAAATGCATTTCAACTTTTAATTATTTATATAGCACATTTAATTGCAAAGTGCTTCACAGTTACATTAAAACATACATTTATAAAACATTAGCAGCATTATCAAGCCTAGCAGATGAAGGTATGACCACATGCATTTGGGGGGTCTCAGCATCTTGACGTAGAATGGAGGTGAAGGTGTGCTATCTGTTTGATGATAATCAGTATTCACAACCACTGTTTCCTGGCAACGCTCATGCCCCATTTATGCAGGCCGAAGAGCTTTATATTGTGAGAATCACAAGACCCAGACCTACATTTTGATGCATAGTATGTCTCTGAAATATTAAAAATGAAGGCACAGTCGCAGTTTAGAAATTGCCCTTCAAATTTGAGGTGGCTAGAGTGGAGTTTCAATGAATGTCAATTGGCGGTGTGAGTTGCAAACAAATGGTCATATTGTGAAAACTATCAGGACTATGGCTTACCCTTGGACATTTTTAGTGGCAGCAGGGATAGCTGAACGTTTTGATATAAGATTTGTGTAGGTGGGCTTGAAAATAAGGGAGTGATGGCAGTTCAGAAATCATGTCCTGATTTTTCAGCTCACACTATAGCTTTTGTCAGCCCCCCCTCTAGTTTTGAACATTCCGCCATTCATTCCTATGGGACCAATTTCACCACAAAAATGCCGATATTTCGTGAAACATTAGGCGAAACGTTCCACAAAGTAATAGCACACCTATCGGGAACAATCCGCACGTTTTGGTATATTACTGTCTATGTAGTGTAAAAACTGTGGGAGGAGTTAGGGTGGAAATTTGGCTATAATATTAAGAATATATTTGTAAGATAACTGTAAGTGTTTTGCTATGCAAGAACACTTAAATATACATTTTAATAAAGTACAAACAATTTTAGTGAACAACTTTGTCCAGTAACAGCTTCTAAGGTAGTTAAAATTAAACGTCAGTGTGCATGAGGCCTTATACAGCCTACATTTTTAATTTTTATCAAATGGTATAAAGAGTTGGTATAG
Source organism: Staurois parvus (assembly GCF_062004578.1). Classification (NCBI taxonomy): domain Eukaryota; kingdom Metazoa; phylum Chordata; class Amphibia; order Anura; family Ranidae; genus Staurois; species Staurois parvus. The sequence continues at coordinate 2,924,978 of NW_028317816.1, read as the reverse complement.
TTGGTATAAAAATACCTGTAATAAATAAAATAGATAAATACGGAGGCTGTGATTGCTAACCTCCTTTTGAAAGTGCTTGTTGTCTGGTTGGAATTTGAATGCAAAGTATTGATGTAATTGGGTCAACATGCAACTAGTAAATTGTATTTCATGGAAAAGGTCATTAAAAGCTTCAAAGCTGTATTTTACATTTTTGATAGATATACATGGGAATTTGACCAGCATAATGCAAATAATCCTTTCAATTGGTATAAGTGGTTTAGAACTCTTGTTTTGTGTGATTTTAACTACTTGTTGTCCAGGACAATTTTTTTCATTTTTGTTATAAATAAGCACTGCATTGTGTGAAACAGGTCAACTTGTTCTCTTGAAATCCTGTGATCTCCTGTGATCTGTCGAATTGCAATAAAGGCTTTTATATGGACATCCCTGCACAGGGTGCGGCCATCCTATTTCTTGTTTCATAGACACTGTAGCACGTTGGGCTGGCACCTGTCCATGGGATTGGCTTTTTGGGATTGTCCCTTGTACTCACCTGAGCGGTGTCTTCTCATATTTGGTATAAATGGTCTAGAACTCTTAAACATAAAAGAACCCTCAAAGTGATTCAGTAGCGCAAATTAAATGTGAATAAGTATAAAGGTGAAAAATCAGTGTAGGTGAAAATAAAAGTCCAAAAAAAGTCCTTATCCACCACACAAATTTTCAAATTCTTCAAAAACAGTCACCGCATGTAAAAGATATCGTGTCCCTCTTTCGGGTATTCACTCACCAGATAGCCATGCCCCCCATTCTCATGATTGGCTAAAATCGCTCAAAGAATAACTTCCAATGGGAAGAAGATCAATTAATATCGATGTTAATCATCTCCTCCAATCACCATGTCCGCCATTCTCCAGAGTAAACAGACAGCACTTCACAGATTGGTGGATGTCTAATATGAAGGCACTTATGGTATACAAACAACCTCCTTCTTGATATTTCTCTAGATTGAGGCTGGAGCACACCTCTATCCTCACACAAAGGCTGTGTCTTTGAATGGAAGCAACTCTTCCATTGAAAGACACAGCCTTTGTGTGAGGATAAAGGTGTGCTCCAGCCTCAATCTAGAGGAATATTAAGAAGAAATGTGATTTTAACCATTTGCTGTCCAGGACGATTTTTTCATTTTTATTACAATCTGCATTTTTTTGCTATAAAATTACTTAGAACCCCCAAACATTATATAATTTCCTGAAATCAGAGGCACTGAAGAATAAAATGTTGGCTGTTTCAGTTTTTTATGTTGCATGATTTTTGCGCAGCCCTTTATCAAATGCAAATTTTTATGAAAAAAGTATGCTAATAGTATGCTAATATGAGTTTTAGTGCACAAAAACAGAATATAATAACAAATTGTGGGGTAAAATATAAAGAATGATGTTGTATTGAGTAGGTAGATACCAGACATGACAAGACTCAAAATCATGTGCACCCATGAAATGGTGACAGGCTATAGTACCTACAATTTTACATTTGTTAGCGCTTTAAAAGCCTTTTAAAGGTTATTAGTGTGGAGTTAATCATGAACAATGGCCGTAGAATTATTGCTCTCACTCTGACATTTGCAGTGATATTTTACATGTTTACATGTGTGTGCACATTTGCACTTGAATGTATGTGCAAGAGGGTTGCTCTTAATTTTTTTTTATTACAAGGGGTTTAACAAGCCCACATGTGATAGCTTTGGGCAGGTGAAGAGTACTCTCTATGGAGATATCAGGGGTCTATTGAACCACAATATTTCTCAATAATAATGCAGCTATGTGAACATTTACTCTACAATAGTCTGTGCGTAAAGGGCAACAAATGACACCATGAAACTACAGGACTAATGCTATTTTTATGTGAGTGAAAAACAAATGCCTTTAAAGTGGTATTAAAGTTTCAGCTTTAAAAAAAAAAAATGTTATGCTTACCTCCTCTGTGCAGTCGTTTTGCATAGAGCAGCCCTGATCCTCTTCTTCTCGGGTCCCCTGTTGGCGCTCCTGGCTCATCCCCCTTGACCAGTACTCCCAATAGCAAACTGCTTGCTATGGGGGCACTGGTGCATGCTAGCTGCTGAACCTGGCTATATGCGTCCATAAGACACACAGTGCTGTGGATTGGCTCCGCTCCCTGCTCTCTCATCATTGGCTCACTGGCTGTGATTGACAGCAGTGGGAGCCAATGGCTCCTACTGCTGTCTCAGTCAATGAGGAGTGGGCATCCCAGGATAGCCGAGGCTCTTGTGCACATCGCTGAATCGAGAAGGGGCTCAGGTATGTATGGGGGGGGGGGGGTTGTGGGGTGAGCAACACACAGAAGGTTTTTTACCTTCATGCATAGGTAAAGGACAAAAGGTAAAAAACCTTCTGCCTGTAGAGCCACTTTAAATATATATAGTATCTACACAGGGACTACCATATTTGGTCATTATATATGCAACTATGGTTCCTAATTAGTAATAATATGCAACGCCTCTTGGTGTATGGTTAAAGGTCAGTGATGGTCAACTTTCTTTATATGGGGGCTCCAAGTAAAACTCACACCAACCCTCCCTGTAACTCTCAAACTATCACTCCCTGTAGTCCTTATATGAACTCTCCTGCAACCCTCACATGAACCTTCCCTGAACCTTTCATACTAACCCTCCCTGTAACTCTCATATAAACCCTCTCTGACACCATCCCATGAATCATCCCTGTAGCTCTCACACCATCCATATCTGTAAAATTCACACCAACCCTCCCTGTAACCCTTGCTCTTACACTAATCTTACCTTTCCTTAATCACCTCTTCTGTACCAGGTTTCTCTTTGCCCAAGACCAACCCCTCTTCTTTGAAAGTTAGCTGTGATGGGATCCAGCTACCTCCATCAAGTGTTCCAGCCAGGGGCGGACTGACAACTCATGGGGCCCCCGGGCAATAGGGGACCATGGAGCCCCTGTGTCCTTGCCCAAACTCAAAAAGCCTTTGAAAAAGGTACCAGGGGCATCTCATGGGGCCCCCTACTGACCCCGGGCCCTTGGGCAGTGCCCCAGTTTCCAAATGGTCAGTCTGCCCCTGGTTCCAGCATTTATCTTGGTGACTGTAAATACTGAAGGTTCTGATACTGTTGAAATACACTGAATATGTAGTATGCAAATGCTATTGTGTACATAATGGGCTGCAGAGGGGTGCGATCCTCACCAGGTGCTAACACTCTGGGGGTGTTACAGCTGCCTGACATTTTTTTTGTGTGTTGTATGGTCTGCTCACATGACAGTGGCAGTTCTGAGCCAAAAGGAGGCTACTTCTCTGCCTTGGTCTCATGACACAGCCAAGGAGAGGACTTTTTCCTTTTTTTAGTCTCTCTTAACTGCCACCACATCTGAGGTCTGTGAACTGCTATTGCATGCGGTGAGTGGAGGGGGGAGATCTGTACTGAAGGGGAGAGGGATATGGGACATTAAGTACTCTCAATCCCTGCACTCTGACTGTTATACACTCCTGTTCCCTGCACGCGCTGTATTACACACACCTGACCTTACTTCCCTGCAGGGGCGGACTGACAACTCATGGGGCCCCCGGGCAATAGGGGATCATGGGGCCACTGTGTCCTTGTCCAAACTCCAAAAAGCATATGAAAAAGATACCAGGGGCATCTCATGGGGCCCCCTACTGACCCCGGGCCCTTGGGCAGTGCCCGAGTTTCCAAATGGTCAGTCCGCCCTGCTTCCCTGTATGTTACACACTCCTGTCCCTCCTTGCACTTTCTGCATTTTGCACTCCTGGTCCCTGCATTCTGTGCACTATGCACTCCTGTTCCCTGCACTCTCTGCTTTATGCACTCCTGACCCCTGTATTCTGTGCATTACACACTCCTGACCCCTGCACTATAGACAGTGCATTGTACATTTCAGACTCCTGACTCCTGCACTTTGTGCTGGGCTATATATGGCATATTCCTGACCACTGCACTCTAATTACATTCTATACTCCTGAAATTCTTCTTAGCCTCCCTAGCAGTATGATTATTTCAGATTTTGGTGCTGAAAGTGGTACCATTATTTTGCATGGAAATATGTAGTTTTTTTATTATAGGCCTGTAATTTAGGAATAACTCACTGAAATCTGTCCGAACAAGAGTCTAGTAAACATCCCGGGTATGATAAAATTTGAAACACGAAATCATAAATTAGAATTTAATAAATAATCATAAAAAATAATAATATAATAATAGTACATTTAATTCAATAATATAATCAAACCAAAAACACTGAAATTTGAAATGTAGCGCCAAGTTCGCACATTGCTGAGCAAAGTCGCAAAATCGTTTTCAGTGTCTGATGATGAATTTCCCCACGAATCATTATCACTCAATTCTGCAAGTGGTTCTGATTTACTATCGCTGTTCTCTAGCTGATCTAAACCCGCTTTTGACGTAAAGGGACACTTTTTGGAAGCCATGGACTTTTCTCAGTTTCCAGGCAGAAAGAACAGACAAAATGCAGGCAGGGCACAGGACAAAGCACTAGGGACAAAATGTATGTGAAATGGGTTGAAACTATGTAAAAAATTTTTTGAAAAAAATGACATTTTTTTAAATTTTCAAATTTCCCGCTGGCGGCGGCGCCCGTACGTCCCGACGTCACAGGGACCGGAACACAGAAGCCGGATGCCGGCATCAGCCGGAGGAGATGGCTGGGGACGCTGCAGGGGACACATCGCTAGAGCGCAGGACAAGGTAAGCTCTGCAGGGACTCCCTATGCAGCGCCGCATGGTAAGCCCGAGTGTAGCTCGGGGTTACCGCTTTTGGTACTTACATTTTACCCTGAGCTACACTGGGGAATACTGCTAGGGAGGTTAAAGCAGAGCTTCACCCAGTAGGGGAAGCTACGCTTTAAGCCTTTGTCCCCCGCTCCCCATTAAGGATTGGCACCTTTGGGAAGCGGTGGGGGGGGGGAATGGGTACCCGAATTTGACAGATACCAGCTCCCACTTCCGCTGCAATCGCCTAGGCAATCAGAAGCAGAAGTTGTCCTCCCCTCTCCCTCCCCGTAGTCTTCAGACTACAGGGCCATTCAGTAAGCACAGCACGTCTCGCGCATGTGCAGTGGGCACCCAGTTGTGAAGCCACAAGCTGTCACAGCCGGGTGCCCACACTGAAGATGCCGGCGCCAGGGAGAGAAGATGGACGGTGAAACCAGCGGTGGGGAGAACACCGCTGGACCGAGGGACAGGTAAGTGGCTGTATTTCAAAAGTCAGCAGCTACAGTTTTTGTAGCTCCTGACTTTTTTTTTTTTTTTTCAGGTGGAACTCCGCTTTAAAATAGATTGTGTGCAGAAATGTAAAAGTAACGTGTCTGTTAGACTCTCACTGATGGCACAGTAATTAAGGTGCATTTTGTGGTAAAATGACTGTGACATATGTGTTCTGTATATACAGTAAGTAGGCTCAGCTTTTATTTAGCCATGCCTCTTTAAGCATATCCCAATGATAGCACAGTTTGGCCACACCCACAATTTTGCTTTTTGTGCCCTTTGTTACTACAGAGGATCTTTTGTGAGTGGGGAGCGTTGAAAAAATGATCAGCCCCGGGTACCAGCCATGCTAGGTACTGTACACCACTGTTAAATACGCAATCTCCAAATATTCAATAAATGCATTGTGAATTGTAAGCAGATTAGTCTCCAGAACAGCATGTTGTTGGAAATATTTCTGTTCACCAGGATTCAAGCTTATTTTTGTTTTCAAGAAATGCAAATATGCTGCAAAAATGTGCATAGCAGCATATGGTAAATGTATTTATATACCAGCAAGCTACCTTTCTCTCCCTGAAGGCATTTAATGCTTTGAATTATATTTTTTTAAATTTCTAGTATAGTAAGGGTCTTGAGTGGGAGGTCTGTGCTAGCTTTCATGATATTATATTGGCATTATTATTTACAGTCATGGCCGAAATTGTTGGCACCCTTGATATTTTTCCTGAAAATCAAGTATTTCACACAAAAAAGGTATTGCATTAACACATGTTTTGCTATACACATGTTTATTCCCTTTGTATGTATTGGAACAAATATAAAACAGAGGCAGAAAAGCAAATATGACATAATGTCACACAAAACCCCAAAAATGGGCTGGACAAAAGTATTGGCACCCTTAACTTAATATTTGGTTGCACACCCTTTGGAAAACATAACTGAAATCAGTCGCTTCCTATAACCATCAATAAGCTTCTGACACCTCTCACCCGGAATTTTGGACCACTCTTCCTTTGCAAACAGCTCCAGGTCTCTCTTATTGGAAGGACACCTTTTCCCAACAGCAATTTTAAGATCTCTCCACAGGTGTTCAATGGGATTTAGATCTGGGCTCATTGCTGGCCACTTCAGAACTCTCCAGCGCTTCTTTGCCATCCATTTCTGAGTGCTTTTTGACGTATGTTTGGGGTCATTGTCCTGCTGGAAGACCCAGGATCTTGGACGCAAACCCAGCTTTCTGACACTGGGCCCTACAGTGCGACCCAAAATCCTTTGGTAATCCTCAGATTTCATGATGCCTTGCACACAGTCAAGGCACCCAGTGCCAGAGGCAGCAAAACAACCCCAAAACATCATTGAACCTCCACCATATTTTACCGTAGGTACTGTGTTTTGTTCTTTGTAGGCCTCATTCCGTTTTCGGTAAACAGTAGAATGATGTGCTTTACCGAAAAGCTCTATCTTGGTCTCATCTGTCCACAAGACGTTTTCCCAGAAGGCTTTTGGCTTACTCAAGTACATTTTGGCAAACTGTAGTCTTGCTTTTTTATGTCTCTGTGTCAGCAGTGGGGTCCTCCTGGGTCTCCTGCCATAGCGTTTCATTTCATTTAAATGTCGACGGATAGTTCGCGCTGACACTGATGCTCCCTGAGCCTGCAGGACAGCTTGAATGTCTTTGGAACATGTTTGGGGCTGCTTATCCACCATCCGGACTATTCTGCGTTGCAATCTTTCATCAATTTTCCTCATCCGTCCACGACCAGGGAGATTAGCTACAGTGCCATGGGTTGCAAACTTCTTGATAATGTTGCGCACTGTGGACAAAGGCAAATCTAGTTCTCTGGAGATGGACTTGTAACCTTGAGATTGTTGATATTTTGCCACAATTTTGGTTCTCAGGTCCTCAGACAGTTCTCGTCTCCTCTTTCTGTTGTCCATGCTTAGTGTGGCACAGACAGACACACAATGCAAAGGTTAAGTGAACGTCTCTCCTTTTTATCTGCTTTCAGGTGTGATTTCTATATTGCCCACACCTGTTACTTGCCCCAGGTGAGTTTACAGGAGCATCACATGCTTGTAACATTCTTATTTATCCGCAGTTGTGAAAGGGTGCCAATACTTTTGTCCAGCCCATTTTTGGAGGTTTGTGTGACATTATGTCGAATTTGCTTTCTTTCCTCCCTTTTTTTGTTTTGTCCCAATACACACAAAGGGAATAAACATGTGTATAGCAAAACATGTGTTAATGCAATACGTTTCGTGAGAAATACATGATTTCCTGGAGAAATATCAAGGGTGCCAACAATTTCGGCCATGACTGTATATCATCATTATTAGTTTAAAGGGTAACTCCACTTTTGTGGGAAAACAAAGCAAATTTAAAAAAATGTATATATTATATTTAATTACAACACAAGCCATACTGTAAATGAATGTTATTAAAAATTACTTTTCCTTTTCAGTCTGCAGCGCTGTCATTTTCTGCAAAATTCAATGCAATATGGCAACCTGGAGGCATTCTGTACACAGCTGGTATACGGAACGCCTCCAGAAATTTAATTTCCTGCTTCTGTGATTGGCTAACTGATTTTCCCAGAAGTCTGCACAAAGATACTAGTCAGGTTTTAGGCATCCTCTTCAAAAAAAAAAAGAATTTTTGGTGAGATACTCCTAAATGGTTAACCTCCCTGGAGGTATTGCCAAGTGTCGCTCGGGGTAACGTTTCAGCACCACAAGCGGTAACCCCGAGCAACACTCGGGAATACCCTGCAGCGTTACTCCGTGATCTCTTCTTTACTTACATTGTCTTTCACTCCCGCAATGTCCCTACTGCAGTGTCCCCAGCAACGTCCTCCGGCGGATGCTGGCATCTATCTTCTGGGTTCTGTTCCCTGCGACGTCGGGACGTACGGGGACGGAACTGGCGGGAAATTTAAAAATGTGAAAAAGTGACATTCACTAAATACACTAAAATGACATACTAAAACATTACTGTATCAAACCATTTCACATACATTTTGTCCCTAGTGCTTTGTCCTGTGCCCTGCCTGCATTTTTACTGTTCTTTCTGCCTGGAAACTGAGAAACGTCCATGGCGTCCAAAAAGCGTCCCTTTAGGTCAAAAGCGGTTTTAGACCAGCTAGAGAACAGCGATAGTAAATTAGAACCACTTGCAGAATTGAGTGATAATGTTTCGTGGGGAAATTCGTCATCAGACACTGAAAACGATTTTGCGACTTTTGCTCAGCGATGTGCGAACTTGGCGCTATATTTCAAATTTCAGTGTTTTTTGTTTGATTATATTATTGAATTAAATTTATATTATTATTACATTTTTTTATGATTATTTATTTAATTATAATTTATGATTTCTTGTTTCAAATTTTAACATACCCGGGATGTTTACTAGACTCTTGTTCGGACAGATTTCAGTGAGTTATTCCTAAAAATTACAGGCCTACAATAAAAAAATACATATTTCCATGCAAAAAAAGTTCCGCTTTGAGCACAGAAATACTGACATAATCAGACCGCTAGGGAGGCTACTCACTTCTAAAGGGATGCTGACCTTGCAGCTTTCCTCATTTGATCAATAATGAAAAAGTCACTCCCATTCAGAACCAGTATTCAGAAGACAGAAGAACAAACGGCTTTTTCTTCAGAGCCGAAACAGGCAGTAATCTGCAGCAAAGATGGTTAACCAGTTCAAACCGACCTGGTGCATATACTGTATGTGGCCTCTTGGTGGGTGGGGTTTAACGCCGAGCAGCCACATATATAGGTCTACTGGTAAACACTTTACTGTGCCAAGACAGTGCACATTAACAGGAAATGCATACTTTTGATCAGGAGCTTTCTGGTCATGTGACTGCTGTGACTGCCAGTGACAGTGGTCACATGATCAGAATGCTGACCTCCACCTCCTGGCATTTACATCCACTTAAAGGGCCGGGAGGTGGTGGAGGGAAGGGGTTGAAATTCAAGCAATGTACATAGATTACTCAGAGGGGATTTTTTTTTTCACAAAAAAAGAGGAATTATTTTTTAAGCATTTGTTTTAACTTATTCATAGATAATGGGATATCTGAAAGGTATATTGTTGTGGATCTATTTATTATGTTATTTATTACTATGGATTGTTAAAGCAGTTGTAAAGGCTCAGGTTTTTTTAAACTAACAAACATGTTATACTTACCTGCTCTGAGCAATAGTGTTGCACAGTGCGGCCCTGAACTTCTACTTCTGGAGTCCTCCACGGGTGGTCTAGGCTCCTCCACCGGTGGTCTCCTCTCAGTGTGCCCCCATAGGCTCCTATTGGTTCCCATTGTCTAAGCGAAGCCTGTGAGAAAGGGGATAGAGGAGAGAGCCGCTACAGTCACAGCGCTGGATCGAATAAGGACTCAGATAAGTATATATGGCAATACTACTACTGGAACATTTTTTTTTTTACCTTAATGCAGGGGAAACGTTAAAGTGTTACTAAACCCACAACAGTAAAATCAATTTTTGTATGCAGTAAAGCATGCTTGTTATACTCACTGTGGAACTGAAGGGGTTATTCTTCCGCATCGGGTAAAAAGGCTGTTTGATCCTGTTTTCTCTGATCCTTCCCTTCTTCTACTGTCCCTAATCCATCTGCTGATAGTACAGAGCTCTAGGAGGCAATCTGCACATGCTCGGTTTGGTGTGTATTGCTAGAGAGTTTTTTTTTCCTATGGGGGGTGCATGTGATCAGCACAGCGTCAGTCAGCACTGTCCAGACAGAGGGTCAGGGGTCATGAAGCCTCACAGAACAGTCAGAGGAGAATGAAAGCTCCTCCTACAAGCTTTAACCAGTGCTCAGCTGTACACTGATAGAAGTCACAAGACTATTCTAACTGCTGATGAGAAAAGATATTTAGCAGTTTATATTTACTAAAATAATTGCATTTCCGTGTTCTCTGTACTGTGGGAGACCAGATGTAGTGAATTCAGGGTCCGGGGTTTAGTAACACTTTAAAGTAAAATATGTCTAGTCTTTAGAATCACTTTAATGATGCTCACAGTTACGTATGGGGAGATTCCCATACTTAAAGATGACTGAGCTATATATTTCAGTGCAAACTATGGCTTTATATAAGTAATCTAGGCTGGAAGAGACTCCAGAGAGTAATTGAACTGTCCTTCAGTATACCTAGTATAAGAAAGGAGAAGAACTATAACAAAAAGTTTACTGGGGTTGTTTATTCTAATTTGCTCAATGCATTAAGCTAAAAAATGCCTAGGGTTTAATATCACTTTAATGGTTATTGTTTGCCATCGCTGCAGTGTTGCATGTGTGGACAGTTTTATTTCAGTATGACACATCCTCTACCTTATAAATCATCATTTGTTAAAGTATAACTGAACCCAAAACTTTTTTAGTTTTGGATAGAGTGGAGATGGATTAAAACACTTGTCAGATTTTCATTGCTGTCTGTAACCCTGTTAGAGAGATTTTCCCTCTTTAATTGTCCTGTTTACCATTATCATTGAAAGTGAAGAAAATCCCAAATTTTGGGTTGTCCCAAAAAAGTACTAGAGGGGAAATCTTCCAATGGGGACACTAGTTCTGGTGATCTGGGGATCCCCAAAGGATTCCCTTAAAGTGTTACTAAACCTACAACAGTGAAATCAGTCTGTATATGCAGCAAAGCATACTTGTTATACTCATTGTGGAACCTAAGGGGTTAATCCTCCGCATTGTGTAAAAAGACTGTTTGGTCCTGACTTCTCTGCCCCTCCTCTTGTTCAAATGCCCATGCTTATAAGACAGACTGACCCGTAGCCCTTCTGCACATGCTCAGTTTAGTGTGTATTGCTAGCAAGGTTTTTTTTCCTGGGAAAGTGCATGTGATCAGCACAGGGCCAATCAGCACTGCCCAGACAGAGGGTCAGGGGTTTTACATTCTCCTAGAACAGAAAGAAAACTCCTCCTACAAGCTTTAACCAGTGCTCAGCTGAAGTCACAAGACTGCTCTAACTGCTGATGAGAAAAGGTATTTAGCAGTTTATATTTACTAAAATAATGCATTACCATGTTCTGTGTAATGAGGAAGACCAGATATAGTGAATGCAGGATCCTGGGTTTAGTAACACTTTAATTTATAGATTTCCTGTTCTTGTTTGGTGAAGGAAACTCTCTGTAAGAGGACACAGATGGCAAAAAAAAAATAAAAAAATTGTTTGCTAATCACAACAGCAATCAAACAAAGAATGAAGACTTATTTAGCCTTGTATCTCTGTATGATATTACAGAAAGTTAGAGATTTCTTTTTTTTGTGAAGTGGCATTTTTATCTACTTCAGAGCTATAGCAGTTTCTATGGGATGTTTTGCGATGCACACAATACACATAGATATGACTGGTTTAGGGCTCTCTGACACAACAAAAGCAGATTGTGGCTTTACTGAAATTTCACATTTTTCAGGTGAGTGACAGGCAGTATGTGTGTGTGACAGTGCTGGACCGGTGTATGGTCTAGGATCCGATAGAGGCAATCTGGGCTTTGATGTCCTTCAGGGAAGGTGTGGGCGTGGTTCTACACTTGTTTTAAGCTAAAATTGCATCACTTTTCTCCAAATTTTTATTTTTTTTTAATTCTTCATTTCAGACACAACACATTACAGACACAAGAGGCTTAATGTTTATCATATCATGGTGATAACATATTGTGAACAGAGATATTTTCATGTATGAAATCATGAACATACAAGTTATATTATGTGCTCCTAACTGGGTTTCTATATAATATTATTTAATATTACTATATGAACCAACAAAAAAAAAAAACTACTGATTACAGTATGTTATTTTTGTTTCTGTCTTAACATAGGCAGACCAACATTTATTGTACAATTCTTTTGGAAGGGTTAATAGAAAAATGCAAAAAAATAGACATACCGTATATGTATATATTCTCACCATACAAATTAGCTTAGCTGTACCCCCTGGCTGTTATCATCATGCGGCAAGTGTCAGTCTCCCAGCTGGGCTCCTGTCAGCCTCATCCTCTTGGTACTTGAAAATGTCAGTGCTGGATTCTATACATAATTCACAGAATGTATTTATTAAAAATCAAGAGGTTCAGTATACAAGAGATCCAGTATACAGCAGAAAGCTAACACTTTCCAGCTTGCAAACCCTTACTTATAGCTATGTAATATGCATGATTGTGACAAGACCTCTTTACAGGTGTACAAGACCAGCAGGTCTCGTTGTACTTTTCCTATGCTTCAGAATGCATTGCAGTCTATATATTGGTAGGTGGGTCAAGTCAGGGCCTGGACTGAGCGAAGCTAAGGGGAGGGCTAGCATGACTGGGGCTTGCAGTATTCAGTATGTAGGGGTGGTTACTCACCTGATTGGAGTATTCGAGCTTGAGGGTGGTCTTTCCAGGATGAGGAGAGGGGTTGGCTGTCAGTCGGAGCTTGTGCCAGCACGGGTGTTGTTTCTCCCACCCTCCCTCCCTGGATCGGTTTCCTTGTTTTCTTTTGCTGTTTTGTTTGTTTTTGTTTTCGGTTATTGGTTTTGTCCTTTGTGTTTGTCATGTTGTTTGGTTTTGTGAGGGTTTGTTGATTTTGTTTTTTTTCCTTGATTGGCATTTTGTGTCCTGAGGTGTTTTTGTTTTGTCATGGCAGCTGGCAGGGGTCTCTGGGCCTTTGAAGGCAGTGCTGGAGTGACAATTTGATGGCTTATGGGTTGGGCCCATCATAGGTATGGGTGCTCCTTCCCAATTATAAGGTTACCTTGGTAAGGTGGTCGCAGTATTGTTAGAAAAACTAAAACAGCAAATTCCCACTTCAAAAAACTCATATAAATTTTTTGACCAAATAAGTGAAATTAAAGGAATGCGCTAAATGAACATATATGCAATAAATAAAGAACTGAAAAAAAGTATTAATAAATAAATAAATGTCCAAAAAAAAAATGTCCAAAGACTATGTGTCCAAAAAATATATATATCCAAAACAAATCTTTTTACAAGTCAAATTAGTGTCCATACCGTGTCAAATCCACCACCAAAGAAGTTGGATCACTCACCAGAAATCAATGCTGGTCAACAATTTAACCAGCAAACAACACTTTTGCTCTAGGAGCAGTAGATATCAATTAAGTTCTTAGATGCAATACTATGCAGACAACCGATATCCTACAGGATGAATCGCCACCATTCAAACCTATGGCTAATTTCCAGGGGTATATATCATCTCTAGATCGTATGTCTCCGTATCATTGGGGCCATATTCAAAGGTAAAAAGAAAAGATCATAGTGCAGCAAGCTTTAAAACATATAAAAGCTTTAATATATTAATCGCACTCACATTTTAAGGTGTCTACACCGACACCAGTATCATGGGCATTGAATCAAGCAAACGATTGTATAGGCACACCACAAATCTTCTAATCGTAGACCCAGCGCTTATTCCCAGATGTCGGCATCCAGTAGGCCACGCCCTACATGTTTCATCACCAACGACGTCCTCACGTTGGTAAGGTGGTAGTTTGTGGGCTGTATCTGGGACTACGTAGCTGTAGTATTGTCCCCAAGGCAATGTAGTAGTGGCTGGAGGCCTTTTCATTAGGTGTCAGATACAGCCGAGTTATTGATGTGAGTAACAGTGCCTTTGAAGACCTTGAACCCGGTTGGGATCCTTACTCTCAGTTATTATTTGATTGTACTGTATGACGTGTTATGTAAGAGTTATGTTAAATAAATGGACTGCTATGGCCGGTTTTACACCAAAAGGAGAGTCATGTGGTTATTTCAGGTGGGAGAAGGTTGAGGGGGTGGTTGTTCTATTGGTTCGGTGTTAAGTAGTAGCCTCGATATTCTGCATGTCCCTCAGTCATGGAAAAATGGATGCTGTATGTATTGTGACGAGATTAAGAACACATGAGTCGATGCCCTTGTGGAAGTAAGGCACAGTGTTCCCTCCAGGGTGATTGATCAAATTTGTGTTATCAGTGTGCCTTGGAGGTGTGTTGCAGTGCCTATCAGGACCTTTGGGAAGGAAGAATGAGTAGAGCACTGTTGGTTTTCCTTCCCTGGAGTAGGAGGGAAGACAGCTGTTGGGTATGCAGTGCAGCATGCTCTTTGTAGTAACAAAGAGCAAAATACTGGCATAAACACAATAATCTAGTAAACAGCATGTAGAGAACCATGACTTAAAGTAGATTTTTAGTTTTACTATGGATTTTTTTATTTAATATTGTAAATTTGTATTAAGGGCCAGTGCCCCCTTTTTTTTTTTATTTCAGAACATAGTTACAACAACAATACTTTGGGTGTAAAAGTTGCAAAGAAAGAAAACCACCATCGGTATAAAAGAAAACAAAAACAGAAGACATATGAACATAAATAGACAGCGTGGTAATCTGCACAATACAAAGGCATATATCAAGGGGGAGAGGAAGGAAGTCTATCAAAGGGAGAATGATCCCACAGCTCCCAAATAGAGCAAAAGTGACCTGAGTGTTCACCCACTAGAGCTGTAAGATATTCCATTTCTCTGATTTCAGAGATCAGTCTTAAGAGATGATTTAGCGTGGGTACATCAACTGATTTCCAGAGTCGTGTCTATCACCTGTCTATCGGCCGTCAAAATATGCATTCCCAACCGCTTAGATTGCTTAGAGATACCTCTAGATTGTAGCCCCAAAAGATAGTGTAGCGGGTCTAGGGGTAGGGTAACATTGAGCACTTGCTCCAAGACCTTTCTAACCATAGCCCAATAACCCGCAATCTGTGGACAAAACCAAAAGATGTGTGGCAAGGTACCCACTCCTTTGATGCACCTTTGATGCACCTCTTTACTATGGATTTAATGTAGCTCAACCCTCACAAGAGCTGCTTGATAATGCTGTCCCCAGTGCTTGTCCTGACCTGGCAAGCCTCCTAACACCTCTGACACTCTGGATTCAGACATATTTCAACAGTATAGGATATTAATGCAAGAGAAACAGTTATTTTATAACACTTCTATATTAGTCTTGTTCAAAAGAGTAGACCACAAGAATAGTGCGTTTAGGATATACAACTCCAGTTAACACATAAAAGCAGAACACTGGTAAAATAATCAATAGGACTGGTAGGAATAATCAATTAACAACATTTAACAAATTATACAGTCATTAGTAAGTTTCAACCATTAAACCACAACACCAGCAGTAAGAGGGGGAAGAAAAGGCTTGTTGACTTATCAGCTCCCTCTAGGCACTGCAATAGGGGATGCAGAGAATTATGTAAGCGTATATTCCAACATAAATAGATAGAAGTAATAATAGTAATTTGAATATCAATGGCCTTAGAAGAGAAGAGGTCCCTTTAACTAGAGATTGCAGTTTGAGTCTTGTGATCTTTAAAGTTCCTGATATGGTGGTGTTCGTTTTGTCTTCTGCTAGCAATGGTGGGGTCCATAAACAATAGTGAATACTGGTAATTCACTGAAGTTAAACAGGCTGTGCTACTGCTGATAGCAAAGATATCCTGACACTGAGGTATAAAGGTGTCTGCATTCATTCTCTAGATTGATGACAGAAAAAGGTTGGGTATCCGGCAGCTCACCAGTCCCATGGATAGCATGGCCTCCTGGCAACAAGAGTTCTTGCACAGGCTCTGAGCTGTTTGCAGGGATGTGCAGAGTTGCCACCTGACAGCTTGTCAGTGCAGGAAGCAGAGATATGAAGATCAGATAGTGACAGTCTCGATGCAGAGAGGCTGAAGTGATCCCGGTGTGGCGATTTGCATCACCATTGTATTGAACTGACATACAGAGTCCCACAGCAGTAGGCCAACAATCTGTCTCTGAAGGAGAATGACAGTCCCTCTCTGTTCAGCTCTGAATCCTGTGCCAAGAGACTGAGCCACTCCCTTGCTGTAGAATATATCTGCTTTTCCAGTATCCATTTGGTTTGCCAGCTCTATGGTAGTTGTAGTTTAATCAGCACTCAGAAACACAGTAATATTGGCTATAGGACTTCAAATCTCTGCTCTCAGAAGAACTGGATCCACACTGCTAACATGAAGTAAAGCAATCGTCTCAGTACTGGGCGATTGGGAGAAAAGGATTACTCATAGTCTCATCTGTAAATACCCCTGAAAGGCATAATGCTATAGCCAACACCTGGCTAAATTAATAAATAATAAAATAGTTTGTCTGGACCAAGCTGGCTCAAACAGACAATTCCCTTTTCATAACTTTGCAGCTACTGTGTGCTTTAATATACTGTAGTAGCATTAGCTACATAGAGTGTGTAAACATATATATAAAGTGCAGCGCTATCCCTAAACTTACTAAATAAATATAAAGTGCAAACTAACTAATCAAAATATAGCAGTGCTCTGAATAAAAACACAAAGTGCTAGACCTATGTGCAAAATGTGCAATTACAAAAAATGTGCAATTCGTGTACTGCCAATTAGGAATAAAGTGCGATTAGTGCCAATCACTAACAAAAATCACTGCACACATCTGTTATAAAAAATAAAGTCCATACGGAGAATAGAAGGAGGTTTGTGTCAGCAGCTTGGTGAATAGGGCCCCATTCTTAGTGCAGGAAGTTCTTCCGTTTATATACATAGAGTGTGTGGCACTGTGTTCTGGCAGGTGACTTCCCATCTTGCGGCAAAAGTTAATAGAGTTGGTGGAGGTGGAACTAGTGAGAGGGCTTCCCTTGCAGCTCTGCTCCAATCACACTTGAATGTGGGAACAGGTGGGCAAGGCTCAGGGACCTGGATGCCAGGTGATGATCAGTAGAGGTTTTCTGCAAGGATGGTGGTTGATGCAGATAAGAAAGCAGCTCATGACCAACAGTAGTAGAGAGTCTGTGCACTGATTGTGTGGAAATGCCAGACAGGGCCCAGAAGACAGATCTGGTCAGGCCAGGGTCATACATGGATGAGCAAAGGTAGAAGGAGCAGAGTCTGGAAACAAGCTGGTTTAAGCACATACGATCAAGCAGGAACAAGGCCAAGCGCAAGCCAGGATCTCAATCAGGAGAGAGTCAGAAGGAAATCCAGGAACCGACAGTTGGTAACAGGGAGTCAGGCAAATAGGTGACCAAAGCACAGGAACAAAATCAGAGAGCTGAAGAACATTCAGTAATCAGCACATGTCAGGGCCTCTTTTACAAAACCGCTTCCCGCCCCCCTGCAATGTACTGCGGCCAGGAGGCAGCTACCTGTACTCTGTACTCTGTACTCTGGCTGTGCTAACACTCACGACTGCTGTCTCCAGCAGACACAACGGAATGAAGATCCCGGTGACTGGGATCCAGTGATCTCTATGCGATCAAAATGTAAGCACAGCTATTAGGAATCAATGTCATTCATGACAGCTCTGCTCCTCTTCCTAGTGAGCTCTGATTAGCCCACAGCTGTCACATGATACATGGGGCCATTCAGAGCATCCTGTACCATGTGACCAGCTGCAGCCAATCACAGATCACTATCTTGAGCTGTCAAAAACCTAACTCATTCATGGCAGTTCATGAACGAGTTAGGTTTATGACAACAAGCTTTGCATTTCAGGAGAAATTATCTTTATTTCTCCTGCAAAGCAAAGTGTAAAAAAAAAATCCCTGTTCACCCCCCCCCCCCCCCCCCCCCACACACACACACATGCACACACAGTAGTGCAATGTTACTGTAAGGTATTCCCCCTTTCCTGGAATCCTTATATTCTTATTTCTTATATTTTCTTTGTGCTGCGCAGCGTCTGGGTGTGGCACGGGGTCGATCGCGATCGGGCAATCAAAGTAACCAACACTCAAGTAGGATACAGGAAGATTGCAAAGTTTATTACGTACATTACAGTTTATAAAGGTAAAAACCACAAACCCAAATTATCCAATAGTAAGACAAACCCAAATTATCCAATAATAAGACAAGGTTCACCTTTTCTTAAACTGTTAAACCTCAGTCAGTACATCCTGCCTTTTTGGCTGTGTTCCCAGATCTCTTATCTGAACATCTATCTATGTTTTCTAAGATATTTTGCAGACACCTGCAGTCTAGCGTTCTTCCTGTTAAATTTTGCGGTTGTACCTGTTACATACATACACATATTAAAATTTTCCATATAAGCTTGAAAATAATGCTGACATTTCTTATATCATTTACTTAAGATATCATAATTTCATCTACTTAAAACATCACTCTAACTCTTATAACAATGCAAGCATAATGAATACAAAATGGTATACCTGAATCAATAGCCCTAGCTCATATTTCCCCACAGTTACTATGGTGTGAACGCACCTGCGCCCCCCGCTGCCCCCCTGGTCAGTCCAGGGAGAGAAGAGAGAACACCACACTGAATAAAAGCACTACATGTTACACGTACATGTTAGATTAGCACATTTAACCCTTTGATCGCCCCTATTAACCCTTTGGTTATCTCGTCACCCAGCCAGTGCCATTAGTACAGTGTCAGTATATAGAATTTTTCACTGATCACTGTCATTAGCGACATCAGATAGCATCAGGGTCAGTTAGTGCCCCTCCCAGCCAGGGTCAGCTAGCGTTAGATTTCCCGCACATTATTGCTCTCTCACTATAGGTCGCTGATCACCGCCATTACTAGTATAGTGTGTGTACAGATCAATATATTGATCATAAACAGAATTATACTAGTGCCTCCTTTGTATAGTGTCCACAAAAACGCAGAGTTAGCAGGATCGGCCCCATTCACTGCAAGCACTAGCGTTTAGCCCCTCCGCTTCCGCTGTTTTTCACGGAAGATTTGTATCAATTGATTGTGGGCCAAGGCAATTTAGACACACAACAATACATGGCGGCCCCCCAAATTTAGCTCTTGCCTGACAATTTGCATGGAAATCTATCAAGGTTTCTGAATTTTAAACTTTTTAGGGCCTAACCCTCAATATGGGCATTACAAAAAAGAATGAATTGCGGTCATATTGGTCCACAGACCCAATTCATCATATGTTCATGTTCTCTGCTGTTACATATATGCCCAACATAAACCAGCAATGTACTGGTACATCGATGGACTTTGAGTGGTTGTACCGGGATGATATCTGCAGCTACAGGCATCATCCTGGTATTGTTTTTTTCAGCTGGTGGTCAGCTTTCATGTAAAAGCAATCCTAGTGGCCAAATAGCTGCTGAATTGTTTTTACAAGCAGCAGGAATGAACACCCCCACCCTCCTGTTGCCTTCCACAGTTTTCTTGGGCTCTGCTGTCCCACAGGGGAATCTGAGAATGCAGCCGGCAGTTCCACTGGCTAACCACAGAGCTGATCAGAGACCAGAATGGCTACAATCATCTCTATAGTCTAAGAAATCAGAAGCTACGAGCATTTAATTACTTCAGTTTTGCAGGATATAAACTGCGCCATTTGTAAATTGGGAAAGCATCTGACCACACGATCTTGGTGAGATCAGATGATGTAAGGGCAGAGGAGATATCTAGAGTCTAATAGACTCCATATTTATCAAAAAATATCTGTCAATGCCTAATGCAGTCAGAGGGGATATTTACATAATAAAAATAATAAAAAAAAATCTAAATAACTACAAAAAAAAAAAAGCACCCTTGCTCAACGGTATGTAAACAGCTGTTGCACCATGCATGTGAGGTGTCCCCACAAGCGTCACATCGAGAACAGTGATTCTAGCATTAGACCATCTTTTATACATTATCAAACAATTGGGCAGTATATTGTGTTTTTGTGTATTAAAAGTCTACAAAGTGTGCTTTTCCCAAAAGATTAGCATTCGAAAAAATCGCTGTGCAAATACTGTGTGATGTAAAAAATTTCAACACTCTCATTTATTCTCTAGGGCCTCTGCTTTAAAAAATATATATAATATTTGGAGGTTCAAAGTAGTTTTCTAGCAAAAAACTGTTTTTTATGTGAGCACAATGTGTCAGAAAAGGCTTGGTCTTCAAGAGTGGGCGATGTGTGGCATAAGCTTCTAATGTTGGCCCTGAAATGCCAGGATAGTAGAAGCAACCCCTCCAAATGACCCCGTTTTGAATAGTAGACACTACAAGGTACTTTCTAAGGGGCATGGTGAGTATTTTTCAGATCTCATTTGTTGCCACATGTTTTTGGAAAACGAAGAAAGAAAACAAAAATGTATTTTTTCTTTTCTTTTTCAAAACGCTGTGACAAAAATGATATCTGTAAAATACTCACCATGCCTCTTGTCAAATTCCTTGGGGCGTCTACTTTCCAAAAAGGGGTAATTTTTTGGGGGGGAGGGTTGTACTATCCTGGTATTTTAGCACCTCAAGAAATGTGAGGGGGTGCTGGGTGCGATGTGTTGGAGTGGGCTGCACCCCCCTAAAATTTCATGCAAATACTCAGATAGGTGGAGCGTTGTAGATAAGCAATCCATTGAAATTGCACTGTGGAAAATATCCTCCATGTTTAAAAACAAAGACCAAAGGGACTTTTTATTTATGCCTCCAGTTGTGAAAACCAGAGCTGATTAAAATGACTTATGCTATGTTATTAATACAAAAAATGTATAAGGCTAGGTTCACACCTATGCAGTTTGCGTTTGATCCATTTCTGCAGTGCTTTTTGACTGTGCATTTTGCATTTTTGATGCTTTTTGTGTCTTTTAAAATTAATGTTTTTCTTGTTGCTAAACAGATTGAAACGCGTCAAAATCACAGCAAAAATGCACTATATGCTTTTCTGCAACGTCTCCATTGAAATCTATAGAACCAAAAACGCAACTTTTTGCTTTTAAACTCCCTGGAGGTATTCCCGAGTGTAGCTCAAGCTAAAGTTTCAGCACCACAAGTGGTAACTCCAAGCTAAACTCGGGAATACTCTGCAGCATTGCTCCGGGATCCCTTCTGCACTTACCTTGTCCTGCTCTCCCATAATGTCCCTCCTGCAGTGTCCCCAGCAATGTCCTTCGGCCAATGCCAGCATCCGTCTTCTGGGTTCCGTTCCTTGCAACGTCGGGACATACGGGGACGGAACTGGTGGGAAATTTAAAAATGTCAAAAAGTGACATTCACTAAATTCACTAAAATCACATAGTAAAACATTACTGTATCAAACCATTTCACATACTTTTTGTCCCTAGTGCTTTGTCCTGTGCCCTGCCTGCATTTTTACTGTTCTTTCTGCCTGGAAACTGAGAAACGTCCATGGCGTCCAAAAAGCCAAATTTCTCTTCTTCCAACGCTCAGAAGAGTCAAAATGTTGGACACCGCTGCTCTAAGGCCTCATGCACACTAGTGCTACTCTGAAATACGCAGCAGCTGGACGCTGTACCATATGATACTTGCATTTAGGACTGTACGTGTTCAGGGATGTTCAGGGACTTAAATGTGAGTACTACTTGATACACCATCCATCCACCATGTATTTCAGCTTGTCATAGATTTTGACAGGCTGATGGCCATGGGGCTGGGTGCTGCACTTGTGCCTTTTGACTGTCAGGATATGATGCACATAGGCCTAAGCTCTAGTGTGCATTAGACATAACAGACAGTCACATTTCAATTCACTTTAAAGAGTAACTCCACTTTTGTTGAGAATACAATATTCCCATCTGGGTGATCTATGTACATTGCAAGGATTTTAACAAACTTTGTTGCAGACTCCTACCTGTCCATGTGTACTGTATGGGAGTGATTTTATAATTATTAATCAGCTGCTGCACCTGCAGGGTTCTAATAAGGAAAATGGCAGGGTCTACATCCCTTTAGACATCTCATTTGGGAGTATCTCACCAAAAATTAAATTTTTGTTGCAGGGGATGCTCAATATTTGTATCTTAGTGCAGACTTCTAGGAAAATCAGTGAGCCAATCACAAAAGCAGGAAATGACAAACCTGGGGGGCATTCTGTACATCATCTGTGTACAGAACACCTCCAGGTAGCCAGATTGCATTGCATTTAACAGATAATTACAGTGCTCCAGATTGAAAAGGAAAGGTAATTTTAATAACATTTAATTATAATATTATTTGTGTTGCAGTTGTATACGCTATATTTTATTTGCTAATTTTTTTCCCACGAAAGTGGAGTTACCCTTTAACCACTTGCCAACTGCAGATAGCCAAATGACAGCTTCACTGCAGCCGGCCAGTTGTGCGAGGGCGTCATATAACTTCCCCCCAGAACGCACCCTCCCATGCGCCCCTGTCCTACGGACACAGCTGATCACGTGAAGTGGTAAAAGGTCAATCACAGTGGCCTTTTATCACGTGATCAGCCGTGTCCAATGACACAGCAGATCACCAGTAAATGCAGTTGCCAGTTATTGGTTGCACTCTCCTCACGCTGTCACAGCGTGAGGAAATGACTGCATATAATTGCCAATTGTCAGAGAAGGGATCGGCACCGATCATCAAGGCACTGATGGTCAGTTCCCTGATGATCGGTGCCCAGCAGTGCCACCCACCAGTTCTGCCCACAAGTGTCCAGCAGTGCTGCCCACAAGTGCCCAGCAGTGCCACCCACCTGTGCCCAGCAGTGCCACCCATCATTGCTCATTAGTGCCGCCCATCAGTGCCCAGCAGTACCACCAATCAGTGCCCAGCAGTGCCGCCAGTCAGTGCCCAGCAGTGCTGACAGTCAGTGTCACCCATCAGTGCTGCCTATCAGTGCCCATCAGTGCTGCCTATCAGTGCCCATCATTTTTGCATATCAGTGCCAGCTCATCAGTGCTGCCTATCAGTGCCGTCTATCAGTGCTCATCAGTGCCGCCTATCAGTGCCCATCATTGTTGCGTATCAGTGCCAGCTCATCATTGACGCCTATCAGTGCCCATCAGTGCTGCCTATCAGTGCAGCCTCATCAACGCACATCAGTGAAGGAGAAAAATTACTTGTTTGCAAAATTTTATAAAAGAAACAGACATTTTTTTTTCTAAATTTGTTTTTTTTTTTTGTTTATAGCGCAAAAAATAAAACACCCAGTGGCAAGTACATACCACCAAAAGAAAGCTTTACTTGTGTGAAAAAATGATAAAAATTTCATATGGGTACAGTTTTGCATGACCATGAAATTGTCACTCAAAGTGCGACAGCGCTGAAAGCTGTAAATTGACCTGGGCAGGAAGGGGGTATAAGTGGCCGGGAGGCAAGTGGTTGAGCTAAATTCGGATGGGAAAGTATGGGATGTGTAGAACTTGTGCTCTTTGGCTTACTGAATAAGCTTGTTTTTTTTCCTGCAGTAAATATGTGAATGCCTCTAACAACCAAGGCATGTGTTTTCTTACCATATTGTTGTTTTGATACTTGAAAATCATTTCTGTCCTGTAACAAGTGCCTGAATCTCGACTCAGACAGATTTCACATTTGAAATGCATCTGCTGCTGCCAGTTGTAACAGTCTGCCAAATTTCTCACTCAAGAAGCTGTAAGTAGTTGGCAGACAATATTTGATTCAAAGGGGAACCATAATGTACAATTTTCAAGATTATGAAATAAAAAATATTTTCGTTTTTAACGATAAAAAGTTTGACTTTTTTACTTTGAGTTAATTTTTGTGACCATATAAGCCATAGTTACTGTAATGCATCTTAGGTTTAGTACCAATGTCCTGCATTCTGGCTGTCAATGGAACAATGATTTCAGAGGGTGGTCAACATAGACAAAAGATGAGTTCTAAAATCAGAAAATGTTCCAAAAAATTACCTGCAGCTTCAGGCATAAGATGCCCTTGGTGAAAAAATAATGGCTCCCAAATATGTCTGAGTGATGTAGGGAGGGGGTTAGATGCAATGGAGGTTATTTTCTAAATCTGGAGAGTACAAACTCTGGTGCAACTCTGCATAGAAACCAATATGTTTCCAGATTTTATTGCCAAAGCTTAAGTCCTCATGTACACTGGACGTTTTTACAGCGGCTGTTTGTTGGCTTTTGACGTTTTTTTTTCTACAGCCAGTAAACCCCCAGCATATTATCCCATGTCTCCATGCACATGTAGACTGTAATCAACGTTTTTTGGCTGGAAAAAAACCCAGGACTAGTGGGGTTCTAGAGGAAATTGTTTTAGCTGTAAAAGCGTTCTAATGCTAAAAAATGTGGCAAAACGCCGCAAACCAGCATTTTTGGACTTTTTTTGACCAAAAAAATGTTTTTGGTAAAAAAAACGCTAAAGAATGCAAAAGTGGGAAAACTCCGCTAAATGCGGCAAAACACCGCTACACGCTAATGCAAAAACACTAAAAGAAGCTGAAAAACTCAAGTTTTTAACATAACTTTGCACAGCTAACATTACCAGCGTTATCAAAACGCCCAGTGCGCATGAGGACTAATTGAACAAGCTGAAGTTAAAAGCTAATAACAATAGTGCAGTGTTTGATTGAAAGCAAGAAATAAAACTGATAAAGTCTGGTATTAAAAGTCTGTTTTCATAAAAAATCAATGGTGGTGATCCGTGAAGAATAGCAGAAATGCACACTCACCAGAAAGTAAGTAAGTATAAGTGGTGTATATCATAACTCCAGGATCCTCAATCAGGAAGAAAAGGTCTGGTCAGAATGGGTCAATCCTCCCTCAGAAATGTATTCAAGACTTGCCCAGAAATAATGTAAGCCAGATCCAGGTAACCAGAGGTCTCCTATAGTTGGATGGATGGAAGGGGTTGCCTGTTTACAGGGGGTCTTCCTCCTCTTGGTATAGTGCCTGGAATCGTGGTACAGGGCCCTAAAAAAAGGAACTCCTCTCAAGGAGTCAGGGAAGGACGCCCAAAGTGTAGTATGGTAGAACAAATTGCTTTATTGAGAACAAAGTCACGGTTTGCAAACATGTGTCATCCAGGTATAGAAGATAAACTAACCCTAGGATATTAAAAGATGGCCGCCGGGCCTCCACATGGCTCCGGCGGCATAGCACCACGACGTCCGGCTTCCTCCTTATGCGTTACGTGCGCACGCACTTCATCAGAGGGATGGAACCGAGGGAGGATTGACCCATTCTGACCAGATCTTTTCTTCCTGATTGAGGATCCTGGAGCTATGATATACACCGCTTATACTTACTTACTTTCTGGGGAGTGTGCATTTCTGCTGTTCTTCACGGATCACCACCATTGATTACTACCAGTCACCTGGCACGTTTTTTATGAAAACAGACTTTTAATACCAGACTTTTTATCAGTTTTATTTCTTGTTTTCAATCAAGCGCTGCACTATTGTTATTATTCTGCTGTAAGTCTATATTGGTTACTGCATAGCTGCTTTCGGATAGCGCTCACTTCTTACTATAGTTACATTGAAGTTAAAAGCTGATTGTCTACCATGCACAGCTGCACCAGATTCTGAGTGCGCCAGTTTTAGTAAATCTTTCCCAATGTATTTTGCCTATAGGATGCTGTCAGACTTTTCGGAGGCCCCATTCATGCCTCAGCATAGTAGGAATGCATGTTCTCACTCGTGTTTTTTGTGTGTGTGTTTTTCTCGCGTTAACACGCTTTGTGCCTGGGGCATCCCATTCACTCAAAAGGGCTGCCCTACGTGCAATAAATGCTCCAAAGTAGCTCTAGAACCTTTTTGGCCGTGGAGCATCAGGCGTTTTTTCAGTGCAAGTTTGTAGCACATTTTGTTGTGAGACAAACACATGGCAAAACAGGCTTCTGCTACCCGTGTCATTTACAGTTATTGGCACCAGAAGTGCGAGCCACGACTGCAGTGCATATTTGCAGCGCCTATCTAAAACGGGCAACAAAACGCAAGATTTTGTGTGTTTTGTCATGCGTTTAGGAAACATACAGAGGTGAATGCAGCCTTGCTGTTACCTGGCAGTGGTGCCATAACAAAGTGAATAAAAAAAGCTATCCTTATTGAAGGACCTTTCAAACCAGGTGCGTTGGTTCTACACATCTGTGTTAGTCCTGCTGGTGTGAGTAAGCAGGTAAAGTACGTTTAGCATGCAGCGATTCCTACAAATAATGTTGTTTTTACTCAAGTGATTTTACAATGCCAGCTAAAGCCTAACTAGTCCTAAACATGCTCTCTCCCCCTCCTAACACCTAAATTAACCTGTGTAAAAATGATGTATGTACAGTACATGCCTGCATTCAGCTTGCTCTGGTCTCCTTTCATGATCGGGCTTTTCTATGCCAACCAAATGCAGGGAGAGGAGGGACCACCGACAACGGCTGCACCATGGGAGCTTATAGGTGATGTCATGATTCCCAGCTTTCCCAGCCATTGTTGGGCACTCTCTCCATTCCCCTGCAGCCACCACTGGCTGACACAGAGGATCACATGACCAGACCGGAGTGGGCTGAAAATAGGTAAGTATATACAGTTTGTCCTTTTTTTACCCAGGTTAGCTAGAATGTGTGCTGGGGGAGGGGAGCACTTTTTTAAGACTAATTCAACTTTAACTGTAATTCTACTTTAAAGGAGAATCTAAACCCAATCACTAAAATTGTATTGAAGCTTTCATATGTTAAAGCTGATTTCCAATCAAGTATTGTCTAAATACAAGAGTCGTGGTATTGTACAGTATATTTCTTAAACACAATCAACAGAGTGAGAGCACAAACCACCCTAGCACAATGAATCCTTTTAAAAAATAAGTTAAAATCAAAATATGTTATGCATTCACAAAAGCAGAGGCTTAAAGGATCATCAAAACCACATCTCAGTCTTTAACATCCACCTGGATGGAGATCCCTCTCTGGATGTGATCATCCCTCTGCACAGTACTGGACTGGTGAAGCAAACAAGCTATTCAGGCTGCCGGATGGATCGGGCATTCACCGTTTCAACACAAGCCCACGACACTCACTGGGGATGCCAGAAGGAACAGACAGTGACGTTGAGGAGATGGGAAGGTTTTTTTGTTACACTGTTGTAAATACTATTGGGTGATCCTGCCATGAAGATCCTTCTTCAGGCACTTTTGGTTATAGAGTGACAATTGTCTCCCACGTGTGCTTCTCTGTTTTCATCCTGTCTCTTGCTGGAAACTACAAGCAGTTGTGCTGATACACATTGCTAAGGACTGGTCCACCTTTGTCACTCTCAGGATATCAGTCTAGAGCACGGGTGTCAAACTGGCGGCCCTCCAGCTGTTGCCAAACTACAAGTCCCATGAGGCATTGCAAGATTGACAGTTACAAGCATGACTCCCAAAGGCAGCAGCATGATGGGACTTGTAGACAGGAAGTGGCTTAGAGTGGTTGAAGGAGATCAGCAGTACCAAGACTCATTTTACATGAAGGGTCCAATCAAGTCTGCCTGTCAGTGGGGCCTGATCAGACCCTCCATTCACTCTTATGGACTTGTGTCCATTTACATTCACCTACCTCCAATCCAATCCAGTCCACCAAAAAACGGAAGGGGACTTGTTCCCTTCTGTCTAGGCAGATTGGAGGGCAGTTGGTTGTAAACGGAGTCTGTACACCTGCCAGTCCATAGAGCAGAGTGAAATCTGTGCATGTCCACTCTGCATAAACTGAGCAGAAATTAATCTGTCGTCTATCCGCTCTGCTGTTGTCAGCAGGGGATAAGCAGATTCCCTGCTGCTCATAATGGAGTCCTCCCTGTGTGAAAGGGGCCTAAGATGCAAAAAATGCTGAAAAAAGTGAAAAAAATAGGTATAAATATATGTGTGTATATATATATATATATATATATATATACAGTTGCAAGAAAAAGTATGTGAACCCCTTGGGATTACGTGGAGTTTTGCATGAATTGGGCATAAAATGTGCTCTGAACATCATCTAAGTCACAACAATAGAAGAACACAGTCTGCTGAACATAATACTACACAAACATTAGATGTTGCCATGGTTTAATTGCACATAACATGTAAACATTCACAGTGCAGGGAGGAAAAAGTATGTGAACCTTTGGACTTAATAACTGGTTGACCCTCCTTTGTCAGCAATAACCTCAACCAAACGTTTCTTGTAGTTGCAGATCAGACCTGCACAACGATCTGGAGTAATTTTGGACCACTCCTCTTCACAAAACTGTTTCAGTGTAGCAATATTCTTGGGATGTCTGGTGTGAATCGCTCTCTTAAGGTCATGCCACAGCATTTCAATCAGGTTGAGATCAGGACTCTGACTGGGCCACTCCAGAAGGCGTAATCTGTGCTGTTGCAGCCATTGTTTTGTTGAATTACTTGTATGCTTTGGGTCATTGTCCTGTTGCATTACCCATCCTCTGCAGAGCTTCAGTTGGCGGACAGATGGTCGTACGGTTTCCTGCAAAATGTCTTGATAAACTATGGAATTCATTTTCCCATCATGACAACAATCCGTCCAGGCCCTGAGGCTTCAAAGCAGCCCCAAACCATGATGCTCCCTCCGCCATGTTTTACAGTGGGGATGAGGTTTTGATGTTGGTGTGCTGTGCCTTTTTTTCTCCACACATAGTGTTGTGTGTTCTTCCCAAACAACTCACTCTTGGTTTCATCTGTCCACAGTATATTTTGCCAGTAGTGCTGTGGAACATCCAGGTGCTCTTTTGCAAACTTCAAACGTGCTGCAATATTCTTTTTGGACAGCAATGGCTTCCTTCGTGGTGTCCTCCCATGTACTCCATTCTTGTTTAATGTTTTCCTTATTGTAGATGTGTCAACAAAAATGTTAGCATGTGCCAGAGATTTCTGTAGGTCTTTAGCTGACACTCTGGGATTCTTCTTTACCTCATGCAGCATTCTGCGCTGTGCTCTTGCAGTCATTTTTACAGGACGCCTAGGGAGAGTAGCAACAGTGCTAAACTTTCTCCATTTGTAGACAGTCTGTCTTACCATGGACACATGAACATCAAGGCTTTTGGAGATACTTTTGTAACCCTTTCCAGCTTCATGCAAGTCAACAATTCTTGATCGTATGTCTTCTGAGAGCTCTTTTCTGCAAGGCATGGTTCACATCAGACAGTGCTTCTTGAAACCAGTAAACCCAAAACAGGTGTGTGTTTTTTAAGGGCAGGACAGCTGTCAGCAACACATTCAATATCATCACACTGATTGGAGTCAAGGTGGGCTCACTCCTGGCTCCAATTAGCTCTGGGAGAAGTCATTAAGCTAGGGCCTCACATACTTTTTCCTCCCTGCACTGTGAATGTTTACATGTTATGTGCAATTAAACCATGGCAACATCTAATGTTTGTGTAGTATTATGTTTAGCAGACTGTGTTCTTCTATTGTTGTGACTTAGATGACGTTCAGAGCACATTTTATGCTCAATTCATGCAAAACTCAACGTAATCCCAAGGGGTTCACATACTTTTTCTTGCAACTGTATATATATTCATATATATATAAAAAAATGTAAACACTGTCCAAACAGAGGTCAGGGGATTTTTTAAACAAAAAAGCAATTGTTACTCATATGAAAGTTAAAATAAAGTATTAACAGGATATTTTTAGATATCCCCATCTACCTTAGTTTTGTCTAGTACCTCCTGTTGGAAATGGCTAAGAAAAAAACTAAAAAAGTGTAAGAACCCCTCATAATCGTTAAAGCAGACACAACATTCTCACCAACATAGTCCCAAAATATTTTCCCATGCTTTAACTCTCCAGCATCTACAAAAAATGACATATCAGGTTTGGGTGGACTGACCTTTTGAAAACTGAAATCATTTTTAAAACATTAACAAACCTTATTGTGCTGACCGTGTAAACCTTAGTCCCTAGAAAAAAAACTAAATACACAGATGACAGGAAGATCTTAAAGCAATGGGGGGTTGTGAAGCTACCTGGTAGATGAGGCTCAATATTTAGAAATGAAAAGTTATGTACCTGGGCGCCAAAAATGCACATCCACAATACACATTAGGAGGGCTCTGCTTAGAAAAGCAGTAATGGTAGTGACTTATGGCGGCAATCAGCGACTTATGGCGGGACTGTGGCGGACATTCTGACATTGGGGGGTACTGACTTGGGGTCACTGACATCCCCAGTGACACCAATACAGTGATCAGTGCAAAAAAAAAACACTGACCCCGTACTAATGGCACTGGGGAGGAAGGGGTTAAGTTTATTTTTCAGGGAAAGGGTTAACTGTGTGAGGGGAGTGTTTTACTAGGGGGCGGGGGTGTGTACTGCAGGGAACACCGCTGATCGGGAGAGAGAAACTTTTCTGTCCCGATCAGCGTGTCCTGGAGCTGTCAGGGAACTGACAGAAAGCACAGCTACTGCAGCTGTGCTCTCTGTCAGCGATTGCTGTCGATCGCCGGGACATAGCCGGTAAAGACCGGCTGTGACCCGGCGACTGACATCTGCGGCTGTGATTAGCGGGACAGGTAGGGTAGCGGCGCGCCTCGCGCGCGCCCCCTACCTGTTTACAAAACACACCTTTTAAAACGTGCTTTTGCCAAGCCGTGCCACCCTGCCGCCGTATTTATACAGTGGCTGGGCGGCATGTGGTTAAAGCATGAGCAAGTGGGCCTCACTCAGAATTATGCTTTAGAGTCCATTTCTTTTTGGGTATACAAGTGAGGTTCTCCCTTAAACTTTCTTTAGCTTTGTTCTCATGAGAAAATAGATAACATTTTGTATTTCTAGGCATATAGCCAGTATTGACCTTGAGTGTTCACTAATGCATAGAACTATATTGTTTTTGACAATTGACACGTGATCTAACATTATCTCTTAATTGTACTAAAGCTGTTGTAAATTACTGAATAGACAAGAGAAATTTCTCAGAACCATTCTGTGCGCATGTTTCTCTTTCTGTATACACAGTACAAGTTCTGTATATTTTCTTTAATAGTATACAGCAGACTTCTATTAGATCAGTGCAAATGTGAAACTCCCTACCCAGAAAGTGGTATTAGCTGAGAGTGTCGACAACTTCAAAAACTTTTAGAAGGCTTCCTCAGAAGCAGAACGCACTGGGATATAGAAATTGTTATAGAACAAAAATCACACATGCATACACTCACATAGGTTGAACTGGATGGACTTGTGTCTTTTTTCAACCTTATAAACTATATAACTCCTATAGCATGAGTCATTCTCTGAGCATCTCCTGTAGTATGTCCACAGTCTTTGGCCATGTGCTGTAGCATGCCCAAGGTTTTTTGACCATTCCTTGTAACTTTAGCCTGATATGCACCTGTTGAAAGGGAATAATGTATCGAAAAATGTTGCAGGCTTTTTATGTTGCAAATCAAAGGATATATTTCAGATTCATTGAATAGCAGCCAAACATATGCTGCACTTCCTTTGATGAGTTGATATGTCAGTGGCTCACATTCATGTTTATTAATATATTTTTTTCTTTTATAAATGAACTTCATTGAGGCATATCGGACTCTGAGTAGAATACTGAAGAGTGTATATATACAGTACGTGTATATACTGTGTGTGTGTGTGTGTATATATATATATATATACTGTATATATATATATACACTGCTCAATACTCAAAAAAATTAAAGGTAGACTTTGAAAACACATCAGATCAAAAATATCATGCTGGATATCTATACATATATAGACTGGGTAATGTGTTAGGAACATAAGGATTCCCCATCGTTTGATGGAAATTAAAATAATCAACCTACAGAGAACCGAATTCAAAGACACCCCAAAAATCAAAGTGAAAAAATGATGCAGCAGGCTAGTCCATTTTGCTGAAATTTCATTGCTGCAACTTAAAATGGTACTCAGCAGTTTGTGTGGCCCCCACATGCTTGTATGCATGCCTGACAACGTTGGGGCATGCTCCTAATGAGATGACAGATGGTATCCTGGGGTATTTCCTCCCAGATCTGAGCCAGGACATCACTGAGCTCCTGGACAGTCTGGGGTGCAACCTGGTGGCATCAGATGAACCTAATTATGATATCCCAGAGGTGTTCTATTGGATTTAGGTCAGGCAAGCATGGGGCCATTCAATGGTATCAATTCCTTCATCCTCCAATAACTGCCAGCATACTCTTGCCACATGAGGCCAGGCATTGTCCTGCACCAGGAAGAACCCAGGACCCACTGCACTAGCATAGGGTCTGACAATGGGTCCAAAGATTTCAGATACCTAATGGCAGTCAGGGTGCCATTGTCTAGACTGTAGAGGTCTGTGTGTCCCTCCATGGATATGCCTCCCCAGACCATCACTGACCCACCACCAAAACGATCATGCTGAATGCTGTCACAGGCAGCATAAAGTTCGCAACGGCTTCTCCAGACCCTTTCACATCTGTCACATGTGCTCAGGGTAAACCTGCTCTCATCTGTGAAAAGCACAGAGCGCCAGAGGTGAACCTACCAATTCTGGTGTTCAATGGCAAATGCCAGTCAAGCCCTATGGTGCCGGGCAGTGAGCACAGGACCCACCAGATGATTTTGGGCCCTCAGGCCACCCTCATGAAGTCTGTTTCTGATTGTTAGATCATATCATTAGGTGCCTTGACTTTCAGATAAGTAGCCATCACTAAATGGAGCACAGAGCAGCATTTTTTTGCAGAAAAGATGCACATTTCATCCATCTTATTACTATTCTGTATAGGTCCATACCAGCTTAACTACTTAAGCTGTGGAGAGTGAAGCAGAGGTTAGAGCTGAGGAGGAATTCAGATGTGGACAGTCTTTGAAAGAGAGCTGAACCCTGCACACTGTGCATAGCACACCCTTAAACCTTGTATGTAACACACTCCTCAACCCTCCACTCAGTGCACAGCACACCCATATACTCTGCACTCTGTAAATAGTGCACCTCTGAACCCTGCACTCTGAATGTAGTGCACCACTGAACTCTGTACTCTGTAAATAGTGCATCCATGAACTCTGCACATAACATACTCCTGGTATTATAAGTGACTTGATCCTCATAAGATCAAAAGTAAATACTAATTGTGTCTGAAAGTGACCTGATCCTCTGGGGATCCTCTTGTGAAGAAAGTGAATAACAATCCACTACGGGATTCAAAGTGATACCAATAATTAAAAGTGTCTATACCAATGATCTCGCAAAGTGGGTACATATATGAATTGATCCTAAATAGGATCTAAGGTGATGGTGAACACTCAAACAATAAGATAGAATAGTCCAACTGAGACTGATACATAAACACTGTCCAAAATTAGGACTGAAGGCGAAAGAAAAACGCACATAAATCCAGGAAAAACTCCTTATTACAATACTAACCAAAGAATACCCCCAAAAACAAATGTCTAACCAAACATAAAAGAATTGTGTGAAACAAAATAAATCACACGTGACAATAAACACTGAAGTGAAATAACTGTGTCACACTAGGTGTGACAAACATGCATAAAAAATAAACGCATGACACTTATAAAAAATATATAAAAGTGAACAAAATGTCCAAATTGGTGTTTAAATACCACGTAGTCCAATATATAAAGCACACATGCAAGTGGATAGTGGATGTACGTGATCACATAAGGATATCCACAGATAGCTGAAATACCCGTTCACCTCCTTGCTTCGACCCGCAAGGGCCAAAACACCTGTAGGATCACCAAACTGGATCCTCCATGTACAAGACTCCTCTGTCACTGCACACCTCTCCCTGCAGCGATCTCCCCCTCAGGAATAAACGTAATAGTGGCGAACTCCTCTCCAGGTATATAGGTGTGGTATAGCCAGTTTCTCTGGGGGCCCCAATCACCTCTGAGCAGTACAGACAACCCCAGCACATGCCTGTCCCATCTTCTGCTCACTGTGAACCAGTTTTTTTTTTTTTTTCTTGGGAGAGTGCTTGTGATCACCACGGGGCCAATCAGCACTGTCCAAACAGAGGTCAGGGGATTTCCATCCTCCTAGAGCAGAATGAAAACTCCTCCTACAAGCTTTAGCTAGTTCTGGGCTGGACACAGATAGAAGCCACAAGACTACTCTAACTGCTGATTGCTAAAATAATTGCATTTCCATGTTCTGTGTTTTGTGGGAGACCAGATATAGTGAATGCAGGGTCATGGGTTTAGTAACACTTTAATAGCTGCTTATTAAATTAAAATATGCAAATACACTGTAGTTCATCCAGCTGATCAAGCACCATCACACTGCCTGTGCTAAGACAGACTTTATACTATGTCATTCTGGCCCGTGGCATTCCATTGGCAGGGATGGAATGGGGGGGGGGGATATACCCTAAGCAAAACAAAGGAGAGTATGCTTCAGATGAGTACCAATGGAATGAAAAATGTGAATATAAAAGATTTGTGTTGACATCTTATGGAGTCAGCTGAAGGATCATGTTGTGAGTTTAGTATTATAAATTTTCCTGTAGGAATAATTTAAATGTTATAACAAATAGGACACATTGTTTTGTGAGTAAGAAATATTCAGTTCTTAGTAGAAGAGTGATAAATGAATTTGCTTACATCAAAGGAGCTGCTGCATATGTTCTCATTATTTAGGTCTCTTGGTTACATGCTTGGATCACACCCACGGTGTGAAATCTGCACCTGTGTTATTTCAGGAAAATATCCAACAGCTTTCATTAGTGATTATTTTCTAAATTAGGGTCCTTTTCATCTAACGCTGTTGCGACTGTCTGTGGATAGAGAATCTGTGCTTTATCCTAATAACTCTGCAAATGGTATTTGGCCAGAATTATGTAGGACGCTATCTTGCAGATGGTACATGTGTACAGAGCTGTAACAGGGTTTTTAAACTAAAACGTACATTGCATTTTTTCCTCCTTATATCAATATTTAATTCAATGTAATTGTTTAAATGGTGAAATAATTACAGCTAGTATTCTCAGAGGGGATTTTTGTTAGCTTGCAAAATGTGTTAATATTTTTTATATTGCTATTTATATCATATATATTTAAACATTTAAAGACTAAGTTCACCTTTTGGAACATGGAAAATATTACATGTTCCAGCAGTTACAGCCTCTCCCCCCTCTGTGACAATGAGCAGGGGATCTTCTCCCCGTGACCTCTGTCACTATTTAAAATTAACGCAGCTGTGCTGGGCATAGCTTCCTGTGAATGCATGAACTACAACTACCATCAGCCACTGCAGCTGACAGCTTGAAGTTTTGCATGGACTGTGGGGTCGCTGATGAGCAGCCTTGTAGTTCATACATAAGCCCTGCAGCCAGGGGCAGACTGACCATTTGGAAACTTGGGCACTTCCCGAGGGCCCGGGCCCTGGGTCAGTAGGGGGCCCCATGAGATGCCCATGGTACCTTTTTCATAGGCTTTTTTGAGTTTGGGCAAGGACACAGGGGCCCCATGATCCCCTATTGCCCGGGGGCCCCATGAGTTGTCAGTCCGCCCCTGACCAGGCCCCTTAGGGAAAAATAATAAATGCACATTTTTTCCTGCAAAAATATGCGCATTTACTATTTTTTCCCAAAATGTGAAATTTTCCTTTAATTCATTCAAAACTCAGTTTTAGCACAATGATAATAAATTGTATTGCCTATCAGATCTTCAAAGATCTAGGTGGACATTTTTATTTTCAATTCTACCTAATTGCTGTGGTAGTTATAAGATGTCTCCTTGAATTCACCATTTAGTTTACATTGTAAAGCAATGCATTCATCAAGAGGTGTGATGCTCTATTGGAGGAAATGGGGAGGTATAGAGATACTGCCCCCTCCTCAACACTACCCTCCTCCCCCCCTTCCCCAATGGAGCATCACACCGCTTGCTGAATGGATTGCTCCACAATGTAAACTAAATGAAAACTCCAAGGAGACATCATCTTCTCTTCTCCAATGGGGAGGACGTAATGCTTGAATGCCTGTAAAATAAATGGTTTAACAAAAGTAAAGCTCAAGTGAAATAAGCATATACCTGAATAATAGGCACTGCCAGGTGCCAGTCCATATAACATTTTAGGAATTCTGTCACTACAGTGCTCTCTGGTTGCCTCTGAAATATGGGACTTTGCAGATTTTAAATTTTGACTTTCCATGTCCATGCTATAGAATGTGCCGAGCACAACCCACAATGCAATGCAATTTTCATGTCAATATAAGCTCACCATCATTCTTGGTAGAGATATGCACACAATTGTGTTTGCAAAAATGTGAACAGACAATTTCATATGCAGTATATTTTTTATATAATTCTATGAGCTTAGTAACATAGGCATTAAGGCTCAGTTCACACTACTGCGGGCCACGCGGCTCGCATTTGCTCAAGCACAGCACCCCATTCATTTGCATGGGCTGTTGTGCATGTGTATCCCACACAAAAAAAGGTGCATTCACCTTTTTAAAAAAGGCGTCTTTTTGAACATGCGTTTTCCCTGGAGCACCCGCAATCATGTTGTGGGCTGAGATGCATGGGGGTGTCATTCAGAATAAATGACAGCCCCACTTGTTTTTTAAGAGCAACACAATTCGGCTGCAGGTGGTTGCCGGTTCGGGAACAGATGAGATTCTCGCACCCGCAACCAGCCCACGTAGTGTGAACCAGGGCTAACTCATGACTGCTTTTGAATAAAAATATGCTGTTAAAAATTTTATGTCATACAGTACATAGTAGGTCAACATTGAAAGCAAAAATCATATACAACTATGGCAATGAAAGTGTTTGCAAAGGCAAACGTTTGCTTTGAGTAGAATATGAGTAGGTGGGAAAAGTTAAATCCCCTTATTCCCTTTGGTTATTTCTTGCTTTTTCTATCCCATTGGGGAGATTCTCCTTCACTCCCTATCCCAGAGACACATCAGGAAGTGAGGGGACATCTATACAAAATGAGGGAAATTGCCCTTAGACATTTGTCAAAAGAACAGGTGTCCCAGTTGCAAGATTTACCCACAGTTCTGATGACAACTGTATAATTTTTTTTACATCACTTTCCACCACAATGACCAGCAGGAAAACAAAGATGGTGAAATATCTCCAGTGGGAACACAAACAGAAATGAAAACTACAGGGGAACTAACACTTTATTTTACATTTCTTCAGTTACTTCCTGGTTTCCATGCTTAGACAAGTGATGCCATACATCCCAGGGGTATTCAGGAGGGGTTTTATTAGCTAAGCACACCCTCCTGCCTGCATGCCTGAGCTAAGAGCAGATTAATTCCAGGAAGTAGATGCTACTTGAATCCTCCGCAAGATGGCTATGGCCGGAAATGCTAGGGGGTGTTTTTCAAAGTGATTTCTCAACAAAATAAAGCATGGAGACATGGAAGGATGGGGAAATTTCTTTTAATATTAAAAATTAATTAAACAGCATTTTTGGTTTGTGGTGCTCAGATGCAGTGAAGTTCCGCTTGAAATTGGAGTCATAGCCAAAACTCTTTTTTTTCAATGCCATTCTGGGCCTGAAATGGAGAGCTGTACATTTGACAGTTTTTATGACAATATACATTACTGTAATCATGCAATGCAATCTTGGATTTTACGAAAGTTGTAGGTTAGGGCAGTATTTTCTATATATTTCACATTATAGGATTGTGTTGAGGAACTCAAGCTTATGCTACATTAATCACACACTTTTGGATTTTGTTTTGTCAGATCAACAAAAGTTTTCTACTGTGTAGTGTGAAATTCTGCCTGATGTACAATAATTTGAATAAATTGTTTATGTAAGTCCTAATAATAATAATAATAATATAATAACTAGTTAGTTATTGGCATTTGATATGTATTTTTATGTAATAAGCATATGACAGCATTCTAAAACTATGATATTTTTACAGACAGAAGGTTCCAGGCTACAGAGGGAAATGCGTGCTTACTTGGCTGCCATTAAGGGTGAGTTGTTCAATAAATTATTTTATATGGTGGCAAATCACTATGACTACTCAAAAATGTACCTGGAGCCCCAGTGGACACAAAAACAATGCCCACCTATTGATGCAAGGGGCACAGGTTCTACCAAAGGACACATGAACTTACAGTGCACCCAGAAAGTATTCACAGCGCTTAACTTTTGCCACATTTTGTTATGTTGCAGCCTTATTCCAATACGGATTAAATTCATTGTTTTCCTCAACATTCTACAAATAATAACCCATAATGACAACGTGAAAGAAGTTTGATTTGAAATCTTTGCAGTTTATTAAAAATAAAAACATAAAAGTGGTAGGACATCACAGATTTTCACTTGATTCAGTCATATTACAGATATTTTATTAATTCAGCTGTAACAGAGTTGACAAATGTCCAGAAACTGAGTTTGAATAGGTGGCTGGGGCCTGGAAATCAGATGAATTAAAGCATAGCTGGTAAATATGCTCTTTTACAGCTCTTGTGGACTTGTGTGCAGATAAGGGGCGGACAGCTGTCACATTACCAGACCTCAAAGGGATGCTATAGACCTGTTGGCCTTAGAATTTTTAGGGGGCCAAGGCTGTCCCATACTGGAGCAGAGATGCAAACACTAATTTTCTTAAGATCAGTAGGACTTTCTTTTATATCTCAAGCCATAAATATTAGTTGCAGGGAGGTTAAACCGATTCTCTCTGATCGTCTGTATCATGGTCTATAAACCAATACAAATTGTTATGTCCTGGTTGTACAGAACCACATAGGACCAAACATAATGGTTATAGGTCCTGCTTGCAGAAGCAATGCAATTTATTGCTGTGTGGTGTCTTGTGCTTAGACTGATGTGTTAAATCCTAACCCTGACCCAGCCATCAGAACCAGCTAGTCCATATAACCTACAGTATGCCCACAGATTTGTTTATTTTTAGTGTTGTCCTTAAAGTGGTATGGAAAGACCCTCTACCCACTGTATGGCTGTGTGTGTTTGTTTTTTATTTACATTGAGACACAGCCCCATGGCAGTGTTCAATAGCCTGTGCTTTTTTTTAGACAGTAGTTTGTCTATTAGCCAGTTAATAAAAGACGTCCCCTTCCCCCACACACACACACGCACCCTTCCATAGACGTCAATGGATTACACTGCTAAATTCAGTGTAATCCATTTTGGTCATCTATCTATCTATCTATCTATCTATCTATCTATCTATCTATCTATCTATCTATCATATCTATCTATCTATCATATCTATCTATCTATCTATCTATCTATCTATCTATCTATCTATCTATCTATCTATCTATCGTTATCTGCCATATACATTTGCAAGAAAAAGTATGTGAACCCCTTGGGATTACGTGGAGTTTTGCATTAATTGGGCATAAAATGTGCTCTGAACGTCATCTAAGTCACAACACGAGAAGAACACAGTCTGCTGAACATAATACTACACAAACATTAGATGTTGCCATGGTTTAATTGCACATAACGTAAACATTCACAGTGCAGGGAGGAAAAAGTATGTGAACCTTTGGACTTAATAACTGGTTGACCCTCCTTTGGCAGCAATAACCTCAACCAAACGTTTCCTGTAGTTGCAGATCAGACCTGCACAAAGATCTGGAGTAATTTTGGACCACTCCTCTTCACAAAATTCTTTCAGTGTAGCAATATTCTTGAGATGTCTGGTGTGAATCGCTCTCTTAAGGTCATGCCACAGCATTTCAATCGGGTTGAGGTCAGGACTCTGACTGGGCCACTCCAGAAGGCGTATTCTGTGCTGTTGCAGCCATTGTTTTGTTGAATTACTTGTATGCTTTGGGTCATTGTCCTGTTGCATCATCCATCCTCTGCGGAGCTCCAGTTGGCGGACAGATGGTCGTACGTTTTCCTGCAAAATGTCTTGATAAACTCTGGAATTCATTTCCCATCAATGACAACAATCCGTCCAGGCCCTGAGGCTTCAAAGCAGCCCCAAACCATGATGCTCCCTCCGCCATGTTTTACATGGGGGATGAGGTTTTGATGTTGGTGTGCTGTGCCTTTTTTTCTCCACACATAGTGTTGTGTGTTCTTCCCAAACAACTCAATCTTGGTTTCATCTGTCCACAGTATATTTTGCCAGTAGTGCTGTGGAACATCCAGGTGCTCTTTTGAAAACTTCAAACGTGCTGCAATATTCTTTTTGGACAGCAATGGCTTCATCCGTGGTGTCCTCCCATGTACTCCATTCTTGTTTAATGTTTTCCTTATTGTAGATGTGTCAACAAAAATGTTAGCGTGTGCCAGAGATTTCTGTAGGTCTTTAGCTGACACTCTGGGATTCTTCTTTACCTCATGCAGCATTCTGCGCTGTGCTCTTGCAGTCATTTTTACAGGACGCCTAGGGAGAGTAGCAACAGTGCTAAACTTTCTCCATTTGTAGACAGTCTGTCTTACCATGGACACATGAACATCAAGGCTTTTGGAGATACGTTTGTAACCCTTTCCAGCTTCATGCAAGTCAACAATTCTTGATCGTAGGTCTTCTGAGAGCTCTTTTCTGCGAGGCATGGTTCACATCAGACAGTGCTTCTTGAAACCAGTAAACCCAAAACAGGTGTGTGTTTTTTAAGGGCAGGACAGCTGTCAGCAACACATCCAATATCATCACACTGATTGGAGTCAAGGTTGGCTCACTCCTGGCTCTAATTAGCTCTGGGAGAAGTCATTAAGCTAGGGCCTCACATACTTTTTCCTCCCTGCACTGAGAATGTTTACATGTTATGTGCAATTAAACCATGGCAACATCTAATGTTTGTGTAGTATTATGTTCAGCAGACTGTGTTCTTCTATTGTTGTGACTTAGATGACGTTCAGAGCACATTTTTTGCCCAATTCATGCAAAACTCCACGTAATCCCAAGGGGTTCATATACTTTTTCTTGCAACTGTATGTATCATATCTTTACAAACAGCTATACACAGTGGTAATTTATTAGAGTATGCAATGTTTCTAGTCATGTAAAATATATGGAGAGCATGATGCAACTGGTGTGTGATGGATACATACAGTGGGGCAAAAAAGTATTTAGTCAGCCACCAATTGTGCAAGTTCTCCCAC
This sequence comes from Staurois parvus, assembly GCF_062004578.1. Taxonomy (NCBI): domain Eukaryota; kingdom Metazoa; phylum Chordata; class Amphibia; order Anura; family Ranidae; genus Staurois; species Staurois parvus. The sequence continues at coordinate 2,883,962 of NW_028317816.1, read as the reverse complement.
TTAAAAAGATGAGAGAGGCCTGTAATTGGCATCATAGGTAGACCTCAACTATGAGAGACAAAATGAGAAAAAAAATCCAGATAATCACATTGGCTGATTTGGAAAGAATTTATTTGCAAATTATGGTGGAAAATAAGTATTTGGTCAATATCAAAAGTTCATCTCAATACTTTGTTATATATCCTTTGTTGGCAATGACAGAGGTCAAACGTTTCCTGTAAGTCTTCACAAGGTTGGCACACACTGTTGCTGGTATGTTGGCCCATTCCTCCATGCAGATCTCCTCTAGAGCAGTGATGTTTTGAGGCTGTCGCTGGGCAACACAGACTTTCAACTCCCTCCAAAAGGTTTTCTATGGGTTTGAGATCTGGAGACTGGCTAGGCCACTTCAGGACCTTGAAATTCTTCTTACGAAGCCACTCCTTCGTTGCCCGGGCAGTATGTTTGGGATCATTGTCATGTTGGAAGACCCAGCCACGTTTCATCTTCAATGCCCTTGCTGATGGAAGGAGATTCGCACTCAAAATCTCACGATACATGGCCCCATTCATTCTGTCCAGTACATGGATCAGTCGTCCTGGTCCCTTTGCGGAGAAACAGCCCCAAAGCATGATGTTGCCACCCCCATGCTTCACAGTAGGTATGGTGTTCTTTGGATGCAACTCAGCATTCTCTCTCCTCCAAACAATTCTATTTTGGTTTCATCTGACCATGACATTCTCCCAATCCTCTTCTGGATCATCCAAATGCTCTCTAGCAAACTTCAGACGGGCCCGGACATGTACTGGCTTAAGCAGGGGGACACGTCTGGCACTGCAGGATCTGAGTCCCTGGCGGCATAGTGTTTTACTGATGGTAGCCTTTGTTACGTTGGTCCCAGCTCTCTGCAGGTTATTCACTAGGTCCCCCCGTGTGGTCCTGGGATTTTTGCTCACTGTTCTTGTGATCATTTTGACCCCACGGGGTGAGATCTTGCGTGGAGCCCCAGATCTAGGGAGATTACCAGTGGTCTTGTATGTCTTCCATTTTCTAATTATTGCTCCCACAGTTGATTTGTTCACACCAAGCTTCTTGCCTATTGCAGATTCAGTCTTCCCAGCCTGGTGCAGGTCTACAATTTTGTTTCTGGTGTCCTTCGACAGCTCTCTGGTCTTCACCATAGTGGTGTTTGGAGTGTGACTGTTTGAGGTTGTGGACAGGTGTCTTTTATACTGATAACAAGTTCAAACAGGTACCATTGATACAGGTAATGAGTGCAGGACAGAGGAGCCTCTTAAAGAAGAAGGTACAGGTCTGTGAGAGCCAGAAATCTTGCTTGTTTGTAGGTGACCAAATACTTATTTTCCACCATAATTTGCAAATAAATTCTTTACAAATCAGCCAATGTGATTGTCTGGATTTTGTTTCTCATTTTATCTTTCATAGTTGGGGTCTACCTATGATGCCAATTACAGGCCTCTCTCATCTTTTTAAGTGGGAGAACTTGCACAATTGGTGGCTGACTAAATACTTTTTTGCCCCACTGTATACAAGACACAGCATAACAAAATCACTAACTTGACTGAACTTGTGTGCAATTGAAAAAATCTGGTAGAACCATAAACTTTAGAAAATATTGAGTGACATGTGATTTTATCTTAGTCAATTTGAGAGTGTATTTTAAAGTTTAAATAAGAATACAATTAATCATAAGGACTTTTCACTACTGGGAGATCCACTGAAGTGAAACTCATTTTTATTGAGAAAAAAAAATCTCAAGTAGGTGATCTGGGCACATTTTGCAAGGAGTTTAGCAAACTTTGTAGCGGAGTCCTACCGTTTTCTGTTCTAAAGAAAAAGCTGTTTGTTCCACTATGTCCTTGCAATATTGATTCCTGAAAAAAGGAGTCTGCACTCATTATACCTACCTGGTGCACTTCAAAGTGAAGCTCCACCTAAAAGGGGAAGTTCCACTTTAATACCAAATTAAAAAAGAAAAAAGCGCCACTTACAAAAAACACCAAAATGTCAGCAGCATATCCCACCCAAAATAAATTTTGGCAACAATAATCTGAATTAAAGGGTATGCGCTAATAACAAACTTATAGAAAAGTGTATATCATAATCCAAAAAACATTAGTGTTTTAAATAAATAATTATAGTGTCCAAACATAAATTAGTGTCCAAAAAAATATATATATATCTTCAGTGACTTGAAACAATTGTGAAAAATCCACCACCAAAGGAGATTAAATGAACTCACCAGAGCTAATGGCTGGTCAGATTATAAACCAGCAACAGCGCTTGTGCTCTGGGAGCAATGAACCCGATGTCCAAATAGATATGGTGATGTTTCAGATACTTCCAGATAATAATAATCACAGCCAAACAACTTTGCAGCCCAAGCTCTTATGATGAACTTCTCCACTCTTTCTCATACCTCCATAAGAGCATGCAATACACTCAGGGACAAAAAAGAGAACATAATGGTGCAATACGTTTTTTTCATTTATCTCTTTAATAAAAAAGGTATAAGGAAACTCACAAACAAGGTGTCCAACAGACACTAGCTTCAATCGCAAAAAAGGGGTTGATATACAGTTAACGCTCACCGCAGATCTCTCCCATACAGCACAGAACAGCAAGGCTCTCTAACGTCCACATCGAGTAGGCTACGCCCAACCGGTTTCGTCACACCGACGTCATCAAGGGGCCCCTTCTTCTTTTCATTCTTCTTCTTCTTCTTTTCATTCTTCTTTTCATTCTTCTTCTTCTTCTTTTCATTCTTCTTCTTCTTCTTTTCATTCTTCTTCTTTTCATTCTTCTTTTCATTCTTCTTCTTCTTCTTTTCATTCTTCTTCTTCTTCTTTTCATTCTTCTTTTCATTCTTCTTCTTCTTCTTCTTCGTCGTGCCCCGTGACTGCCCAAATGAGTGAAGTGTGCGGTGATTCTAAGATCAACGGCACTCATCTGCATGTCATACTGACTGACAGTATTATTTCTCTTCCCCAGCAGACTCCAAGGGCATTTAAATTAAAGGTACAGTGTTCTGCACTAATATAAAGGCTCTCTGAAGCCTAGAAACCCTTTTAATAAGTTAAATTCGCGGCAAATAAATTCCTCGAATTTCTCCCGCAAATTCGGCGAATCAGCCGAATCGAATTTTTGAATAATTCGCTCATCTCTATTTTTAATATTAGGCCTCCTGAGATTTCCAAAGCTTGTTTGTCCTTTCCTATCTCCTGCAAATTTCTATTAGCCAGCGAGAATGCCCACTTTAGGGATGGGCCAATAGAAATCAGAGGGACTGAGCTTAGTGCCAGAATCAACTCTACTTTGAAGCTTTGTCTGTCAGATCCGCTTGTGACATGATAAATTGGGAGGCTGCTGCAAGTTATCTGATGACATCTTTTATTTAAGTTATTATTGATCATTAAAAATGTAAAGCAAAAATGGATTAACATCTGTACATATATACTTACATTGCTTTTTGAGCAAAAACATATTGTATGCAGATACAGATTTTGTTCCATACTTAAATATGTCTACTGTATCATATTAGCTGCAGGTAAAGCAATGGCAGATTGTTAATATAAAATGTGTTAGGGCATTATTGTTGAATTGTTGATTAACGTATTTAAATACATGCTTGCATGGAATGGCTTTACAACAGTCTAGGCCTCTCTGCCCAACAAAGTGCCAGCTGCCACGCATTGGGGCTTCATTCTGTCTGTGTGTAAATATTGCATTAGATGTGACATCAGACCTGGCAGCTGACCCTGGGTCAGTCGACAGAGATCCTCTTGCTTCTGTTTCCTGCAGATGGCTGGACAGATTTGGAAAACACAGAAACATGTTGCTACTGTACCGAACGGATTACTGTCACATCAGTAAAGCTAACTTGTGGGGGTTTTTTTGGTTGTTTGGAGATTTTACATTTTGTTAAAAACATGCCAAACAAAATATATCTTGTAGCTGTTAACTATGGTATGTGTGGATTGATCTTTATCAGCTTTGCTTATCTGGCAATTGCAGTCTGTCCCCACTTCTCTTTGCAAAACGTATCAAATTGTACCAATGACTTGAGCTTCTCGATCATTTTTTTTATGTCACTTTGAGCCTAGGTTCGCACCGCATTCCTGTGCAAATCACATGCGAATTTTGTGTGGTGCATTTTGTATGGCTTGAATCACACCGCATCCACACCAAAAAGGTGCAGGACCCTTTTTTTGCTCCATACTAGAATCAGATCACATGGGTATTCAGACCTATGTGATCCTATTCTACACATCGCACCTCATTTTATGGACAGATTTCAGCGTGTTGTTAACTTAACATACACACCTGCAGCAGTTCGCATGAACGGGGTGCCATTCTGACACTGGAACAGAAACTGCTGTGAATTCTGCACCGCATCAGTGTGAACCCAGGCTGAGTGTTATTTTTCTTCATGGTGTACATTATATCACAATACTGACTGATTGAAATTTAGATCTACATGCGTAGTTATAATTCAATCATTTGAAAACCCTTGACTATGCGCAAGTGATCTCCATATAACTATTTATATGACTTTGTTAATGTATTGGTTGCACCAGTGAAGATTTAGGTTTGTCATATTAACCACTTGCCTACAGGACACTTATACCCCCTTCCTGCCCAGGACAATTTTCAGCTTTCAGCGCTGTCGCATTTTGAATGACAATTGCGTGGTCATGCAACCCTGTACCCATATGAAATTTTTACAATTTTTTTGAGATAGATAGAGCTTTCTTTTGGTGGTATTTAATCACCTCTGGGTTTTTTTATTTTTTGCTAAACAAACCAAAAACATCTGAAAATTTTGAAAAAAAAAAGTTTTTTCTTAGTTTCTGTTATAAAATTTTGTAAATAAGTGATTTTTCTTCTTTCCTGATTTGCGCTAATAAGGCTGCAGTGATAGGCACTGATAGGCTGCACTGATGGGCACTGATGAGGAGGCACTGGTAGGTGGCACTGATGGGCATTGACAGGCATCACTGGAGGGCACTGAAAGGCATCACTCATATATGGCACTGATAGGCGGCACTGACTGGCACTGATAGGTTGCACTGATTGGCAGCATTGGTTTGGCGGCACTGACTGGCACTAATAGTTGGCACTGAAAGGCAACTCAGATGGGCACTGATATGTGGCATTGATGTGCACTGGTAGACACTGATATGTGGCATTGATGGGCACTGGTAGGTAGCATTGATAGGCACTGACAGGTGGCATTGATGGACACTGACAGGTGGCACTGATGGGGCTACACTGATCATCAGGGCACACTGATCATCAGGGTACATGTCCCCTCTGAGTAATGCTGATTACCGGCTCTCCTCTCCTCATGAGCTGTCAGCGTGACAGCTCGTGAGGAGAGAAATGCCGATAACCAGCATTTCCTTATTTACATGTGATCAGCTGTGATTGCACACAGATGATCACATGAGAGCCGACGTCATTGGCTCTTTCCGTTGATCAGTGATCCGCTGTGTCCCAGGGACACAGCGCACCACCGATCGCTGTGCTGCGCGCCCACGTGGTCAATTTATTTCTGAAAATTAGTTATGCACTCTGAGACATCCCTGCTAACCCACAAAGAGAAATTGAATGAGCTGATAGATGATATCGACTGGAGTCGTGTGAATTGGAAGTAACGAACAATCAGATGCATTCATCATGTTAGGATACAGAGATTCTGATGGATCCACTTCATCCAACCGAAACCCAATATTTAGGAATCATCATTTTATTTCACTTTTATATCTTACTGTATTTATTGCAATATTATTCCATTTCATATGAAGTGCATTTTTTTAATAATGAAAAATGTTAATGCAAAATAAAAACGAAATGGATCCAAATCAATTTGGATCATTCGTTATGTTATGATATTTTGAATGCTTCAAACATTAACAAAGTGCCCAAACTATTGCTTCATATCATCTGAATGAAACAAATGAATACAAGTTAATTTCTTGTTTTGTTATAAATATTTTGGATTTGTTGAAATTTGTTACTATCGTGATTCGGAGATTTGGATACATTTGAATCTCTGAATGACAAAAAGTTTGCCTGAATTTCGATTCATAACAAAACAAATCACATGTCTAAATGTTAGCCAGGACACTAGTACTCACACATCACTCTCCTCTCCCATAACTGGTTTGGTGGTTCTTGTCAGAGTAAGTGTGTGTGTTCTCTGGTTGCCAGATGATAGAGGATGGTAGAGCCACTGAGTCATTAGTTGGAGTCAAGGTTTACTGAGGGAAAATGCTTCTCTGCTGCTGGTTGAGGTCCTTTGAAGTTGGAGAACCCGTGCCCCCCCACACACACTCAAAATCAGGATGTTTTTATTATATTATATTGTACAGGAATTATATAGTGCCAACAGTTTTCTCAACGCTTTGCAATATAAAGGGAGACAATACAGCAACAATACAGTTCAATACAAGAGGGTTAGGAGGGCCCTGCTCCTTGGAGCTTACAAACTAAAAGGGAGGTGCTGGTGGTACAAAAGGTAATAACTGTGGGGGATGGAGTGGTAGAAGGAATAGAAGATTCTGTTATTAGCTGAAGGCAGGATAGACTTCCCTGAAGAGATAGGTTTTCAGAGATCGCCTAAAAGTGGGCAGAGTAGGCAATAGTCTGATAAATTGGGGTACAGAGTTCCAGAGGACGGGGGAGGCTCTGGAGAAGTCCTGGAGATGAGCATGGGAGGAGGAAACCAGGGAGCTAGAGAGCAGGAAGTCATGCGAGGAGCGGATAGGTCGGTTTGGGTGACATTTGGAGACAAGATTGGTGATGTAATTTGGTGCAGAGTTAGAAATGGTTTAATATATTATTGTTAAGGTTTTGAATTTTATTCACCGGGCAATGGGAAGCCAGTGGAGGGATTGGCAGAGAGGGATGGCAGATATGGAACGGTTAGTATGGTGGATAAATCTGGCAGCAGCATTCATGATAGACTGAAGAGGGGATAGCCTGCGATGAGGTAGGCCATTGAAGAGGGAGTTACAATAGTCAAGGCAAGAGACAACCAGGGAGTGAATAAGTTGCTTAGTAGTTTCAGAGGTTAAGAACGGGCGTATCTTGGAGATGTTGTGGAGGTGAAGTCTACAAGATTTGGGCAGTGATCGGATTTGGGGCTGAAAGGACAGATGGGAGTCCAGGATTACACCTAGCACCCTGGCATGAGGGGAGGGACTGATGGTTGTATTACTGATCTTGATGGAGAAGTCAGGGGAGGAGGCATGGGCTGGAGGGAATAGTATGAGCTCAGTTTTGGAAAGATTGTGTTTGAGGAAGTGGAATGACATCCATGCTGATATGTGACTTGGTAGGTTAGTAATGCGAGAGGAGACTGAAGGGGTGAGGTGAGGAGTAGAAAGATAGATTTGGATCTGACTATTGTTCCTTGATGTGATAAGCTGTGATGTTATCTTCCTCGCATCACCATCCACATGACACACAGAAAAATTAATCTGACCCAAACATTTGTCTTTTGAAGCATACTCCATGATTGGCATGACTAAGAGCAATCTGGTTGTGCATGGGTGTCTGAAACCTTTGGGCAGAGTTAGATTTAAGAATAGCATTATAAAAGGATTTTAATCACAGCCTCTTAGCATTTGTTGGTCTAATTAACTACATGCCGCCCAGCCACTGTACATATATATGACGGCAGGGTGGCACTCGCAGGCAAAACCACGTTTTAAAACGTGTGTTTTGTAAATGAATAGGGGGCGCGCGAAGCGCGCCGCCGCCCTATTTGTCCCGTGGATCACTGCCGCAGATGTCAGTCACCGGGTCACAGCCGCTCCTTAGAGGCTATGTCCCGGCGATTGGCGGCAAACAGTGACAGACAGCACAGCTGCAGTAGCTGTGCTGTCTGTCACTTCCCTGTCAGCTCGAGGATGAGCCGATAGAGAAAGAACAGTTTCTCTTTCTCGATCAGCCTTGTCCCGCCCAGTACACACCCCCGCCCCCTAGTAAAACACTCCCCTCACTCCTATAACCCTTCCCTGCAAAATAAAGTTAACCCCTTCCTCCCCATTGCCATTAGTACAGTGTCAGTTTTTTTTTTTTCGCACTGATCACTGTATTAGTGTTTTTGGGGATGTCAGTGACCCCAAGTCAGTACCCCCCAATGTCAGAATGTCCACCGCAGTCCCGCCATAAGTCGCTGGTCGCTGCCATAAGTCCCTGATCGCCGCCCTAATTCGCTGATCGCCACCATTATTAGTATAAAAAAAAACTAAAAATCCCAGTATCTTTCCCGCCATTTGTAAACGCTTTCACGCTGTGAAATAACTTTCACGTAAACCAATTCATTTACACGTGTTGGGTTTTTTTTTAGCAAAGACATGTCGCAGAATACATTTTGGCAGAAATGTATGACTAAATTTGATTTTTGCATTTTTTTTTACTGGACATGATTTATAGCAAAAAGTCCAAAATATTGTTTTTTTTTTCCTCAAAATTGTCAGCCTTTTTTTTTTTTAATAAAAACCGCACAGGCGATCAAATACCACCGAAAGAAAGCTCAATTTGTGGGGGAAAAAAAGGATGTAATTTCATTTATGTACCATATTGCATGACTGCGCAATTGTCCGTTAAACTAGCGCAGCGCTGTATAGCAGAAAAATGGCGTAAATTGTAGTATTTATACCATAGTTTGTAGATGCTATAACTTCCACACAAAGCAATCAATATACACCTATTGGGATTTTTTTTACCAAAAACATGTAGCAGAATACATTTTGGCCTAAATTTATAACCAACTTTGAGTTTACTATATATTTTTTATAGCTGAAAATAATAAATATTGTTTTTTTTGGCGTTTTTTGTTTATAGCGTGAAAAATAAAAAGCGCACAGGTGATCAAATTACACCGAAAGAAAGCTCTATTTGTGTGAAAAAAGGACGTAAATTTTGTTTGGGTGCAGCATTGCATGACCGCGCAATTATCAGTTGAATTAGTGCAGCGCCAAGTAGCAAAAAGAGGCCTGGTCATTAAGGGGGGTAAATCCTCTGGAGCTCAAGTGGTTAACTATGAATGCTAAGACATCGATTGTTTCTTGGTTCTATGTTACTCAAGCTTAGAATAACACCTGTATATACATACAGTACATTGTTCAGTAGTAATATGCTTGAAACAGTGTGGTTTGAAGCTTTTCCTAAGAAATATGTCTGTACCAAGCAACTCTTTATTACCAATAATCACTGTTCTAAATATAACTATCGGTGTAAACTGAATGCATACAGCCCTGATTAGACTCCTGCTTGTCAAGCCTGACTTATGGCTTCATTTTGTCCAAACCTATTATCATCATAAATTACATTACAGCTCCTGCTATACAGATGGGTATACAATGGTGTAACTGTGTGATTATCCTTGGCTTCAGTGGTAGCATGGATGATTTCTTTATCTAATGTAAGAACTGTGTTTTTATTATTGTTGCTTTATTGTGCCCATATATCTAAGACAGTTTCAAATATTGTTGTTTTAAAGAACCACCAAATCCAGCTTATAATAGTTTACCACTGAAATTAAAAGAAAACAAAACATACATTTTATTTAACTTTTTTTTCATCATATTATGTTTTTTATTATTTATATAAAATTTTTATTACACATATTTAATACATGCCACACATAACTATTTAATACTGTATATGATGTACCCAAGGCACAAGTTTGGTTCAGAACATTAAAGATTTTGAAAGGAAAGAGCACAACAGAAGGTTTTTTTCAGACTGTCCGTCCAATTAAAATTCTGTCCACTTTCATACAGGGCAGGTGGGGGGAGGTGATTTGTTTAGCTTGTTGGAGTTTCAGCTACTGATCTCTGTAAACAGGCTTATTTTGCTTTAACGTGGTTCTAACGCATAAACAATTTTTATCTTAATGCATTCCTTACATTAAGGTAAAAAAAAGTTTAGGTAGTGGTATGCCCCCTCCCACCCACCCCATACATACCTGAGCCCTTATTCGATTCAGCACTGTGCCCATCTGTAGCAGCTCTCTCCTCTCATTTCCTGGTCTCACAGGCTTTGCTGAGGCTTTGCTTTGTTGGTCAAATTCTGTGACAAGGGGGCTGAGCCGAGCCACACTGTCTGTGTCTATAGATGCAGGCAGAATGGTTCAGGAGTGAGCCTGCAGGTCTGCCCTCATAGAAAGCGGCTTGCTATAAGGGTGCTCCAAGAAGAGGACATCAGCCGGGGACCCGAGGAGGTCTTGAGCAACTCTGTGCAATTCAATTGCACAGAGAAGGGAAGTATAAACTTGGTTGTTATATAAAAAAAAAAGAGTTTACAGTCAATTTAAAGAAATAAAAATTATTCTGATCAATGTGTGAAAAAGGGCCCACAGTACCATCTTCTAAATGGCAATAATTAATAACCAATGAAATGAGCCATGCAAGTATACATGTAAGCAGGGAAATATTCTTAAATAGTTAAGGTAATAAAATATAGGCATCTATCAGCATCATAACTGCTTAGGTCTTCTACAAAGTCCCAAAGTCTAGAATCATGTGAGATACTCTTCTGCAAATTTCAATACTTCCTTGCAGTTCTAAAGCCTGGCCCACCCCAATCCTGCAACTTTTATTAAATAACCATAAGAATGCTACTTAAAGTGTGATCTTCTAGGACAATGCCTTCTGGTTTCTTAAGGGGTGCCTTGGCAAATTGCCTTAAAATTGCCACATATTACCCAAAAATTGTCAACAAACCAGCGAATGCATCAAACTTGCCTTTTTATTACACAAAGCCACAGGTTTTTTATTGTGCACCATTACAACTTTGGGCACCATGCAGGCCAGCCACAGTCATTCTAAAAACCAAAGACATCATCGGTTGATAAAAGACAAAACAGAGGGCACACCGGCCTTGTACATTACCTTTAAAAATGAATTTATTGTATAAAAAATGGTAATATACTCACATAGGTTAAAATGTCAAAGACACATCACAGGCTCTGAGGAAGAGGCAAGGCCTCGACAACGCGTCAGCCAGTTGGATGTCTATTAATCCAATTACAGATTACATCCAATGTGATTGGGCCTTGCTGTACTTCATATGATGTGCCTTTGACATTTTATCCTTTGTGAATATTATTACCATTTTTTATACAATAAATTAATTTTTAAAGGTAATGCACAAGGCCGGTGTGCCCTGTTTTGTCTTTTTGTATGCAGTTCATTTGGATTCCCCTGGTCTGTTGAGGGCAGCAAGGTGTGCATCTTCTAGGCATCCCATGTGTGGTTCTCGTTACTTTGTAGTCTATCGTCCAGCGCAGGAGTAGAAGCTTTTGCTATTTTTTTTATCATCGGTTGATAAGGAGGACACAGGAGCCTGCACAGCATCCCTGTTTTACCCTTCCCTGTCCCTCTCTGTCAGCATTGGAGTCATGTTAGCAGAGAAAGGGGGAGAAACTGAGGGAAAAGAGAAATGTTAGAATACTAGTTAGCGTCAGTTTGGAAAGGTGGAGTCATAAATCACTGTTAATGTTGGATGGCCCATGTGTGTGGATACTGCTGCAATATGCAAAATGTTTAGTTCAGTTTTTTTACATGTTAGAATGGGATACCTAGAGATTGTTCAGAATTTTAAAGGGTGCCTTGACTGAAAAAAGGTTGAGAGCCACCGTTCTAAGACACCGAAGAATACATTTGCAGATTTGCTAGCATTTTATTACTTTAGTAGTTTAGAAAAGATTTAAAGTGATATTGAAGGTGTGTTTTTTATTAATTAAAATAACAAACATGTCATACTTATCTACTCTGTGCCATGGTTTTCCACAGAGCAGCCCCAATCCTCTTTTTCTCAGGTCCCCCCGCCGACACCCCTGGCTCCTCCCCCTTGACCAGTGCCCCCAAGCCACTTGATATGGGGGCACTGGTGCACATTGAGCCACGGCTCAGGCCCACTCGCCTATCTCTTCTCATTGACTCACTGACTGTGATTGATAGCAGTGAGAGCCAATGGCTCCTGCTGCTGTGTCTTAGCCAATGAGGAGAGAGAAACCCTAGACAACTGGGGCTCCCTTGCACATCGCTGGATAGAGAAGGTGCTCAAGTGAGTAATATGAGGGTGTTTGGGGGGAGCAGCATACAGAAGGTGTTTTACCTTCATGCATAGAATGCATAAATGTAAAAAAAAAAAACCTTCAGCCGTTACAGCCACTTTAAGGCTATCACATAAAATGCCAATAAAATACATTTACATTTTTGGTTGTAACATGACAAAATGTGGAAAATGTCAAGGGGTATGCATACTTTTTCAAGGTACTGTAGTTCTCCCTTCATCCAGATTATGGTTTTCCCTTGAGAGCTGACCCCACTCTCCATTTCTAGAGTAGTTTCTTCCCTTCGCAGGGTCATATACTGTATAGCCACCCTTATGTGTGCACTCCCAAGGACTACTGGCTGCGTGTGTTCAGACCAGGGGCAGACTGACCATTTGGAAACTCGGGCACTGCCCGAGGGCCCGGGGTCAGTAGGGGCCCATGAGATGCCCCTGGTACCTTTTTCATAAGCTTTTTTGAGTTTGGGCAAGGACACAGGGGTGCTGGGACATGAAGTCCAGGTGAATACATCCTGACAAATAGTACTGAGTTTATGTGAAAGTTCAGGAAACCACAGTGCAAGAAAGTGGAGGATGTAGGGGCATAATGGAGAAAAGCATGTTTTTATAGCCTAGACTGCAATTGCTTACCTTGCTACGCTAATGTAATCAATAATGTGATGTTTGTTTTAAAAATAAGGTTTTAGTAATACTTTAAGCATTCTTTTAAAATTGACATTTTTTTTCTAATTAGCAGTCAGTAGTTAATTAGATGCGGTATGGTTCAGTAAGCAAAATAATTATGTCTTTTTTTTAAATCCAGGTCTGTAATTAGGGCTTGAAAGACTAAACCTAATCTAGCATCCTATTAGAGTACCATTTAAAGAAAAAATTTTAAAATAGTACCAGTTGACCCTTCTATTTGAAGGCACTCTTCTATCTATGTGATGATAATAAGGTTTGAGGAGCCTAAACTGAGTGGGAAATAAGTTTTCATTGTCAGAATTCATAAATCTGCAACCAAATCGTATGACTGAACAGTTCAGCTTCAGACCAAAAGCAGGCTATCATAAATCATGTTTAGGACAGTGGCAGAGTCGTTTTTGTGCCTTTTTGCGCACATATTCAAATAAATAAATCAATAAATCACTACTAACCCTGCGCTAGGATATAACTCACTGTGAAAAAAAAATACATGCAAAACAAATGTGTACAACAAACAATACAAAGTGCTGCTGCTGATACAAAGGTTCTATGACCTAAATCAAATAGTATACAGACTCACAGTGCTACCCCTAACGTGTTACTCACTAATAATAAACACATACAGTAATACCACTTTACAAATAAGAATATAAATTCAAAACTTATAGTGTACATGTATACATGCTCAATATTCCAATAATGCAGTCTCGGCAATAAAGTGCTAGAGTTTAAATGAATACTGTGCAATCTTGCAATCACTTGTGCTGGTGTGCTACACATGCATTCATCTCATTGTGGTGCTCCCCTCTGATGTTCCCACACTCACCAAACTTGTAGACTATATGCCTCTATTCTAGTGAGTCCAGCCATTATATTTGAGGAGCAATAGAAGACAGAGAAGAATAGAAAATCTTGCATCCAGGGAGCCTTGTGTACTCACAAGTGTGTGACTCTTAATGGTTAGGCATTCAAGGCCATATGTTTTTGTGAGTGCGGGAACATCGGAGGGAAGCACCATGAAATGAATGCCTGTGTAGCGCACCAGCACAAGTGATTGCAAGATTGTAAGACTCTTTTTTTATTTTTCTCTCTCTTTCTAATGCTCTCTGTGTATATCTCTCTAGTTTTCCATATCCCTCTTCCTGCTCCCTCTCTATCATCTCTGTTTCCTCCCTCTCTCGCTCCTTCCTCCCTCTCGCTCTTCTCCCTTTATTCCTCTCTTGTCTCCCCCCATCTTTCTCTACCCTTCTCTCTCTTCCCCCCCACAATCTCTCTTTCTCTACTCTCTCACATTTCCCCTTTCTCTCTCTTTCTCTCACTTTTTATAAGTAAGGGCTTGACATTTGTCAATTATCTCTGTGTATATCTCTCTATTTTTCCCTCTCCCACCCCTTCCCACTCTCTCTCTCACCTCTCTGTCTCTCTTCCCTCTCACTCTTCCTCATTTTTTTATCTCCTATCTTACCCAATCAATCTTTCTCTACCCTTCTCCCCCCCATTACTCTTTCTCTCCATGTCCCCCTCTTCCCCCCACTTTCTTTCTTTTCCCTCTCTTTCTCCATCTCTTCCCCCCCCCCTCTCTGTTTATGAGTAAGAGCCTGACATTTGTCAGTTATTACTAGGGAAGTTCTGGTCTCTGTGCTTGAAATATTGTATCACAGACTGCTGTCTATGATTCCTAAATTTGGACTTTTGTTTAACATGTCTCCCTTGTGACAATGGTTTAGTGCGTAGCTTTCCTTCCCTGCAGCGCTAGAGTCCTTCAAATGTAGAACACTACCTGCATGGAGTTTGCATCTTCTCCCTGTGAGGGTTTCCTCTGGGTACACTGGTACTCTTTCCTCACTCACACATTCACACCTGCGGCATGTTCACACCTGCGAATATGCCCAACATCCTTTACATGCGAGAACCCCAGTGGGGCTTACCAGAGATTAGCTAAGGGGAGCAGCCCATTAAAAGCAATAGGAGGCTTCTGGTCTCCATAGCTAATTGCGTTCCCTAGCATGTAACTACTCACCTGTAAGCTATCAGCTGAGGATTCCTGATTGACAGGAGAATGTAAAAAAACCAGCAGCGATAGTGTAAAACAGGAAAAGAAAGGAGTAGGATCCTCCCAAAATTCTATGTTCCTTGGGTCTGATATGGATTTTAATGGGGACAACACAAAAATTAGTTTGGTATGGATTTTAAGGGGTAAACTCGTGCAAAAAAATATGAAAAAAGTGTGGGTTCAAGAAAGGGGGAGAAACAAGTGTGTGCCTCTCCCTATTGAACCATACCAGACCACATGCCCCCAGCTTTGAGGAAGTACCTTACCAGGAGGAACTCCATAGCAAAGCACCTTGTACCCATGTTTATGAGGACAAGAGCTTCTATCCCACATGTCTGGCCAGTGCTTGTGGGGGTCTGGTGGTAGGGGGCTTATACAAAATCTGGAAGTCCCCTTTAAAAATTAGGGGGGCACAGAAATCACCCCTCCTGTGAGTGATTAAGGAGTATATAATGCCCCTATTCATTCAAAAGAAAGTCAATAGTAAATAAACCCACACACTTTATGAAAGTCCATTAAATAAAAAAGTGTCCCATGAAGCAAATCTATGTCAGTCATGATGACTGATGCCCCCTCGTCCCCATGACACCCATTGATGCATCCAAACCCATTGCTTGACTGCAGTTGCATATCATCTCCTGATCTTTAAAGCCACAACCTAGGCAAAGGGGTGGGGTCTCCAAATGACGTTAAGGACTGTATATGGACATGACAATACTTGGTCAATGATGTGATTGGGATCGTTTGCAAAGTTGAGCAGTCGGTTCTCACATGTGATGTTTGGCATTTTTCAACTCATCAACTTCAGGGACTACATATTTACTTGCTGCCCAATATGTTGCATATCACACTGACTTTCAGATTCCATTGTAACAAGATAATCAGTTAACCTGTCAGTGGTCATAAAGTAAGGCTGATCAGGGTATATCTCACTTCACTCATTTGTGAAAAGGAAAGGCACACTGTATTTTCAGATTGCACTTTTGTAAACAATGCTATCATCAGATGTAGGAAAAAAACTTGATTTAAAAAAATGTATCAAGTCATTGGTGATTTTTTCTGCCCTGTTATCACGCCACACCTAAAACAGACCTTGGATCTATTGTGTCCTTTAAACAGGGAGAATACATGTGTATTTTTGTGTTTGCATGAATAAATATAAGTATTTGTGCATCCTTTTTATCCATGCATTGTTACATTTATTTAGGAATGCAAGAGGCCTCTCTAAAGCTCACAGAATCTCTTCACGAAGTTTATGAGCCTGACTGGTATGGAAGAGAGGATGTTAAAACAGTGGGAGAGGTAAGTGTTTCCAAAGGCCTTTATAAAAACATTTCTTTCCCTTTTCCTTTCCCTTTCCTCTCCCCTCTTTTCCTTTCTTTTCCTTTCCTTTCCTTAGCCCTCCCCTCCTTTCCTTTCCTTTCCCCGGTGTCTTTCTTTTTCCTTTGACTTTCTTTTTCCTTTGTCTTTCTTTTTTTCTTTGTCTTACTTTTTTCTTTGTCTCTGCCTTTCTTTTTTCTTTGTCTTTCTTTTTCCTTTGTCTTTCTTTTACTTTGTCTTTGTCTTTCTTTTTCCTTCGCCTTTCTCCTTCTTTTTTCTTTGCCTTTGTTTTTCTTTTTCCATTGTCTTTCTTTTACCTTTGTCTTTGTCTTTCTTTTTCCTTTGCCTTTGTTTTTCTTTTTCCTTTGTCTTTCATTTACTTTTGTCTTTGTCTTTCTTTTTCCTTTGCTTTTCTTTTTCCTTTGTCTTTCTTTTACTTTTGTCTTTGTTTTTATTTTTCCTTTGCATTTGTCTTTCTTTTTCCTTTTGCCTTTGTCTTTCTTTTTTCTTTGTCTTTGTCTTTCTCTTTTCTTTGTCTTTTTTTTTTTTCTTTATCTTTGTCTTTTCTTTGTCTTTCTTTTTCCTTTGTCTTTCTTTTTACTTTTCCTTTGTCTCTCTTTTTCTTTTCCGTTTCCTTTTCCTTTGTTTTTCTTTCTCTTTTCCATCTCCTTTTCCTTTGTCTTTCTTTTTCTTTTCCTTTGTCTTTCTTTTTCATTTTAAATGTATATTTTTTTTCAGAAATGTGATGTACTTTGGGAAGATTTTCATCAAAAATTAGTGGATGGAGCCTTGTTAACACTTGATACATATCTAGGACAGTTTCCTGACATAAAGGTATGTTACAAATGTGATAAGATACATTGTTTTTAAAAACAATGTAATCTGCAGATGATGAATGTTCGGCTGTTCCAACATGTGAATGTACTCAGAAGTGAAAGGCCTTATTTATGAGGTTTCCACGTCCACTTTACATATGCAGGAAAATGCCAATATACCTGCTGTGTCAGTAGTTGTTTGGTAATATCAAGAGCTAATCACAACTAGCCTAAAAACCACAAGACAGTGGAGGTGAAATGCAATTCTCTTACCCCCAGCACCAGGACTTAATTTTATGAGGTCAGATGACTGATAAATTGTTGTTTCCATTGGTAATTGCACTTATTCCTTGCCTTTATAGAATAGACATGAATTTTAGACATGTTTTAAATGAAGTAAGTAACAGACTAAAAATGACTTGGGGCACCACTTTTCTATCAAGGGGTTTTCCTATGAAAGAATTGACTGTCGTCTGATTTCTGATTTCCTGATTCCCAATCAGTAACTCAAAAAAATACTGACGGTAAAAATCCGAAGTTTTTTGCAGGAGGTCAACAACAGCATTCTGATTCTCATTTCCCTTGAATTTTTCTTCACCTATCACATTAAGCTGTACAAAGGGTAAAATACAACATCTAGGCAATGTTATTATTTCACAAACAAGAACTAATGTCATACTCATTAGGGTACTGAACCCAGGTAATTGTCCCTCCAGCTGTCTTCTCCTAGGGGCCTGCCATTCTAGCAATGGAACCCAACAGGCATGATTTTTTTTTGCTGGTTTGAATTAGTCTAATTTCCTTCATTTAGACCGGGAGTCAGCAATCCATAGTAGATCATGCCCAAGTGACTGGAAGATCACGGTCTGGGCTTGCTGATCCACCATCCCAGAGTGTCAAACAAAATGCAATGCAGAGGGACTACTTGTAAAGTTAGAGCTGTAGTAGGGAGCAAGAGTCGCATAAGCCGATGCCTCCTCTGTAGTGCTGGCTCCAGTCCCATGCAGAGTGATACCAACTGCACTCCACCTCTTATCCTGGTTAGAGGTCTCCAGAGTGGTGCCAGCTGCAGAAAAGAAGAAATCTTCATGTCAGTGTGAAGCAATACACTGGGCATAATAGTATAGGGCTGCTTTCACACTGATGCACTGCGATTTACTAACACTGTGGGTGCAGTGCAGTGAACATTGTAGCTTTTCTGATGGTTTGCTGTGCTTAGCCATACACTTCTATTGTATTCTGAATCCTGAATGCAGGAATTTGGGTGCACTTTCAGAAAGTGTGCCACAGCTGCAGGATCTAATAGAAGTCTATGGCAAAGTGCAGCTAACCCAAGAAAGTCGCAAATGCACTGGGTTGCACCCTCTTTGCGTGTGCATCAGTGTGAAAGCAACCTTATGGGGGTCTCAGAACAGGAAAGGTTCATTTACATTTGCAGTTTAGGGGGTAGTAAAACCCCATAGTTAACGTGTTTTTACCACCCCCACCACAACCGCACCCTCTTTAGCTGCAGTGGCCAGGGGTGTACACATGTTGCAGCCATAACAGGAGTTATAAGACCTGTCATGGCTGGTGGGTGTAGCACCTGCCGTCTCTTTCCCTCTATAGTTCAATACACGGGTCTCCCGACCTCCCACACTGCGTCTCCGGCCGGCTGAACAAGACAACTCTTGGACAAACTCCTCCAGTACCACCCGGAAAGTTTGATGGCTGTCATTAGCAGGCTCGTTATATCCATTGGCGAGCCCCCCCTTCTCCTAAGGTGCTCCTTCATACCTGATCTATGCATATTGCATGATCCCCCCGATGGCTGTGATTTATACTGCTGGAGACTGGTAACCTGCCCTGGATGGATGACCCCTGGTGGTTGGTTCCTGCCTAGATGACTTCATCCGTGCTAAAGGTTCCATTCCCTGAGTACCAGGTCTTATATACTCCAATGCACAATCATTTGTGCTATCTGGTTAGTGCATTGTACACCTACTCTCACAGCCACAACAATCACGTTTATTCGCTTTATATACTATACGGACTAGAGCACTATTGTCCCTATTTGCACCTATGAGATTTTATCGTAGACGGCTCTTTTACCTTTTACCGGTGTTAAATGTCAGTTTTTGAATATTATTGCTCTTTTGTCTACTCTCGTTTACGTGCATTTATACGGACTAGAGTACAATTGTCATTATTTGCACTTATGTGATTATACCTTAGACTGGTCTTCTTACCTTTTAGCGTGGTTAAACGCCACTTTTGAATATTATTGTTCTTTTGTCTACTTTCTTATACGTACCTATATTTTTTTCATCATTATCATTCTAGCGCTGCATATTTACATTTGTTTATATATTTTCATTGGAGGTTTTTGAGGTTTCCCTCTTTATGCTGGCAGCTTTCCACTCATACCGCAACCCAGCGCTCATATAGCTTGTTTTTTATGTGTACACCTTTGACTGCTGCCTCAGCAGCTAAAGGGGGCAGGGATTGGGGGAGGTAAAATCGCAACGCAACCACAGGGTTTTACCACCCCCCAACTTTACGTGTGAATGAACACTAAGGGTGCTGCTACCGAATGCAACTAAAAGCTCATTCACAAGTGCAGCAGGCACTGCTGCACCTTCTGAGCGATCTGAGTGTGTCTGACAGGTGGTGAGAAGGCAATGTGTTGCCACCTCACCACCTGATTTAAACCCATGATTGCCGTGCAATGCATGCGATTGCGACATGGTAGTCTGGCAATTAGAGGCTTAAATCAGGTGTGAAGAGACGACACTGTACCCGGTGATCTTTGACTTCTCCCATATTGTTCAGGTAGATCTCAATTTCTCTAAGATTGCCTACCTCTCATTTAGACTTGCTCAGTTTTTTGCAGCTTTACTGCATTGCTTAAAAGTAGAATAGATTAATTTAAACCAGCTGTAAAATGAAAAAAAAAAAATGTGAAAATGAATCCTGCTTTTCTCTGCTTTACATTTAGTTCATTTTATGGAAACCAAACAGCAATGTTATGCTATATATTTAGCCATTCTTGTTACATAGGTTCTGTAGTGAGAAGCAGAGAGGGGACTTCATAGCTTTTTTCCAGATACAGGAAAGTATTATATTTCTTCTAGTAGGCTCTAGATGAATAGGCAGGATCATGTACACCAAATAAAAATTCTTTACATTGTCCTCATCTTCAATGTGATGAGGATTTGGTACAAGGACAGAATCATCAAATAGTTCATCATTAAGTGGCTGGTTTTAGCAAGAAGTGTAAGATCCCTTCAAAAACTTACAGATGGCAGTCATATAGTAGGAAATGACCTGACTGTACATTTATATGTGAAGCAAAGAGCTATGGTACACTATTTTAGGAGGCAGAACAAACTAAAACTAGAACATTTTCTGATGGACAGCCTTTGTGCCTATAGAGATGTTCCCTCCTAGTTGAAAGTACTTTATAAACCAGTGTTTTTAAAATTCATCAAATCATATTTAATCTTTTTGGTATGTATTTTTTGATCAGTGTAGTAGTCTGTCTGTTATTTGTTCTGTGCATACTTCTGGGAACGGCAATAAGCAAATTATAGGAACATAGACTGTAGGTAAATATAAACCAATGTGCGCTATACTGAGGGTGAGGGGGGGATTTAATAAATTGCAACTTCACTAAAGGTGTTGTACTTTAATTTTTGCATTCCTAGTGAGATGAAAAACTATATTCCTGCTGCCCAGCTTTCCATGGCTTGTTCCTTCTACCCCTGACATGTGTATTTCATTAAATTAAATCGATCCACACTACCGCCATTGCTCTAACATATTTGGATAAATGGGGAATCAGCGAGCGCTTAGAACAAATAAAGCAGCTGTACACTAAACGGAAACCATAAAACCTTCAGAACAACATATATAAAATAGTGCAGCGCTAACAATACTAAAACAAGTTATATAATAAATAATACATTGATATGGGTCAATTAAAATAATCAATAAATAATAATCATAAAATATTAGAGTCCGTATGAAATGTATAAATGTAATTGAGGCCCAAGGTGACACAATTATTCCCGGCAGTGTATCAATCAGCAAAAAGTTCTGTGAGCCGCAAAATATAGATAAAATGCGAACTCACCAGATGCGCAAAGATAATGCGCAATGTATTAATTAATGGAGGTCTGCCCGGAATCCCTCTTTAAGGTAGTGCAGGAAAACCAGCTCAGGATAGGTGAATATCGTCAAAGTGGCGTTATATTCGGAAGTCCCCTTTAAGGACGTGTATGCAGCCTCTTCTTGATACAGGGATGGTCACCAGGGGGAGCTCTGGGGGATTAAAAGCTCACCAAAGAGCAACAAAGGGAAATACCCATAGTGTAGTAAATTTGATTAAAGTTTATTAATGATGAAAAGAGATTCATACACGTGACAATATCCTTCCAGAGCAAATCTAAGTGAAATAGCAATGCAGCATGAAGCTGCTATGAGCACTGACCAACTGGTAGGAGATAATGGCCGCCGGACCTCCGTGATCCGGCGGCGTGACATCAAGGCATGCAGGCTCCTCCAAGATGCATTTCGTACACACGTGCACCTTCAGTAGGGGTATGCCTTTGCAGCCTGACGTCTATCTAATGTACTTATAGCCGAAATGGCGGGCCGCAACGAGCGAGAGCCATTTTGCAGGAGACCAAATGGGCTGCGCACGTGTGAACTAGTGGGCGCCATTTTCCGTTGGTCAGGTTATTAGTGTTAAAGAAATACAGAGGTAATATGCGAGCGCTATCCGAGAATCTATAAAAGATAGCAGCTAGAACACCAAAAAAGGTAACCAATAAAGAACCTTCCAACAGAGTACATATATATAAGGTGCAGCGCTAAAATAACATAAATATAAACATCATATTATAGCATAAAATCAAGTGCAAATATCAGATCACACTGAGGTGAAATTCAGTGAATAAAAAGTCCCAAGATAAATGTAGGCCCAACGTGGGGATCCAATAGATCCTAATGGGTGCGTGGGCAGAGTTCCAGTGAACCACACGGTGAATCTGGTGTAAAAAATGCGCACTCACCAGAAGTGCGTCAAAAATATGCATGTGAGATTTATCCTGTTACATCAGTTAGCGGTCATCTACTGCCAAGGTAAGGTCAGGGTCATACACCTTCCAATCGCAACTCGGGGTAGGCACTCCAAGATTCTTAAACGTGGCAGCACATCTCTGTGGGTTGAAATACCCACAGACCGTCACCAAAAGTATATACAAGTGAAAAAATCCAATATATGATTAGGACATTGGAGACATTTGAAAAAACGAGGACAAAACCAATAAACAATGAGGAAATAAGGGGGGGGGGCTGCCTGTCACAGTCAGTATTGCGGGCAAAAGGTAAAAGCAAATAAGCACATGCTAAATAACCACAAATGAAGGTACAATGACAATATAATTTGAAATTCATATGGGAAATTAAAAAAATAATTAATCACAATGGAAGTAAATGATGTAACAAAAAATATAAAACACATAGAATGTAATGATTAACTCTGGAGACATCATAAAATGCGTGGGGAATACTACAAATAATAACATTATAAGAACATAATAAAACAAATAGAATGTAATGATTAACTCTGGAAACATAATAAAATGCGTGGGGAATACTAAAGAGATAATAAAACCCCCAAAGTTGGCATGATATAAAATAGAATCAGATGACAAAAAACACACCCAAAAAAATTAAAAAATGCACAGTGTAGATAACTTAAATAAATAAAATAAATATAATACCTAAAATGGGTAAATAAATCCATATAATACACCAAAAAACACAAATAAGGATAAAAATGTAGAATCAGATAGGCAAGACATGCACATAGAATCACATAGGCAAAAAATGTGTATAAAACCACTGCTAAGGTTTAAATGAAAAATAAAAAGATAATATAACTAATTAGGAAGACGGGTTCCCAAGGCTGGTGGACAATTAAATATGTAAAAATAAAATGAAATAAAATTCAAGTATATAAAAAAAAACGGTTGTGAATGATTCCTAACTATTGTCAATAAAGCAGTTGATGTCCACATCTATATTGTGGCCAGCTGGGGTTAGGGTTTTCATATTGTATATCCACTTTGTCTCAGTTTGCGTGACCAGTCTCCTTTTATTGGATCCTCGCCAGTGATTTTGTACAATCTCTATGCCCATACACTTCAGAGAGGAAGGATCTCTTCCATGATGATATCTATAATGTTTAGATAATGAGTGATCTCTCAATCCTCTCTTGATGTTATATACGTGCTTGTGAAATCTGTCCCTTAATCTTCTTGTGATACGGCCTATATACTGCTTATGGCACGGGCACTGGAGCAAGTATACAGCATAGCGATTACTGCATGTGATAAAGGTAGAAATCTCATAGGTTTTCCCTGTAGTAGTGGACTTAAATGACTCAATTTTCTTTAGGGGATTCTTGCTATGTTGGCATATAACACATTTTCTGCATGGATAGAAACCTTTCATAGAGTTGAAAAACACAGGTTTAAGAGGGGGATCCACTATATTAGGTGATATTGTATTTCTCAGGGTAGGTGCTCTCCGGAAGACTATCTCTGGTCTTTCCGGAAGGACAGTAGAAAAAACAGGGTCACCTCGTAGGATATTCCAATTTTTACTGATAGATTTATATTGTACTGAAAAGGACGTTATGAATGGGCAAAATTTGTTCGTTTTCTGAGCATTCGAGGTGGATAGCATGGAGTCTCTATTGAGGCTGGCTACCAAATTCATCTCTTGAGTCCAATTTAGCTTTGTCATAGCCTTTATCCGCAAACCTTTGTCTTCATAACATAGCTTTTTCGTGATAAGCCTCTATATTAGTGCAACTCCTACGTACCCTCATAAATTGACCCTTGGGAATGTTTGCTAGCCAAGAGGGGTGGTGGCAGCTATCTGTGGACATATAACTGTTTCTATCGGTCTCCTTAAAGAATGCCTCAGAAATAATATGTCCACCATCATTAATAAGTGTGACATCCAAAAAACTAATTTCTTTAGTAGTATAGGTATAAGAAAGAAAGGTTTAATATTCAGTTTATTGTTATTGAGAGTCCCAAAAAGTTAATCAAGGTATCTTCATTACCTTGCCACAAGAGGACATCATCAATATATTGCCTATAAAAGATTAATTCTGGCCACTCATGAGCGTAGATTATGTCCTCCTCCCACCTGGCCATAAACAAGTTGGCCAGGCTGGGAGCGAACTTGGCTCCCATAGCGACACCTTTGATCTGCAAATAATATGCCTTATTGAACCAGAAATAATTCTTGTGCATAGCAAAATCCAGAACTTCCAGAATAAAATTCTTCTGTGATTGAGAAATGTGATGTGCCTGATTTAGATAATATTCTACAGCCTGCACCCCATCATTATGGTCTATGTTGCCGTATAGAGATGCAACATCAGCAGTCACTAAAAATGTTAGTTGTCCTGGGTTCCATATAAGGGGTTTGGTATCATTAAGTACCTGTTTGGTATTTTTTAGATACGAAGGTGTAGTGCAGTCCAGGGGCTGTAGAAAATAATTGATGTACTCCTCTATTTTTGAGCAAAGGGACCCTATAACACTGACGATGGGTCTACCCGGTGGGTTGATCGGGTCCTTATGGATTTTAGGAAGGTAGTATAGGATTGAGAGTTTAGGTGCTTTGGGAACTAAAAACTCTTTCTTTTTTATTAATGATGTGATTGTCATAACCTTTATCTATCAGACCTTTCAATAATTTTTTAAACGTGTTTAATGGATCCTTGGGTAGGACAGCATAAGTGTCCTTATCACTTAAAATACTTAAAACTTCCGTCATATAATCATTTTTGTTGAGGACCACTACTCCTCCTTTGTCTGCTGGCCGTATAACCAGATATTTCTTATCTAATAGAGACTTGAGACCAAGGTTAATACTAGTCTTGTTGTGAGGAAATCTAGGCTTAATTGCTTCCATGTCTTTTAACACCATATCTCTAAAAACATTGATATAGGATTGGGATCGAGGAGGGGGATTGAATAGAGAGGCATTTCTTAAATTGGAGTGGATAATGCCATTGTCTGTATGGTTGGACAATATGGGATTATTTAGAATATGTCCTTTTTGCGAGATCTGTCTCACAAATTTTTATGTATCTATATAGGTCTGAAATTTATTCAGGCCTGTCTTGGGGGCGTACTTAAGTCCTTTATCAAGGACTTTGAGTTCCTGTTGAGATAATTCCTCTCCACTCAGGTTAAAAATACATTTCCCATCTACATTATCCTCTTTTTTGTTCCGATTAACTCTCTTTCCTCCTCTATTTCCTCTGTTCGAGTACTTCTTTTTCTGGCTCTTCCCATTCCTAAAAATGGGGCTTAGGGACATAATTAATGTTATTATTTTGGAGTCTATAGCCTTGATTGTTATTCTAAAGTTAGGATGAGGTCTAGTATTATGTCTATTATTAGCCTGGTTTCGTGGTGTTCCCCAATTTCTCAGAGTCTAATTTGTCTACTTCAGCTGTTGTCATTTTGCATCATTATGTGCTTGATTGGCCAATTAATGGGTGGAGCCTCATCCTACCCACCATATATATGCATTTTCTATGTTCCATGTCACTGTATGGGCTATAACTAAGGCTTGTTTATTTATTTATTTATTTCAGGTACTTATATAGCGCTGTCAATTTACGCAGCGCTTTACATATATATATTATACATTCACATCAGTCCCTAACCCTCAAGGGGTGTACAATCTAAGGTCCCTAACTTACATTCATACATACACATACAGGTGAAACTCGAAAAATTAGAATATCGTGCAAAAGTTCATTTATTTCAGTAATGCAACTTAAAAGGTGAAACTAATATATGAGATAGACTCATTACATGCAAAGCAAGATAGTTCAAGCTGTGATTTGTCATAATTGTGATGATTATGGCTTACAGCTCATGAAAACCCCAAATCCACAATCTCAGAAAATTAGAATATTACATGCAATCAATAAAACAAGGATTGTACATAGAACAATATCGGACCTCTGAAAAGTATAAGCATGCATATGTACTCAGTACTTGGTTTGGGCCCCTTTTGCAGCAATTAGTGCCTCAATGCGGCGTGGCATGGAAGCTATGAGCCTGTGGCACTGCTGAGGTGTTATGGAAGACCAGGATGCTTCAATAGCGGCCTTCAGCTCTTCTGCATTGTTCGGTCTCATGTCTTATCTTTCTCTTGGCAATGCCTCATAGATTCTCTATGGGGTTCAGGTCAGGCGAGTTTGCTGGCCAATCAAATCCCGCTGGAAAATGAAGTCAGCATCCCCATAAAGCTCATCTGCGCAAGGAAGCATGAAGTGCTCCAAAATCTTCTGGTAGATGACTGCGTTGATCCTGGACTTAATGAAGCACAGTGGACCAACACCAGCAGATGACATGACTCCCCAAATCAACACAGACTGTGGAAACTTCACACTGGACTTCAGCATCTTGCAG